>NC_140362.1:9895000-10232500 GCF_054491055.1 Hypomesus nipponensis | reverse complement strand
TCTATTTGTGGGGTCTCAGTGATTCATCAGCAGCTCTCTTTCACCAAAGACAACATTAGTAGCACTGCAATCCATCAACATGTCTATCAATATAGAAAACTGTGTGCTGTAGTATGGTGATTGTACATTAAACATTCAATTTACTTGCACTAAAACGTACAATTTAGTTTCATTCCAAAACTGAAATGTACATCTAAAGGTTGTACAGATTGTCTATTATTTTATGGGGAATTTGATACTTTATATTTTCATGAGGGGGAAATTGCATTTATGAAGATGGAGATTACCACTGTGGTTGAAGATATTGCAGGAAAATGGAGGATGCAGTTGATAGGATATCAACAGTCTATTAGATCCTTCCATAATAGCATGCAAATGCTAGAGTTCACACAAATAACATGAATGTGACTCAATTTCCACCTGGTTTGTAAAACCATCTAAATTTTTATCATTCCTTAATAGAGTTATCTTTCGAAATGGGAATCATCCTAGATCACCACAAATATGATATGACATCAAATATTGGGCTTATATTTTTTGGGGAAAAAACACCCTTTCATTAATCAGTCATCTCAAACCTGACTCAGATGTTCCATGAGATAAAATTGTATTCATAATCTATAATCAATAACAACAAATGTTTTCCTTTATAAACAGATATCATAAAATACTCAATCCCATGAAATTGTATATTAACCCTTGGTATGACTATAGTGATTCCTTATAAAAAATACTAATGGTTTCATGGTTGCTGTGAAATTATTTTAGCTGGATACGCTATTACGAGCGCTATTAGGGTAAACTATTTACTTTGTTGCATGTACTTTACTGACATAACATAGCATCAGATAAATAATGTTATGCCTCCTGAACCATGCAACTATTTCCAGAGGTTTTACTTGTAGCATGGTATCACATTGACAACTCCGACCGGAAAGTCTCAGCAAATATCCTTTCTTTGTAAAGCTGCTTAGAGAACAATGTCAGGCAGGGAGACAGACGCTTTTTGCATTGAACCTCATTGTTAGTTTGAGAAATACAGCTTAAAATGTTGGTTTACTATCCTCTGCACATCAAACCACTTTGTTGTTATTCCACACTTTACTCAGAACACTGCAAAAATGAACAGCTAACAGATTCATCAGGATAAGAAAATAATCCTAAAGGCCATTATATCTTTATACCAGAATATGACAGGATTCTTAACTGAATATACATTACATACAGTGTGCGACCTAAGTACAAGGTTCTATTAATCTGTTCTGTAATAATGTCTTTACATCAAGGTATGTTAGATATGGAAATACTGCTTCATAAAGAAGAACACTATCTGTCATATTGAAACATATCTAATGTTCTCATCTCTTAGGTAATTATAGTAATTTTCAAATGAACAAAGATTAAACAATAATATTGTGTGAGTGACAAAGATAGAATAAAAATATAAGTGTACAATTTTACTGTAGTCAGTTCACCCTTTTATATAAAATGTTGGTTCAAAAAGCACTTTAACCAATACTTTTGTTCACCTAGCTTTATAAAAGATGGGTTAAGCGGTGTAAGGATACACAATCCTTCATTATAGTTGATTACATCTGTAAGGGGGAGATGAATTAATAATGTCAAATGTATTAAACAGGACATTTGAGTGAAGAACATGCATGGTCAAAAAAAGAAAGGACAAAAAGGAAATAAATAATATCACCGTTTATGAAAAAAGAAATCCCAATATGCCAATTCATTTAGCATCCAATAATTTTTCATAGAACATAGTATTGTTGGGAGCTGAAAACTCTATTTTCAGATATGATTCTACAATAATTACAGCTGCGGTCTTGATAATATTTTTTTTCATAGTTTACAAAAACGATGTACTTGTCTTCTTGTCTTTTTAAAATACTGTCTATTTTAAATGTCCTTTACAATACCTCCAGAATTTGGTGCAAATAGATAGAAGTAAATGCAGAACATTTGACATTAAGTCATCTTCACCATGCTTTTCATGAAAACTGTACAGTTTACGGTTCAGTATACTGCAGGATTTTGTTCTCGGTGACAGATTGAAATTTAAAACCTCTCACAACAAGGATGAAAGTGCTGAAGAGGATGCCTCTTTCTGATCCCTTGTTAGATCTCCATTAAGTTAGTATACTTTTGACTACAGCCCATACAGCTGCCTTGTGTCACAGCACCCTGGTTTAAACAATAGCTGCATTTAGGAGCCGTGTTGTACTGACCATCTCCTTAATCCATTTAGAGGACAAAGGACTCCACACCATTACCCATGTAAAGTCCTCCTCTGCAGTATTTTACTCCCACATACTTCATTATCGCAAAGAGAGAAAAACTAGGCTATGGGAATGAAGCGTTTCCTTCCCACAAACGCCTTCGACGATGAATTATGAATTTTCAAGTAACTACTTGGACGAGGGGAAAGTCCACGGGAAATCATAAGGAATCGGAATTGTTCGATTCAACTCCATTGAATGGTGTCCTCATCTATTGACGATTACCTTAACAAAAGGTTCTTGAGAGTGAAGCTCTCTGTATAAAGAGGACGCACAAAATGGCTGAATGGTGCAGAACATCTACTGTTTGTTCCCTTTATTCGGAAGCTAATCACCGCACAACACAATTTGTACATGCACAAACACACACACACACACACACATACACACACGCATACACACATGCTTATATGACTGATGAAAAAAGCAGATGTTTAATTCAATAACGTTGCCTTAAAATATATTGTGTAAAATAAAGAACTATGTAAATTGAAATATTCCATATTTTCTTCCGAACTCTGCTTACAAGTTAAGAGAAAGGTTCTTCGCCACTATGGAGGTAATTCCACCACCTATAGGATCATGTTGTGAAGGGCTGCACTCAGGGACTGCAGCAGTAACATTTCACATCTTCTTGACACATATCTTGATTGGCACCCAATTCACTAGGCACAAACAAGATCTAATTAATTCAACATGGACGGTTTCAACAATTAATTGCTGTTTTTTTTTCTTGACGGTTATAATTTGCAAATCTCCCTCCGCCCCCAACCATCCCTTAAACAAGACAAATTTGGACTTTTCGTGGTTTAATCACAGTGCCTGGCACATATTTTTGCTGACAATAAACATTGGAGGATATTCTGCTTGCCTTGGTTGCCATATCCTACCAGAGAGAAGCAGGAAGACAATGGTGTTGTCTTTTGGGGAATCGACCCTGCCTGCCTGCCTGCCTGGGCCACCAGGCACCCAGTCTCTTGTCTAAAGCATGACGGGGGGTAGCGAAAGCTGCAAAGGCGCTTTTTGAGAGACAGAAAATGCCAGGTTTTTTATGTTGGGAGAGAGAGAATAAGACAAAGAGAGCGAGAGAGAGAGAGAGAGAGAGAGAGAGAGAGAGAGAGAGAGAGAGAGAGAGAGAGAGAGAGAGAGAGAGAGAAAATGAGAGAGAAATAGGAGAGAAAGAGAGAAAATGGGAGAGAGATAGGAGAGAGGAGGCTGGGAGAGTTTAATCTCATCATGCAAGGTCTGTGGTGTCTATTTACCCCAAATGCAAAAAGGGCAGGTTCTTTAGGACATCCCTGCTGTGCCTCCTGAAAGACAGAACCAAATCAAAGACAAGGCGCATCTGTGTTTCTACTTATGACACAATAGAAACCCCAACCCTCTCCAGGCCTTTATTCTGCTTTATTGTTATAGAAAAGAAGCGTTTCCAATCAACTGCTTTCACCTCTCTTTGTCAATGCTGATGATAATTAATATGTTTTGCTGTATGCTTTCATTTGTTTGTTTGTATTGTATGTTTTTCTGGGACTTGTCGTGGACATGTGAGTTTCTGTGTGGGTTCTATGTTGAGCTGTCCCCCCTATAAAATGACAACTGTCAAGCTGTGATCTGGTTGTGCTCTATGGCACAAATTTGCTTGGTACAAATTGCCTCTGCTGTGTGTGCGAGTATGTGTGTGGGAGCAAGATAGAGAGAGAGATTTCTACGAACTGGGCTTCGTCAACACCTAGGTATGAATGAGTCCAGCAATCTGTTTTTACATTGCTCTTGTCGACATACAGTAAGAATTTGAGATTTGGCAGAGTGTGGGTGTGTCTGAGTGTGTGTGTGTGTGTGCATGCGTACCACAAATATGTTTCAGAGTGGGGGTAGAAGGTTATAGCTGTGTCTCAACCGGCTACAATAATCAAAATTCTCGGCATCTCTCTCTTCAAACCCCCCCGCCTCGACACTCACATCCCAACCTGCCCCTCCCCACAAGATAAACCAGAACACTGCAAGACACCCAGTTACGTAGTCTTGGACTGAAAAATGCCTCGTGCTCGAATTTTAATGACTGTTTTCTTTTTTTGCTGCATAGTTAGACACCATGACTGCTTTGAAAAAAGACAGGCAGCCATCGGCGGGATGTGGGTGAGAAGAATACACTGACACTAAATTGACGAGCCTCAGCATCTCCTTGAATAAACCCCCCAGAATACAAGCTCCGTCAGACCTCCTGTCAGTGATTCTCCATGAAGCAAATTGGTATAATAATGTAATGAAATACTGTGTGCAATGTAAGCATCATTTGAATTGGAATTCAAGATGTTGTGTCCTATTGACTACATTGCTTCTTCATCACACTGTATGTAGCTCTGATTGTATGTCAATGAGTCAATGCAATGCTCTTCAACCGCTACGGTAGAAAAGCATTGTGAAACTGCTAGCTGCTAATTGCTACGACTGGAAACAAAGGCAATACTCACCTTCTTCATGGTCAGAAGACCAGTCAGAGAGGCTTCATGAGGCCTGCAAAAGCCGGCCATAGTTTTTCCAGAATGCCCTGACGAAAACATAGCTCTAAAGATGGAGCAAAAACAAAAGGTGTAAATCGATTTTTTAAAGAGAAAGGCAGCCTTGTCAGCGTGAGAACTGGCTTTTTTAGTGCAGAAGCTGATGCCCTCTTTTTCTTATTCCTGCTCTCTGCAACTTTCATGTCCAATATGACAACAGCAACAGATGCCGTGGTGGTTTGAGACAGCAATTTTTTTGGGGCGGCTGCACCTCAATATTTCAACGCCCCCCCCCCCCCATTCCCAATTTCTATGGCTGTTATTTTAGCGTTGGCCCATGATGCTCTGGGTGCAAGGCGTCTGAGGGAGCAGGCTGGACACAGCAGGGGCCATTAGACATGGTGGGGTGGGCCGCATAAAAGACTCCCCAAAACCAGGGTCGAATGGTAGTGGTGGTGGGGGGGGCACTGAAAGGGGCTACTGAGAGGGGCCACTAGGCCCGAAACCAATTCTCTCTTTAAGTCCTTAAAGTTCCACAAATACTTAGTTACTGGTTCAACAGATTGTTCTCTTTGACCATCTCATTCCATGTGAAATTCCATCCTACGTAACCATCTCATTCCTTCCTGCAGTTCTTTTCAGGACAGAAACTAAAGTGAACTAAAGTTACAGCAACGTAAACATCATTGATACATCTTTCTACATCTTTACATCTCATAGCTCATAAACACATACTAAAATCCATCCAACCACAGCACTCCCCAGCTGGGACTGGTTTTATTGTCTTTATTGTCTTCATCACAGTTGTTTGCCATTTTTTAATTTCATCTTTCTGTGTGAAACAAAAAAATGTGAATGGAAAACCAAGACTTGTGTAAAACCTTGAGTCAAGTGTGCATCCATTCAAGGATACACGGAACGAATTAAGAATTAAATAGTTTGATTTTGTGATTTCTCCCTTTGCAGCAAACATAGATTTGAACCACCTCTGTGTGACCAACATTATTGGCAGTTGGGCGGCGACCAGAGAGTTATTGAGTAGCTATTGAGTGCAACTTAATTAAATTGAGACAAATGGAAATGCTACAGTTCTCTGACAAAAAAAAACTTGCTTTCAACATTGCGAACATGACAGATTGTTGGGCAAATGCCTTGTAAGGACTGTGAAAGAAAGAGGAGGAGAGCTAGTTAATTACAAGATGAAAAGATATAGTGGCTCAGCCTGACCATAGCAGCTTTTGTGTCAGTACTGTAAAGACATCCTAATTCACACACACACACACTCACACTCACACACACACACACACACACACACACACACACACACACACACACACACACTGTATATACATACACATGCATAGACATAAGCTCAGGGTGAAGAGATGACTATTGTCTTACCTTCCCTAAGATTTACCTCCAATATGTCTGCTTATCGTTTATAACAAGTATATACCCTCAATTTTTCACTTCCACACTTTACAATTCAAACTGAGCTTCATAATTACATAAAATCATTGTGCCAATCATATTAGAAAAAGACAGACAAATAATAAAGACATAAATATAGCATTGAGAATCATTGTTCAAAGTCCAACAGCAAGTTTTTATTATTTGACAGCAGCTTAAACAAACCTTGTTTTGGGGGAGTTAAGTAGAAGTGGAACACAGGATAATATTTAGGCAGGCACCATGAAACATTCAGGCCTCACTGCTTTGTTGTGACAGCCTGCTAATAATTTTGTAGCTTGACTTTCAGAGTTCTCACTTCACCGCCCTGAAACTTTCTGCATTTCTCCCGCTGGCTCGATCTTTCTGGGGTCCATGTGTTCAGCTTTCCTCCCCCTTGGAGCCAACAGCTGACTGTTAGTTTCCAAGCTTTGTGAGTGTGTCATGTTCCCTGTCTGAAGACCAATATGGCGGCCTCATCCATGCACTGCAGTCAGCCTGCATGAGTTTGTGTGTGTTTGTGTGTGTGCAGCTTTGTGCCTGGGCCTGCCTGCAGCTCCCAGCCCAGCGGGGGGGACCCAATTACACCACTGATTAAAACACTATGGTGAGGAGAGTTCTAATTGGCTGCCAGACACAGGAGACCAGCTATAGCTGGGATTTTCAGCCAGCCACATGAAAGATCATCGTTAAATCAAAACTCAACGCTTGCACTCTTTCTTTTCTTCCCCCCTCTCTCTCGCTCTTCTTTCTCTTTCTCAGTCTCTCTTTCTCTCCGCTCTCTCTTTTTTCTCTGCTTCTCTCTCTATTTCTAAATAGTTTGACCCTGGTTGTTGCCACTCTCTCGTCTGCCAGATTCGACCATGTAGTGGAAGTGGACGCACAGTCAAGCTCATTGGTTGTCTAAAAAATGTGTCCTCGAACCAAATAGGTGAAATGTTGCAGTTAACAGCTTTGAAGAGATACACACATGAATCCCTGCATTCTATGTTTTGTTAATTTTTTTCCCTTAGCCTCTCTCTCTAGCTCTTTCTATCCTACTCCATGTCTTTCTATATCTCACCCTTTCTTTCTCCTCCTCCCTATAGTTGGAAGAGAAGGGGTACCAGAGAGAGAAAGGGTAAGTCAGAGATGGAGCACTGCATTTGGGGGGAGGTTGGTGGAAGCTTCTGGAGGCTGGGGGGAAGGGAGGAAGACTTCAGTGCTGATGACATTTGTCCATGGCTTGTGTGGAGGGATCCCTGCTGCGTTCACACCAACCTCAAAGTCGGTTTGTTCTCTCAGCGCAGGCCTCTGGCAGCTCAGAGACCCAGTCCACCCAGCCCCCACAATCTCCACTCACATACGCAGTATGAATAGAGACTATGCTACACACAGGCACATGCAAGTGTGCATGCACACATACACACACACACAGACTTGTACATGCACTCACACAAACAAGTCTATTTATCTGGAGGTGGTTTAGAACCAAAAAGTATCCCTGTCCAAAAATTGCTTGGATCAAACAGATAGAATCTGAACTCCTTTTGGACTGATGGTACATATCTGGGATATGTACCATCAGAGATTGGGACATAAGGGTTTAGTCCTATTCTGGTACACAAATATCCATACTAAAAAGATAATTGCTAAGTCTGAATTCTAAGAAGACATTTTCACTCTGCGTTGAAAGCAACAAGAAGACAACACTGGAACAATTGAGAAACATCGAACAGCTGTTTTTAAGAAGCTACAAATGGTATTTGTACACCAGGACATGGTTCATTCAAATGATTTCACATTAAAAACATGTCCATCTCAGAAAATACTACTGAAAGTCTGCAAATTTAGCACCAAACACTACTAATTCATTGTAGATGGGTGTGCTAGCCATGTGCTGGCAGGGTACTCATCATTTTCACTTAAAATCCAGCATCCAAGTTTATTTCTGTCTCACAGATGCCTCAAGCCAATTCTGCGAGCTACGTTCACAGCCGTCCAGCTACCAGTAATTCTGGGAGCAACTTTACTGTGCTTCGGCAGCCAAATGAGATGTGATCTGCAGCTTGTCTTTGTAGTGGCAGGTGAGCAGCTATCTGCAGAGCTCACAGCCCCGGCCCCCTGCTGGGTTTAATCAATAACATTAGAATGCCAGGGATTGGTCACTCACTCTGCAATCTCCTCTCATTCTGCATACTACCTAGGGATTACTGTATGCGAGCACACACACACACAAACACACTCACGCAGGCAGGCAGGCACGCACACACATACACGCACACACACATATCAACTTCCAATCACCTACAAACACAAAGTAAACATACGCATACACACACAGATGTCGAAACACACACACGCACGCACACACACACACACACACATACAAACAGATGACCAAACACAACCCTTACATGTTTACTACACACACTGTGTGTACTACACTGTTACATGTTCGATATGGTTGTTTATAACTTGGCAGTTGTGGAGGGAGATGTGTACTAATTAAAGCTATCCTCTGGGGGTTTTGTAGCAGGACCCAGAGACAGAGAGTTGGGTGTATATCGATTCACCACTGTTGCTCATACCTCTCCAGAAGGGAGGTTGAGCAGAGGAAAGACAGCAGGAAGATGAGACAGGGTTTTAATGCTGCTTCTCTACTCCAATCTTTTTCTCTGGTGAAATGCTCTAGCTTTTACTGCAATCAAAAACTTAAATGTAATAATAAACATTTGTAATGGCAGCAAGTTTGTGTGTTTAATAGTATTTAAATTGTTTTTTAACCACAGTTACAATGAAATTCCATCTTAAGTTTACTGGGAGTAAACCCTTATCAATATAAGTGTGTCTTTGTGAGGCCAATTACAAATTCATGGACAAACGTTTCATGGACACATGATGACAATTTAGTACAGTTATACATCTAACTCTCAGCAAACCACTGCTCTAAGGAGTTTAGAGCGCACACGATTTCACTTGTAATTTTATGTAATCCTCTTAAATATGTCATTGCGCGCATGTCAGTTTTATTTGACGCAAGTTATGAGGCTCCACCAATAATATCATCTCATTTCTTTACTTTTGACCCTTTTGACAGTTTGTTTACCTTTTCTCCAGCTCTGGGAAAAGAAATACCTGTCTGAAATGATCACGAGGATTTATGAATTATGTATAGGAAAGCAGTGCGCTTCTGTGTGCTTGAACATATGATATGAAATCCTTTATACCTGGCCCACTCACTCATGCAATGGACTTTCCGATAATAAATATTTTACATTCTTATTTACATTGAGCAAAAGTTATGTTTTTGATAATGAAAAAAATCATATACCTTATGTAATAATTTGATATACTGGTGTTATATCAGTGGACCAGTAATTGAAGGATTTTTGTACTGTATTTCACGGGGTAAGAGATTAGGATTAAAGCATTCAACCTCCTCAGGTTGTGTTACATTTGTCCACGAATTGCTGAGACTGAATAATGCCTGGCTGGTGAATTGCTTTACATTATGAGGCCTCTATCCTCTCGGCTGCAAATTCTGAGCATATAGTCCTTACTGTAACTATATAATATACCGTGGTTCATTAAATCAAGTGTTGAAAATGCCATTGCCGGTCTATCTGTTTGTTCTGAAGGACAGTCACATCTTCAGTCATCTTTAGCCAACTGTGAAAAAATAGGAGGCTTTAGAAAAACACAAGTAAAGGTATTTATCAGTACAAAGTATTCCGTTATGTTGTGCTTCTTTACTACAACATTATTGTTTTCAACAAATTGTCCTAATTTGTGGGTCTCAAGATTTGTATTTGGCCATGCTATTAAACAGCATGAAACCAAAATATTCTAACTTTCTGACCCAAAATTTAAATATATTCAATTATATGACATATTGCAATATTTTAACATGGTGCAAAGTTACAAAATATTTTTGTTACTGCATATGAGGCTCAAACATAATTCAGCGATTAGTGGTGCTAATAATACTAATAAACAACCATATCTGTTTTTATTTAGACATTGTAATGAGATTAAATGCACAATGTTTTTAATTGACATTATATTATGCTAAAGTTTGTATTATGAGAACTGTCTGCTGTATACAGTTTACTTGAAAAGTGTTATACACTCAAAGCATACACTGCATTTATGACCAAAATTGCCGTAATTGGACAAAGGTGTCATAACATCTTCAAATATAGAGAAAAAATATACATGGTTTCAATTAATCATAGTATTTTTGTGTGAAAACAGGCAAAGACCATACGACGAAACATACTTTCTTGACATGTTGCAACTAAAACTGAATACATTCAACTTAAATAAATGTGTTTTTGTTGGTCACGCAGATTTTCCTTTACAATAACATGATATACATGTTTGAAGTTTATCCACCACGATGAATGTTTCCATGACTATTCTGAAGACATTTTGGAACCATGTAAATGTGTCAGCTGAGTTTTTAAAATATAGCAGAAAACACTGTTATTCAGTTTTAGCACCATGATGAGATTAAAGCAAATAATTATTTGTGAGGTTTTAACCTTTGATTAATTCCAAAAAGTGTCTTTACATCAACGAATAAACCCATTTGATACATACCCTGATATAAATCCTATGGATTGTCATTACTCTTTCATTAGTTTTATTTGCTCATCCGCAAGTGAATCCATGCCTGTAAGTGTATCAATACCCATTCTGTTTTGAGACCCTACAGTACAGTATGAATGTCCTGTTGACTTTTCTTGCAGAAGGAGCTCAGGGTGCTAATTCACCTATGTCTAACCAGAGGAGACAGAGGGTCACCGAGCAGGTGATTAGAATGCAGCTGGTTAGAAGAGAGAGGTAGGGAGGGAGGGAGAGAGAGGGAGAGAGAGAGAGAGATAGCAGGGTAATGAGCCACCATTAGCACTAGCCTGCATGTCACCTTGGCAGGTATAATTGTCATGACGTTGGGTATAATTGCCTAGTGCATCGTCCCAGTGTGTTGGAGCCGTCGCTGCACGGCGGACACATTCTGCATTATTTAGGAAGTGAAAGGGGAGACACAGTCAGGTAGCAATCCCCTTTCACACTGCATCACACACCACTGATCCAGAGCTGGCACCACTGCGGTAAGATCCTCCACCAGCACACTAATTATACCTCATCAGTCACACTTCTTTGCCCTCTCTTCTCGGCTAGGCGAGGCGACGAGTGCAATGCAATTACAGACGTTGTGCCAGAGATCTCCAGCTAATTCATGCAGCCATGTCCCAAATGAACCTTCTACCCCACTACTAAAGTGTGCATTATTGACCGAGAGAGAGAAAGAAAGAGAGTGAGAAAGAGAGAGAAAGAGAGACACTCAAGCTCTTCTAATCTGGTCTCAATGGCATTAGGTCAGGGGCTTCTCCATGAAAAGTAATTAAATAAAGACTTGCACAAACTTTTCCAAGCCACACACAGTCTATTCAGACTTTCACTGAATCAAGTGGTAGCAAACCATTATTATTGTATTTTCTCTCACTTTTATCACAACGGTATTTGCCTGTGTAAAACCTCCCCATGTAGTCTCATTTCACAACAGAACAGAACACAAGTAAGCCAAATAAGGTCAAGCAAACGCTGTACATTGCTTAGTCCAGACTTTGCATGTATTCCCTTCAGAAATAATAGGGAATATTAGATCAGTTCCAGAAATATGAAACAAAGCAGATATTCTACCTACCCGGCACTGGCTGTGGAACTCACTACAGGAACAGGAACCTCAAGGCTGAGTCAGCTCTGGTACCAAATCCAAAATGTCCGCCCATTGACAGTCAGGGAGGACATTGTCTCTCTTTACTCAGCAGAAACGGTTCTAACTCGGATAGGATACAACAAAAAGTAACATCAGACACAAGCAGAGGAGTGCTGGGTGTGTGGTAGCTTGCCCCTGTGATATTTGTGAGCCAAAGCCTTGAAGATGCAGCTTTTCTTTCCTAATTCTGTCGACTTGGAGCTTTGATGCCCCCCAACTGTGCACAGTATGGTCTTTGAACCAGGAAAGAAACTCAAGATAGAAACTGTGGATTGAAAGCATGAGAGAGAGGAAACTTATAACAAGACACACTGAATATTGTTCCAGCGCTTAGTTTTGTTATGGAATGAACCAGAAGAATGATTCTCTCTGCAAAATCTTCAACGAATCAGCAAGTTGGCTGAAATCTCATTCAGACACATAGTAATGATTACTTGAATTTTGGGCAGTTACTTTGTAATATCGATCAATTGGGACATTTGAAAATTGATTTAAATTGATACATTTACTGTATTTTATAATTTAGTTTTAACCATTGGCAATAAAATCACTACGAGCCCCTATCTCATAACTATCACAAAACATTTGGAAAACATTGCATTCAATACATCATTTAATCTTTTAAAATACAAATTAATTTATTTTATGTCAGGGTTATTTCTATTCAAACAACTTTAGACATTGAAGCATCCATCTTAGGCTGGCAGTTGTTTAAATGTAAAGGGCCTAAAATGTGGTTTACCCCTCAACATTATTCGTGTTGTGGTAATATTTAACCTTGAAAGTATCTTCATGGACAAAGATATGAAAAAAAAGAGGAACTTTTTTGACATTTCTGAAAAATTGTGAATAGAGCTGCTTTCTAGAAGAAAAGGCAGCAGTAATTTATTAACATTCCTTGTCAGTAATTAGTGAAAAAATAATGAATCAAACTAATAAAAATACAGACTATCAAACTCTCCCCCCTACTCTCTGTCAGACATTTAATGACTTGAACTCATCTACACACAGTCACACAGCATCTCCTCTACTACTGAGCAAGCCGTCTAGTCCCGAGACTCACTTCAATGGCTCCTATAGAGTCCGGCCATCTTAAAAAACACAAAAACCTACAACACTGCTGACGTTTAGGCTCTTTCTTCTGTGGGCCGGACCAAAGCCACGCCGGGCCTGGTGTGAGCCTAAACCAATAAGAGAATAATGCACTTTGTTGGAAAGGCCTAATGTTATGCAAATGGCTGTGGGCTGAGTTGGTTGTCTAGTTTTTTTCTGTCTGGGCAGCTATAACCTCCATTAATAGAGGATTAGGCAAATGTTGATGTTCTAGCGGCTTTTGGGAGGACACCAGCCCACAGCCGCGAACGCTAATCCTCTGATCAAGTCTCCCCCGCTCAAATGTTCTTCAACTAAAGGTCCACTAGCTCACTCTTGTCTCCTCGCTGCAAACGACTAGCCATTTGCTAGAAATCCTCCAGACCTTTCCTCCTCTGTCTTGTTCTCTTTCTCTTTGTTCTGTTCACAATCAGCTATTGCTCAATGTTGCTTTTGAGTTCCTTGTGTTTCTGCTGATAGATGTGGATGTTTCATATACCCAAATATATATTTTTTCTTCATTTCATTTTGACTATTGATTTATGTGTCAGGAAAATATGTTTGTCATGTCATTTTTTTGTGCCTTTGTTTTAGTTGTGAAGCAAGGGGTTGGTTTCAGTAAGTGACTGTGCTACAGGCCTGTGATGGCATGGTTAAAATAAACTCTTAAAAAGGGACATTGTGCTCCTATGAAAAAAGGGTCCACAAACACTTAATAGGCAAGACCATTACTGGTCTGATTTAAAACTTACATATTAAAACCTGTTACATTTCATGCTAACCCATCATTGTGCAGCATCAACTTAAGTTTCATTAAAAAAAAATGGATACAGAAAATAATCTTTCAAAATACTCTTTCAGTTTTTTACTCGAACAACCCCTGCCATTTTGATGTTATCAAAGTTATATTTCTGCCATAGCTAAGAAACAAATAAATCACAATTTCACAGATCGGGGAGCTTAAATTATTGTGATATTATGCGCTTAGTCTTCTGCTGTGGTGCTTGATAAACTACACAGTTGCAGTGCAAATACTCTCAGTATGGGTGCCTTAAATTTATAAATAATTTGTTGCATGGCTACACTACATTTGGATCAATGCCTTGCAAACCTTAGCATCAAAAAACATGGAAATTTTAAATGTTGTGAATTAGGCTGTATATATTGTCGTGCAAAATATGCCAAATTAAAACCTATTTTGTCACAGAGTAATTTGCACACAACATTTGTCATTCAATTCACACGTTATATGATTTTGTTTCAATTAAAAGAATTGTTATTGTTATATCTGTCTGACAATAAAACAAAGAATTACTAATTTAATTTGAAATTAGTATAAACTCAAATGCTATAATATTAGGAAAAGTTTTTTTAGGTGAGTCTGTAGAATGAAAAGAAAATAAGTGTCACACACTGCCATGAACAAAGCCTGGGGACATCCAAAGTAGAAACAGGTCTGTAGTGGTAGCTAAATATGCTTGTTGGTTCTATGTTTCATTTGGCCTTACTATGTCAGGTTTTCCTATCTGTAAATCAGCTTCTGTTCTCTGGTCCACCCAATGTGACAATGTGATCATTGAGATTCCCAGATTCTCAGGGACATTGACAGCAGTATAGCCTTCACCACTGCGTCCACCCCCACCACACCTCTCCCCACCAGCCCTCAAGCCCCTGTGCCGGGGAGCACAAACACACACACACACACACACACCCTGCAGAAGGGGGCTTAGAAAGGAGTGAAGGTCTGGACAAATGACATTGAGAACATGAGACCAAGGACACGGTAAGCCTGAAAGGCATGAGAACATAAACAGACTGGCAGATTGAATGAACTAATTTACTGCTATGTGAAATAACATTGCAGACATGAAACTGGCATTGGACTTTTGTTTAATGACTGATCCAAGGCTGCGAGAGGGCCTGCTGTAGTTGTATAAGCAAACATGTTTCATCAAACTGCATTTTATATGATTATTATTCAAATAATAATTTTGACATCATAAATGTACACGGTAGAGTGCACCAGACTTGACTTTGCTGTAGCCCTTGACCATCCTGGACCAGAGCCAGACAGAGAGAGCCAGTTGCATGTTGTGTCATCATGGCTGACACTCGACTCTCAATTTACGCTATTAGTCTGTCTAGACAGTCCAGTACCTTGGCCTGGACAACCTTATGCCGCCAGCACCTCAGTTCAGACACAGCTCCATAATGTTGCTATTCATCTCAAGGGCAAAGACAGACAATGGAGCCCACAGGTGCTTTTTGTAAAAAGTCTGATGCAATTGTCTTATCTAGACGGTGCGAGATTTACTCTTTGAGGCATTCATACTATAATATATAAAACATTGAGCTTTGAATTTTGGATGGTGTTTGTTTTTGATGTCAATGTATGTTTGGGTGATTTACAAAGGAATATACAGATTTACCACACACTACACAATACTGTCATTATTAACTATCAGTTCTCTATCTTACTGAACGACAATCTCATCAGCTGCTGCCATTAGTGTGATAGTCATCTATTGGACAGAATCTTTGTCACATCATGTGAATAAAGTAATGGAAGTCTGTCCAGTGTCAGAACGGAGCATTCCTCTCTTGATGTCTCTCAGCCTGCCGGGCCACTCGACTTTACTCTACACCTCCTGCACTCTGGCTCTACTCTGCTTCTCTACTCGTCCTCTTATCACGCCGTTCTTCCTCTCCTCTCTTGCATCGCCTCGTCTAGGCTGCACTGATAGGCAGTCTCTCACAGCGGCATGCCATTGGAGTCACAGCATTCCAACACCTCAGACATGGGTACAACTGACTACACTTAGACAGGGCCCTCCTATCACTCACACACACACATACAGAGGAAGAGACACACACATACAAGTACGCGCTCAAATCAAACACACACGAGCACACAGGGCTCGCACATTCATCTCAAAGTGCTAACCCAAACTGTGCCGAGGTACATAAGAAATCCTAAACGAAGGAATCACAAGCGATGCTCAGACCCGGCATAGTGACACAGTTCAGACTGTGACAAACACTCCTGCTCTCCCCAGTGACTTGAAATAGTCACTCCCTCCAAGCACATCTGCTAGTGCTACAGAATGACTGTAATGATGGTAAGTGACTGGGACTGTGGTCTGTGAAGCCTGTGGCTGTGGTCACACCACACACAGAGAAACCCGCTTTACTGTCTCAATATGATGCAACCCAATATGACACGGCATTACCAATACCATATTAATTTGATGCAATAAAATGTTAGGATATGATACCAGCAAGAAGAGACTGTCAATGTAGGACCTGTACAAGCTTGGCACTTGGAAATATGATTGAATTTCCTACCTTTCCTTATTCCTTATTCATTTTTCCTTCTCTGTACAACAACACCCCATTTAAGCCAGGGGTCAGTTGTTCCGAGATATTTGGATTGATATTTAAAAAGTATGAAACAAGAGAGAGAGACTGAGAGGGAGAGTGAGAGAGAGAGAATGAGAATGAGAGAAAGAGAGGATGAGAGAGCGATAGAGAGAGAACAAGAGAGGGAAAAAAGAGAGAATGAGAGAGGGAATCAAAAGAGGGCAGAGAGCGACATCGAGCTGGGGGAAGTGAAGGAAGTATCGTGAACTTGTATCTGAGGGAATTCTTGGAAGGACATTTTCTTGTTCTACAACACAGAACCTTTCCCTTGCCATATTCGTTGGCATTCTAGACCTGTGACAGTGTTACTCCCTCTGGAACCTTCAACTAAATACAACCCCCTGTATTGATCTCTAGTACCTGATGACTCTGCACCTGTGCCGGGTAGAAAAAAGATGGAAGGTGGCCTCCTTGAGGATAGATTTGGATTACAGCAATGCAATCTGCTGAGGGGACATTTCTTGATATCACAGAACCTTCAAATTAGAAGTTCTCTACAGGCAATATCTTGTATCTAGTATCTTGTATGGAAAACATAAATGAAGTTCGTGACACATTATGGTTTCTTTATCAAGTGTGATGACAGCATTTCCCTAAAATCATTTGAGTATTAATAAGTTTAATTGAGGCCCGAACAAACACACACACACAGCAGCGCTTTATAAGCCTCCTCCCAGCAACCGGTCCAGATGAGGATGATGAATGACTCCTTATTACATGTTGTTATTTCCCGGGCCACACAGGGGCCGCACATCCCAGCCTCTCATCCGAGTTTATTAAATACGTTGCACCGGGGATGACAACCCCAACTACTTATCCCATTATTCACCAATAAACCCAGTCATCCAGAGAAGATTGGGTGCGGCTATGTACAGAACATGACCCGATGTGCAGTGATCTGTGGGTGGGGGTGGGAAAGTGGACTGGGAGCGGGGGGCGCGGTGGTCAATCATAACTTGTGTTGTACATTGCCCCTGAACAGCTCCCACCCAACCCCATCAGTTTACATTTACATTTAGTCATTTGGCCGACGCTCTTATCCAGAGCGACTTAAAGTAAGTACAGGGACATTCCCCCGAGGAAAGTAGGGTGAAGTGCCTTGCCCAAGGACACATTGTCATTTGGCACGGCCGGGAATCAATCCGGCAACCTTTTTGATTACTCGCCCGATTCCCTAACCGCTCAGCTACCTGACTCCCTCCCAGTTCTTCCGAGGCTGGTGAATCCCCAGCCTGTACCTCACGAGCATAGGATGCAGGCCTCTCGGACTGCTGGGGACAACTCCAGGAGGATGTAAACTAGGAAATCAATACTGATGTACGTGAAACGCTCCTCTCATATCCCTGAGATTGATTGTTAATTGCGATGGGGGTGTTTTGTTGACTCATCCTCCCCCCTGTGTCTCTCTGCATCTCCTCAGAGTGTGTGTGGTGGGGGGCAGGGGGTAACTACAAACATTTACTTGAAGAGTCATGTTTAGTTTGAATAGAAAGATTAATCGGATCTGCCTGGATTCAGGCTACCTAATTGGATAGCTGGTCAACCCAGCGGAACATGAAGGTTCTCAGAAGTAGATATGGATGGTGGTGAAGAAAAAGGAGACCAGAGAGACAGGAAAGATGATGGGATCGAGGGAGGAGCAGATTTGATCTCTTTCTAGTGAATTTACAATACGTAGTTGGGTAGTTTAGGATAGAAAGGTAGGTAGATAAATAGATGGTTAGATTGATAGGATATACTGTCTAAAATGTTGCTGAATTTAAGAAGTGTCCATATCATTGCCAGGGTTGAAAACCTTTCCCACCAAGTACTTTTATTTCAAACTTTCTCTACATGAAGGCCAATCAGATGTAGGGCTATCCATGCCATTACAATGGAGAGATAACGCATTCCCCCTTCAGCTGAACTTCAAATAGATCAAACTCACTGAACTCTTTCACTCTTAAGCACCAGTCGTTAGCATTTCTAAGCTACAACCATCTGGCCCATCATTTCCCAGAACTTGGGGCCCAGCCCTGCAGCTTGAGTCTGGGCCTGTAATTATCTCAGAGCCTGGCTAGCCACAGCTCCTCCATCCCTCCATCTCTCCACCAGCCCACCCCCACCACAGCCCAGCTCTGTGGCTCTCTGGACCAGTATTTACTGGCACTCCTGTTGCACACAGGCCTCAGCACCACAGCAGCAGCAGCAGATGTCAGGGATGCAGAGGAAGCTTCCCCATACAGTTGAGAGTGGACTGGGATAGTTGAATAAGGTAGACAGTAAGATAGGGGTAGACAGCAGGATAGGGTTAGACAGTAGGATAGGGGGTAAACAGTAGGATAGGGGGTATATAGGATAGGGTTAGACAGTATAATAGGGTTAGACAGTAGGTAGGGTCGGGTTAGACAATAGGAAAGGGGTAGACAGTTAGGATAGGGGTAGACAATAGGATAGGGGGTAAACAGTAGGATAAGGGGTATATGGGATAGGGTTAGACAGTATAATAGGGTTAGACAGTAGGACAGTGTTAGACAGTAGGATAGGGTTAGACAATAGGATAGGGGTAGACAGTAGGCTAGGGGGTAAACAGGGACCGTCTCTGCAATTCAGCCCTTAACTAATCCTCCACTCTGATATCAAACAATTTCTGCTTCAACAAATGAAACCCAGCCTAGGGGTGTCAAAAAAGTGAAAGTACCATTTTAGCTCAAAAAGACAACACAGCGCATACTCATCCAATTTCAAGAACTGGATTGACTAGATTTAGTCTGTATGGAGAAACCGGCCTCTCCATTTCACACTCCCCACATTGACGAGAGTCTCCTTTTCTGTCCACAGAAGGCTTAGCTTCGGTAGAGGTAAAAGGGGTCCAAACTGAAAGTTTTTCCTCTCTACACTACACACATGCCGGCATGGGCGCACACACAGCACACACACACGCATACAGACTCATGAACTGGATACCCTGCCAGCTAGGCTGATTCATCTGCTCAATCCAGGATCCAAACACAACACTCCAGCCTGCCAGCTATCCACAGCTACAAGGGAGGGGAACCACGTCCAGCCTGGGAACCGTGGGAAATCAGTGAGTCAACCAGAAACCGATAAACAGTGGGATCAATTATTCGGTTCTTCTTCATCAGGAGTACACGCTGGTATTCTTGAGATCATGAAAACATGAAGGCTAATTGTGTTGTCTTAACGTGTCTTAAGCTTTTGGAGGAACTTTCAGATGTGTTGAGTCGTAAAGAAACGTCACTGACTACAAGTTAATCTCGCATCATTTGAACTACCTTCGTTGGTTCATTCCATGGTGTTTTAGTGTTTCATGTATCTATATTTTCGGAGATCATTTTTCTGGTAGACCTACGGTAGTCTGCCTTTGGCCCCTAGGGGACTGACGGACAACAGACACACACGTATGCACACAAACACACACACACATACAGACAGACCATCTGTTGACCTGAGCATAGCTGGCCACTAAGCTACACACACACAGACACTCCAACAACAACAGTCCTAAGGAGTGAAGAGAAACGTCTCTCGTGCACAAATAAACCAGGTGGGCTGCTGGCTGGAGCAGCTCGACCTATCCCAGCTACCCTGGGAGGTGACCTCTACTCCGACCAGATGGGTCACAACCAACATACACACACACCACACCGATCCCCCAACCCTGCCTCTACCCCCCCGCCTCTACCCCCCCCCCCTCCCCCACCCTCCCAAGCTCTCCACATCACCTCCAGTCATGACGTCAATGAAGCACCCCCCCCTCCCCACATCCTCTATCCACCCCTCTCAACCTTCTGGCATCACCCAGTCACTAGGACAGAACACTGAGAGCTTCTCTAATCCCCCCAAACCTGGAGCCCCATCTGATCCTGTGGGGCGAGGGCAGGGAGGGGTTGGAGGCCTCTGGTGCTCCTCTTCCCAGGCTGGCCCACTGTGTGTGGGCGTGGGCGCAGCATGCCACCTGGGTCAAGGGGCGAGAGGGGCAAAGCAGTCGAGCGTGGCTAACAGCTTTGCCGCTTGGCACGTTCAGGGGAGGATGGAGAGGGACGGGAGGAAGCGGAGTCAGGTGTGACGAGGCCAGGGCCAAACCGTCCCCATGCTGAGCTCAGCTGAGGACCTCTTTGACTCAGGAGGGGCGAGTGGGGACTGGGGGGTTGGAGGAGAGAGAGGGATTGTTTTCATTATTTGTTTGATTTTGAGTGACATCTCACCTTGAAAGTTTTGACTCTTTAGTTTGACTCTTAGCTTGACTCTCTCATCGTGGAGGATTTTTTTTAAAACTTTGAACGCATGGAAGTAAGTCCGTGAGGAGTGAGGAAATAAATCTGAATATTGGCCACATCTTCTTGTACAGTCTATGACAGCTATGTCCGTTTTTAACTGGGATAGAGCCTCAAGGATAACTATTTGATTTTGGATCCCTGACCTAATTTCTATGAGCTAAGAGTGTTTACTCCTGCAGACCGCCTCATTCAGAGCTAGAACACAGGCCTCTCAGCCTACAGGATAACCATTTTATAAAACACACACAGACACATACACCACACACACACACACACACACACACACACACATACACATACACATACACATACACATACACATACACATACACATACACATACACATACACATACACATACACATACACATACACACATACACACACATACATACACACATGCTGTCTGCATGCAAAGCTCAATTTCTCACATGCACACACACCCACATCACACGTGCACGCAGACACAGATTCACACACACACACACACACACACACACACCACACACCACGCACAAAGAACATGCACACACAGCGCTAGATAGGTGCATACGCAGCTCGCTGTTCCAGATGAAAAGATCTGATAAGAGCCTAACATTTGATCAGATCTGCTGTGCTCAGTGCAGAGGTAATGCTGTGTGGGCAAACAGATGCACGCAAACAGCAACATCAATAAACTAATCTGACCACAAGTTCAACCACACCACCATTTCCTGTAGCATTTCCATGGTACTAGAGAGGAAGTCGCATCAAATACTTTCCAACACAACCCTGTCACTCTAGGTCAGGCCGTCATTGGCTAATTGCGTTTCCCTGACGAAAAGGTCGGAAGCTGCCGGAATCTCGTACCTGAGGCAGCTTTACAGGAACTGATTAAAAGCGGATGTCAACGGATGTCAACGTGCAGCTTGTGAGGAGTGTGTGCCGCCGTCGTTTGCGAGGTGTGTGTCATTACGTAGTGCTCACATGTGACGTGCATGGCCTGGTGGAGTGTGTGAGGTCTGGGTCAGGAATGTGATGTGCATGGCAGTGCGTTCTCATGGCACATTGAGGTCAGGTTAAACAAAATCCCCGACCCCTAATCTGATTTCGTCCACAGGATGACAATGCTGAATGTCATCATTTCTGTGAAGGCGAATGTAGGATGAATAAAAACTAATCTATTAATCAAAAACAAATCCATTTCACGTGGGTCAGGCCAACAGACTGTTTATTTCCTATTTATTCTCAGCATCTTAAAGTAAAGGTCATTGGCGGGTGAGAACAATAGAATGGAATCACACCACCGTCAAATTAAAAACTAAGTCCAGCATTTAAGGCATGGAGTGTTATGAAGGATGGTGTGTCAGTAAATATGAGGTCCCTGACACTTCCTGTCCTCATTTCACACCCGGTAAACTGCACCTGCATTCATTTCTACTTCCTCCCATGACTTGCCAATCAGTGTTCTTCTTGTCGTTTTAAATTTCGTTCAGTTTGTTGTTTTAGGGTGTGTGCACGTGTGTTTGTATCTGTATGTATGTGCATGTGTGTTTGTATCTGAGTGTGTGTGCATGTGTGTTTGTATCTGTGTGTATGTGCATGTGTGTTTGTATCTGAGTGTGTGTGCATGTGTGTTTGTATCTGAGTGTGTGTGCATGTGTGTTTGTATCTGAGTGTGTGTGCATGTGTGTTTGTATCTGAGTGTGTGTGCATGTGTGTTTGCCCGTGGGTCTCCACATGCGTGTTGTCCTTGTCACAGGTGTGTGGCGGGGCCCAGTGTGGCCGAGCGGGGGTCCAGCTCTGGGAGAGAGCACAGGTGGCAGGGAGCCGTGGCACGGCCCCGGGCAGAGCCGCAGCATGTGGCAGCCAGCCAGCCACTCACACAGCATATGCCAGGGCCTGGGAGAGAGGAGAGACACATAGGGCCTGGCACAAAAAGAGAGAGAGAGAGAGAGAGAGAGAGAGAGGAGAGGGAGAGAGAGAAAGGAGCGAGTTACTCATACACAGGTCCTTTACCTTGCTAGGACCTTATGTCACCATGGACTCCAGTGTGTTTTGTCCTATATCCGTTATAAATGGAAGATTTGGTCCCACAGAAGTAGATTGATTTTGAGATCAACACTGTACTGCCCCGTCACATAAGAGAGGAGAACATTTGTTTTAACCACACAGTCTGCCCAAGAGAGAGATTGAGGGAAAGCTTTGGAATAGCAATAGACAACATCTGTATTTGATTTAGGATTTTTGTCATTTGAATCCTTATTTGTATTTAATTGAGGTAAACAAAAGTCAGGGACTAGAATTCAAAGCTCGGTTCCCAAGGAACATCCATTTTTTTGAGCGGTTAGGGAATCGGGCTAGTAATCTGAAGGTTACCAGTTCGATTCCCGGCCTTGGGAAAGGCACTTCACCCTTGGGGGAATGTCCCTGTACTTACTGTAAGTCGCTCTGGATAAGAGCATCTGCTAAATTACTAAATGTAAAATGGTGAACCACCTCAGCCCCATTGCTGTTCTCGTACCCCCCGGCCTCTCAGCATCTAGCACCAGCAGCCTCCCCCGTGCAGGGGCTGGATAGCTGTTATACGGCCCAGCTCCCTTGATATGCAGCCATACTCCAGCCCCCCGAACCACCATCACCAGCTTGTCTTATTATCATATTTCATCAATTATGTAAACGACGGCGTGCTACGGAGAGGCAGCGACCGGGCTGCGTTCAGGTTCCACCCTCGGAACGAATGTTAATGAGGCTGCCGTGGGGTGGGGGGTGACCTCCGCCTCGCCTCGCCAATCCTACCCACCCCTCCTGCTGCCCCCCCCCCCCCCCCCCGCCCGCCCCCGCCTGGCAATGGAGGAGTGAAGGAGGGGGATTCACTCCCACATGCCCACCGTATTTTCTCCAAAACGCTACTCTTTAAAGCTAGCGCACAAGCATACACACATGTTCACGAGTGCGTGCGCTTACATATACGCACACATAGATGTTGGCCAAGGTGAAGGCAGCGGATCAGGACAAGCTGTTATGTGCGAGCATGTTTTTAATTCATCTTCATGAACTTGATCTTGGTTACTGCACCCAACTTTAGTCTGTTCTCCAAATCTATACACTTTCTGATATCTTTCGTGTGTGAGCGTGTGTGTTTGTTTGTGTTATGTGTTTGTGTTTACATGGCTGTGATACAAAAGGCTCAAAGTCAAACAGAAAATGGTTATTCAGTGAGTGGAGGCTCATGAATACTAGTCAATAAACTGCTGAAGAAGCATCTTTGATTGGCACGGTTTTGAGTGGGCGGGCCTGTGTTCCTTGTGTTTCTACACCTCTTTTTACACATAATTCTTTCTCTCTCTTTCTCTCCCACTCTCTTTCTCTGTCTGTCTCTCTCTTTCTCTCCCACTCTCTTTCTCTGTCTGTCTCTCTCTTTCTCTCCCACTCTCTTTCTCATTCTGTCTTTTGGCTCAGAGGTTGTGATGAAGAACTGACAAGTCCTCTCTGTGGACACACACTCAAACACACACAAACACACACAAACACACTCAAACACACTCAAACACACAGAGAGACACAAGAGTTCCCTGCCAGGTGAGTGGGAGTGAGACACAGTCAAAAGTGATTTAATCATCATGAGTAGGGAAATGTTTAGCATTTCAAATGAGCCCCTGGTCAAGTGGCACATCTCTCTAATCTGAGTCGTCAGATATAGACTGTCATTTATGTTAATGGTTTGTTGTTTTAGGGCTTACTGTTTTGTCCTGATACTGTACGCTAGGTGTACAGCACCCTTATGCTCTTTACAAGCACTATAGTTATGATATCTCATCATATGATTGAGTCTACCTCGAAATGAAACATACTCTTAGTGTACCATTCACAAAACAAAGAACACACACACCACATGGGACAGGCTGGAATTAACCCGCTCACTCAAAACTCCCTCAAAATTGTTGATCGAGCGTGTGTGTGTAGAGGCTTCCAGGAAGCATGTTTGTGAGTCAGAGACTACAACTCCTCCATTTTGTTTAATCAAACATGTCCTTCGTGGCACAGAAGAGGACACGGTCTCCTTGTTGAGAACGGAGAAACGTCAAAAAAGGCTTTACAGTCTGGGTTGTTCCACGTCTGTGTCTGTGTCCCCCCCCCCTCCCCTCTCTCTCTTCCTCATCTCGCTGCCTCACTGGATACAGACTATGGAGTCGCTCTGGACCCCTGAATGGAAGAGAGGAGTCAGGACTTTTACTGTTTAATCTCCCATCACCCCCCTCCACACACACACACACACACACACGCGCACAGACACACGCACACACACTACACACACACACAAAACCCCCCTCCAGTGCCTGTCTGATATTCATCGAGGGCCCTGAGATAAGATTACAAGCAGCTCCAAGAGACAATCCAGAACCACAATAGGAACCAGACCGGTCACAATGAAGGCAAGAAGGTAAGTGGCAGAAAAAAAATCGAAAAGGCCTTTGTTTCGCCGATCGGAGAGAAGCGCAAAACTTCTCGTCGCATCAGCAGCTGTCTGGGAGTGAAATTAAATTTTCGTAAGGAGAGTTTGGTGTGAAAAAGGCAGTTGGCAAAAGCCGGACTAAACTGCTTCATCTGCTAAAGTGAGTGTGCTGAGACAGGGTTGCTGAAACTGTTTCCTCGTTTGAACTGTGAAAATGTTAGCAAAATAATGAACAAGTCAAACGTTGACTTCAGTTAGTGGATTGTTTAAGACAGCTGATCACCGTGACTTGTGGAACGGTGTAAAATGCCTGAAATAAAACAGTGTGTTAATGTGAAAGACAAGATGGCTGCCCCCCTGAAGGCTTGGTTAAACTAGCCAGGCTGTGTTAGATTGGTTGGGATGTAGCCTACTCTGGCAGGTGTTGACAGCTTTAACAGATAAAGCGTATGAAAGTGGAGAGAGAGAGAGAGAGAGAGAGAGAGAGAGAGAGAGAGAGAGAGAGAGAGAGAGAGAGAGAGAGAGAGAGAGAGAGAGAGAGAGAGAGAGAGAGAGAGAGAGAGAGAGAGAGAGAGAGAGAGAGAGAGAGAGATAGAAAGGGAGAGAGGAAAAAAAGACAGACAGACAGAGAAAGATGGGGAGGTAGAAAGAGAGAGAGAAAGAGGCATACAGAAAGTCCTTTAGACAGAGGAAAAAGGGAGAGAGAGAATGAGCACAGCAATGCAAAGCCTTCGGCTGCAGGAAGGTGAGGTTGCACCTCAGTTATTGATCTCATATTCATTCAACGTTACAGTTTTTTACAGTCGCTAGGACCCATTTCTCAATACTTAAGTCACGTTTTCAAAACTCGTAACGCAGTTGTCCTAACCAACTTTCAGCTCGGCACAGCAGTTAATTTCACATTCAAAATGCACTAAAACTACCAAATCACTTCATACATGTCTCAAATCAACTCAATCCTCCATAACACTAGCAAAGGATGACAGCCAACAAACATACTTTGTCACCCACAAAACAATGACCTAAAAAACACTAACAACAAGTAGCATTATACAATGTTTTTACTATGTAAAACCAGGACAACACTGTTTAGAATTTACTGCAATATATGTTACTGGAATGAATCAGACATGATGCAGTATGCTTCAAAGTGTTGTGTAATCTTTCTTTTTTTCACACTAGTAATTCCAGAATACAAGAATTTGTATACACACCATCCACTGATACAGATACAATAGGAATGCTACTGTAATCTTCTGCATTTGGCCATAGGTTCTCATCCACACCACATCTTATGTCATCTAAGGCAATACACCTAGGAAAGAATCTTCTGGCATGCCTGATCCATCCTTTGCAATGCCCAGGCATCCAGCATTCATTGCGTCCAGGAGGGACATTTGATCATGTGGATGGTGGTCATACAGTAAACCTTCCACCTCCATGAGGAAAATAATGATTCTATGGGGTTGATGAATGGAGAGTAAGGTGGGAAGAAAAGTGACACCATTCTGGGATGGACTGCAAACCACTCGGTGACTGCACGGGAGTGGTGACATGCCACATTGTCCCATAGAAATGTTGGCTTTCTTCTCTCTGCATCCTTTTCCTCACCTAGCACAACCCTTTCTGGAGAGATCATTTTATAGCATTGAATTTTTTTATTCTAAATATATTTCATTACAATATTACTGTAGAAATGTAGCTAATTTCTGTCTTATTCAGCTTTGTATTATGTTATTGTTTTGAACTGAAGTTTAACAGTTTTTAAAACAGTATGTAAGCATGTGCAAATTGGCCTGTAGGTACATAGAGTTTTGGCAGTTGTTGTGTCAAAGTGAGAAAAGAATGAATGAAATTTGAAAGATGTAGTCATTGAATACATTTTGTGCCATAGCAATGATAAATGGTTCACAGTTTAGCCCACATGTACTTCTGTTGTGCTCACTGTGTGAAGAGTTTTGAAAACGGGATTTAAGTATTGAGAAAGGTCTCCGAGCGACTGTAAAAAACTGCAACATGCCAGAGGTAAAGTCCAGATGACATAATCAATTGCTGTATAGTTGTTGTTGTTGTTACAAAACAGCACAAACACAATGGATCTGTTCAAGACCAATATTGACCTACACATATTGCAATGAATTTACAATTTTTCTCTTGCAGTATAGGGAATCAATTTTTAATTGTATTTTGAATGAGAATTTGTGTTTGTTTGTCTCCTCACAGAAGCAAACTAGCCTTAATCTATTATGACAATCCATCTCCCTCTTGTATACCCTGGCTCCCTGCTCCCCCCTCAACCCCCTGCCCCCTGCGCAACAGTCTGTCTCTGGTGGCTCATAGAAATGCAGAAATTCTGCAAAGACACACTCACACACACACCTACACACTCACACACATCCCAGCTCTGCCTCCAGCTACAGAGAGCAGGGGAGTGTTGCCAGTGTTGGCACAAATACGTACTCAGCAAGCCCAGGGGAATAGAGGCTGAATTACTTGGCAGGAAGACTGGAGGTCCCACCTGTGTGGAGCTAGCTCTCTCCCTCTCCCTCTTTCCCTCTCACTCTCCCTTCCTCTCTCCCTCCCCCTCTCTCAGTCCTGATGGAGGGGGCATCAGCTGTGATGAGTGCAGGCCCCACACAGACACTCTTTCACCCCTCACCCGATCTCTCTCTTCCCCGACTCACCCTTCTCTTCTTGTCTCCTTGTCTCCTCTCCTCTTCTCTCAAATCTCTCCCATCCTCTGCACACCTTTCCTAACCTCACATTCCTCTTTTCTCCCCCTCTGACCCCAGCTATACTTCTCTCTTTCTCTCTCCTTCCCCTCTTAGCGCCATCACCCATTTTTCACCATCTAATTTTCACCATCTAATTTTGTGAACTTTGTTGTCTGTGGGTTCTTAGAACTTTTGAACTCTGATTACCTAAGATGGTTACCATGTCATTTCAATCAGGAGAGACCTGGGATGAGTGAAGGATGTTTATTACAGAATGTTAAATGAACTACAGTGTTTGGAGCTTAGACCCCACGGGGAATTATAGATCAACGGGCGCCTGCCTCAACATCCGAAGAAGAATCCCCCATGGAGTTAAGACACTGGTGGCGGTGGCGGCAGCCGACAACCAATGAGTTGAAGAGCAGAGACAAGGAACTGGGTGGCGACGGGGAGAAGGAGGGTCGCGCACTTGATAGCATGGACAAACTACACAGGGAGAGAATCATATTTAAAGGCACGGGATCATATGACAGCGTTAATTGACAGACGGGAGCGCTAATCGAACTGAACGCCGATGACAGCCGACATGGAACGGAGGACAGTAGAGCGTTCTTAGCGGGGGGAATAAGTATTGTACATTATCGAGTATGCCCGAGTGCAGGGATCGGTCTTGCCTGACTGAACTTGCGCTATGCTTCATGACACACAGAGTAAGGCTGATATGATGGAACTACAAAGGCTTCAAGGTATCATCTAATCACTATGGTTACATAGGCCTACTCAATGTTCTGGGCCAAATTGAAATTATTTGGAATCTTGGTCTTGCAATTTACTGTAATGACAACTTACAATTTATTGTATGACCGAGTCATTTGGGTATACAGTATGATCTATAACCAATCAGATGTTCAACGTACAAACAAGAGTTGTGTGAAAAGAAGTGAGTACTTTTGAGGTTCATGTTGTTTAATTATAACTTGTTTAACTCCATGCTCTTATGGTTCTTCCCTTTGGGACTCTTTTTTTCCACTTTGGTTTTTCACAATGTATGCTTCATGTTTTTATGATCAGTGACCTATGCACTTTTGTAAAGCTCTCTCTTGGAAGTCGCTTTGGATAAAAGCGTCTGCTAAATGCAAAAATGTCAATGTAGGTGAGTAACCAGAGAGATTAAGACGCCTACATTCACCAGTGCTGAGATGAAAGTTCACCAACGTAGATATTCAAAAAAATAATTGAAAGTTAACTGGCACAAAGAGTGCGCGCCAGGTCTAGAGACAGAAACTTCCAATTCTTCAGGTGTTTTCGATACCATAAAACGTAGCCTATGTTGCTGTGAAACTTCAAGTTGATCGATTTGCAGTCACCAATAACTGTGTGAAAGTCTTCAATTGATTAGAATTATGTAATTAATCTGCCTGAATAATCACTTCAATCCAAAGAAAAATTATGTGTTAATTAATGTCCTTGTCCCAGAGACCCTGAGTTATCAGAGTGTGTTATTCCTCCGCGGATGGCAATTTAGTCTAAAAGAGAGTCGAACCAAGCGAGGAGGTGGACGCTTCATCCAAGTCTGGCTGGATGAGTTTAACATGACGGAGCTGACCCGTATGCTAAACAGTGTTGGGTGTAACGCGTTTCAATGTAACGTGTTACAGTAGTCAGACTACTTTTCTTAGGTAACGAGTAACGTGTTACTTATTTAATTGAATGAATGCATTACTAGTTCCTTGTTCAAACAAGTAACGCATTACTTAATTTAGTATTTTAGTCGCGAGCCCTCAGCATGTAGCTAAAAGTCTAGGAAGGTTGAGATGTCGGTTGAAGGTTGACATCTTAATCTGTTGGACAGGTGGGTTCCCATTCGTTATTTTGGTGAGCAGTCTCACAAGCCCAATTTACCCGGTGTCATGGAGCCGACCAGCTAAATAGGTATTTAAGACTTACATGTACAGGCCTACGTAATGTCACATTAAATAATGTATTGAACTCAATCTTGTGTGATGTGTTGCTGTATTGTTCAGTGGTTTAGGTTTAAGATTATATAACAATAAGTAAAATTGTCTGGTTCAGTATATAAGTGAACACCATTTTGCTACTATACATAGCTACATTAGCTTCGTTTTGCTCCTAGATTCAAACCTAGGCTTGGTAAATTGTAGAGCTAACTAACTACTAGACTTCTGCCTGGCATTTTAAAACATTATTTATTGATTAAACAGTTTCTTGATTCAAGAACTTAATGCAAATATTTGCTTTTCATTATGGTGGATTATTACCTTGATCCATCTTGCTGAGGATCAATGAGGATTGATCATGTTATATGCGAGTGACACTGAATATTCAGTACAATATGTGCTATTGCTGAGGTCAACCCATTAAATGTGCCTTCTGGGCATAAGAGTGACCAAGGTGAATTGTCTTAGAAATTAAATACTTTTCCTAATGTAACGCAAAAGTAACTTAACGCCTACTCTCTACAGCAAGTAACTAAGTAACGCAGCGAGTTACTTTACAAGGAATGTAACTAGTAACTGTAATTAGTTACTTGAAAAGGTAACGTTAACCAACACTGATGCTAAACCCAAGGAACTTCTATATCTCCCAACCCAACCGCATGGGGGTTAAAATACAACATTAAGATCGTCTTTTCATGTGAATACAAGTTTTTACATTACAGTAATGGCCTACGGACTTTTCCAGTAATTCTTTCTATGGGCAGTGATTTAGGACTACAATTTTCAAAATGTTTCTTGTGCTGTGGGTGCAATGCCCTGCTATTTTACCACCGGCTAATCTCCAAGCTCACCTATCAAGTTGCCTAGATCTTGTATGGTTTGTAATGTCCAATATGCATTCAATAGGCACATTGATACATTTTTGATTAACATAGATGGCATAGTGGTCTATTACAGTAATAAGTGTGTTTGGTTGATTGGTTGATGAATTTTGATTTTGGAATTATAGTAAATACGTTGTGTTATCGCTAATGAAGAATAGGGTATGGCGCTTCTCCTGACACCTCCTCGCGACACATCCATATCCTGCGCTACCCTACCCCCATGGCAGACTGGTGAAACAAATGCACCAATGCCAACATAAAACAGAGCATTGGCCATTAGACGCCAGCTAGGCCAACTGATAGCATGGTTGCCCCAAAGACTCCAACCTATAGTTAGGCTACCTAGCTAGGTATTAGGCAAGCTTGTGTCAAACTAAACATTTGACCGAGTTTGCTGATGGGTTCCTCACAGCGTAAGTCTAATTGTAAGCACTCTGAGGTCAATGTAACTGTCATAGTCAGTTAAATTCTAAAGATTTTTGGCAGCTTACTCAATTGTGTAGAATGATTTCGAAACAAAGAATATAGCTACCCACAGGCACACACATGCCCACCCCCATGTCCTGGTGTAAGGGTATTACCTAGAAACCAGCTTTCTAATGAAATACCTCCCTACTCTCGCCATAATGTCCAAATGCTGTGGTAATTTACTAACCTAAGTTACTGCTACTGAGCTGGTCTCCTTCTGGCAACCCAGAAAGAGGCCAAAGGGATACTAAGGAGAGACCAGACAGTTTTCCTGCAGAGTCCCTCCTGCTCAGTGCTCAGTATCGGAGATCGATGATTGCCTGGTCTGGGCCATTTAGAACCGGAGGAAGGCGGGGGGATAGAGGGGAGCATTGATGGTGACTTTGTTTAAATCAAAGACAAAAACCACATACATAAAATACACACATACAAACATAACCGAACTACACGCGCTCATGCACCCACACACAATGCCAGCATGCATACACACACAACCACACACACACCCGAGCACACACACAATCACTAATACACTACACATGCAGACACACAGTGGTCCTATTGTTGTGATTTCACAGACTCTGGCCCTGTATAATATGTGTAGATACCACACGAGGAAGGAGACATCGATTCAGCATGTGTTCATTAGGACTTCAAAACCCTTCCTTCATTTCACAGTACCATGGTGAACACATTTCTCAATGTTCAACGCGATTACATATCTGCCCAGATTAACAATAGTAAGAACTCAGTCTAGCACATGAAATCCCCTTGTTAACACAGAAACAACCATCTTTTATTGACATGCGCAGAGTGATGGGTTGGCCAATCAATTTACCTATAGTCCACCTCAGAGCAATGACAGTCAAAACACAAAGTGAGAGTCAATGAGATTAGAGGAGGGGGCAACTGAAGAGCTCAGAGCTGGGTTCATTACTTTTTGCAAATACAGTCAGACCCTCGGGATGCGCTTGATTGATCAAACTCTGTGCGACACAACAATGAATCCAACCAGCCTACAGCCATAACTGTGACTCAAATCAAATGCACCTTAAATATTCTCAAAACACTGTCAGGAAATGGATCTACTACTGTAAAGTGACCAAGGGCTGCTTAGAGTCAGCAGCCAACTGAGTCAGGGGTCTCCACGCTAAATGCTCACAGTGGATTTTCTGATGCCTGTGCTCTGTGCTCCAGTTTGGGAAGCCGAATGTGTTTTCTCACCAGTAGGAGATTAGGCTTCCAGGACAACAGCCAATTACTGTGCCTCCTCCAGAGAGGGCTGGGGCTCTTTTGACAGTGTTGTGTTTGTGTGTGTGTGTTTATTCACAGACACTGGGGGCGACAGCTCTCACGTTGCTGCTGGCGTGATTCCTCACCTGGAGTCAAACGTTAAGGCATTTACGATGTAAACAACACCTTCAGTGCCTCGGTAGAGCTGCGGATGGGTTGTTTTTTAACAAGCCGTGGATACAATTATGAACTCATTATGTCTTTGTTTCTTTTAAAAGGCTGGGGTATACAGTGGAAACTGCCGGAATGCAATTAGACTGGTTGTGCAGCAGAAAGTGAACAAAGATAACACATTTGATTTTGTGAACGTGGGTTAATGTCTGTCTTACAGCTTGTATCAAAGTAAAAGAGAAAAGTAGGTGGCCATTTTTCACAGAAGTGAAAGTAAACTATGATTTGCTTTTTTTTTGTGTTTCCATGTACCAAATGATGGGTGAGAAGACAACGTGGCCTACTTTTGAAAGGTTTGATTTTTGTGGCAGCAAAGGAGTAAAAATGATGTATTTCCCTCTTGGAGAAATCTGACCATGCTTAATGAATTTAAGCGGACAATAGCTTCCCCTCATAGATGTATATAGCAGGAATGCCACGGTAGTCTTAAAAAAAAGAAGAAGATAGCTTCAGCTCTCTGTGCCGTTGAGCAGTAACTTCCTTCCAAGAACAGGATGGGTAAAAAAATGTAAGAACCTGCCATATTTGTGAAAACGAATTAACACAGGTGACCGTTCAATACAAAGAGACCATGCTAAGAAACTGATCATGACCATGTGAAATCACACTCACACTCTTTTAATAGTGTTTGTTCGTTTTTTGTTGTTGTAGTGTTTGGGGGGGGGGTTCAGCAAGAGCACAGGATCACCGAGCCCTCGCTTTGAAAAGCAAACTCATTCTCTGTGCCCGACGAGCAACAGCAACAATGTCAGTTGGATCAAACGAGGAATGTCATTGAAGTCCAAGGGGACAAAGACTCCAGAGGCTCTGGGTTTGGTGTTAAACCCTGCCACCACCCCCCCCCCCCCCCCCCCGCACAGCCCCCCGGCCCAGCCCAAGCTCAAGCCTAGCCTGGCTACTCAAGCCCAGCCCCTGTGAAAGGAAACCTAAATCCTATTGAGGCTGCGGCATAGCCGCCCCCAGTCCTATTGAGGCCTTTGTCAGAAATCATTATGCAGAACCACAAACAGATTTACGTTGTCCTGTTATGGTCAGAAGGATCGACTGACCACAGAATGGACCTCCCTTAAACTCCACTGCAAATCACTTAGGCTCCCTGTCGTTGACTGTGAATCGTGTGCCATGTGCACAAGGAAATATACACAAAGAGAAGATACAGCAGAGATAAGATGTGTGGAGTCCAAAAGAGTTTTATCAAAAGATGTGATGTGTATTGGAAAATGTATCGAGTTTAAACAGTGGGAAAAAATGATGTGATGCACATTGGCCATTAAAGTGTCAAGGTTGGCCCATCAAAGCCCAAGCTGATGCTTTGATAGCTCAGGGCTATCGAAAAGTCAAGCAGGAAGAATCGGTTGCATCTGAAAATTAGCCAATCAAAAACTGTGCCTGAAATGTCATCGATTTGATCCAATGTTTACCACAAAGGGATAAAGTGTCCGTCAATACAGGATTGAGTGGTCAGTTATTGCTGATATGCTATGACAATATTTCTCTGGCCAACCGGTCAATGGAACAATATAGATTTGGAGGAGGGCACATAGATAGATAGATAGATAGATAGATAGATAGATAGATAGATAGATAGATAGAGAAAGAAAGAGAGAGAGAGAGAGAGAGAGAGAGAGAGAGAGAGAGAGAGAGAGAGAGAGAGAGAGAGATAGATAGATAGATAGATAGATAGATAGATAGATAGATAGACAGACAGACAGACAGACAGACAGACAGACAGACAGACAGACAGACAGACAGATAGATAGATAGATAGATAGATAGATAGATAGATAGAAGAGATACAGAGTAGGTGAGACAGGCAGACCTCCAGGTGGAAAAAAAATGGATAGAAAGATGTCCAGATAGTAAACACATTTCGCCATCCTCAGCTCTTCCTTCCTCTCCTGACATTTCAGTCTGGGGCCGCAGTCATTTTCCTGCCAGATTGGACACCATGATGGCATTTTCGTTTGGGCAGATAGGATGCAATTACATTTATGTGCTGCAGGAATTCCAGCTCCGTAATCTACATTTCTCTCACTTCTCTTCCCTACTCAGCAACTCTAGATGCCATGCTGTCCAGCCATTTCAGATAATGAGTCATACGCACAGTTTGATATCATGTGTAGTAGTTGTGTGCTTTATGTGATGCATAATTCCAGGTATTGATCTGATTGAACAATCAAATATGTGAAACAGCCACTGCAATTACGTTATTGCAGAACACAGAAAAACAGCATTTCACCAAAACCTGAATTTAAACATGAAAAACTGTTGCGAGAGTGACAGTCAAATTTATGATATTTACACATGTGAATATCACACAAGTGTTGGTCTGTAATAACATATTTCAATAAGGTGATAATCATCTCTGGGCACCGTGTCAATATTTCAATTGCAGTAATGTGTAACAAATTAGGTGGCACCCATGTGTAACAAATCTACTTTATCTGGATAAGTGACTGTGTCAAGTGGGTGGTTTCCATTTCAACAGTCCTGGTGCATCGGTTAGGATATAAACAGCACTCAACACTGACCTTTTGGATATGGCCAGCAAAGACTGGTCTACTGCTCTGTGTTCTGACAAGGCTTTCTCACCCAGGCCTGAGTGGAGGGAAGAAGGGAGCCTGCGTCCTGTGTGTGTGTGCGCGTGCGTCTGTTAGTCTCTGCATCCGTGTGTCCGTATGCCTGAGAATGTGGATGTGTGTGTGCCAGAACTGCAAGAATGTTTGAATGTCCGTGCCTGCAGTGTGTGTGTGTGTATGTGTGCGTGTGTGTGCTTCGCACATATGCGTGAAGAATTTGGAGTGCCTTTGGACCTCTCGGGCACCATCAGATGTGTGTTATCAGGGCTGGGCAGACTCTGCTGCTGCACCACAGTGCTATGAAGCACAACCAAGTAATACTGTCATAAAACACAGAGACCGACTACTACCAGGCCTCTCATCCTCACACACACAAACATACACACACACAGCAACACACATCCTCATCACAGATCTGTTTGGCCTGGATGGGTGTGAACAGCAAGGAAGTAACCTTGAAGAGCTATATGTGACCATGCATGCCTATCCCTGAGATCTGTAAGGGAGAGTTAATGAGGTGGCGTTTGAGGGACTAGCCTGTTGGAATGGAATGTGGTCTCTAGACTCAGTCACGGTCTGATAAGTCCACTCCTCAGTAATGGCCTGACCTTAAGGAGGCTATCTGGGATGCATTAGCCGGAGGGAGATCAAGTGAATTGGCCCATTAGATGATATTGACAGATACAGGAGGGTACAGGGGGTGTGAAAGTATGTTGGTGCACATCTAGATGGACTATCTGCACCCTAAACACTTGTGTTGTGGTTTGTAGTTATACTTCAGTACATCCATTTTCACACATGATTGGGTCAATGTATGAACACGCGCTGTGCACAGACATAAACACACATATTACACATGCAGTTGTGCACATATATACTACACACTCATACACATAGACGCTGAACCGATTGATAGCCATCTATTAAAGGTTACAACGGACAATTTTAATGTTGCCTGTAAGTAGAAAAACATGATCAAATGCAGCAGAAAGGCAAGTTTTTCCAGTTTTGCTACCTCCAACTGGATGGCCATGAGATATTAATAATTACTTATATTACTGATAATACTACTTATTTTTTCAAGTTCACGTATACTGATCTGAAACAGTGTCTTTATATTTTCTGCGGATGGTAGTAAACAGAATTGTATTTTGTATTTTATTTTTGGATACTGGGCTTTGTTTGGTAGTCAACAACAGACACAAATATTTCTCTAAAACATTCATTAAAAGAATCCTGGTGCTGTCTCTCAGTGGGATGGATCTGTGCGCCCTATGCCCAGGGGAACAGTCCTCTCTCCCCAGGGAAAGACCACTCCACCAGGCACGTCCTTAAACATTTCTTGGAGCTGACCAAGTCTCACTATACACTAAATAAACGTTCCTTTGCATTCCTCTGACTGGCAGTAGGGGTTGAGAGATTGCAACATTCTATGCTCAGAATAAACAATGCCAATCCATTTCCTAACACACCATGTAGTCAGTTTTTTTTTTACTGTGCATCACACTAAACTAATGTAACTATGTGTTACCTAGAGGATCACATAAGAGTTTTGAAAATATTGTTGGAGACTTATGTATACGTTTATGTATATATTTTTACATATACTGTATGAAAACTAGTTTTTCGACCAATTATTTTGATGCATGGATTGTCTTGTCAGATAATAATTGTAAACACTGTTCCAACCGATTGACATTTTCAGTAAAAGTGAATGAAAGTTCAAATACAACTTTTTTCCTGTTTTGTCACACTTGCAACCCCCTGCAATTTCTTTTTTACATAATCACATTATATCTACTATTCTATTCTGGTTCAGTCTAGAATGCTGTTGTGTATTCTGTTCTAGCCCCAATAAATTTAATTTAGGCACGGAAAGACATATCTAGTATTTGTTCTTTTTAAATTTATATTCCTAGTATTATTATTGAATATTCAATTCTACTATTACTATCTAAGTCAGCCAAGAGAGACAGTGATAGCGAGCATAAAATCGCAGTAATATTAGTTTAAGGGCTCATTTGAGGCAGCTATTGTTCTCAAAAATACCTTTATACCTCTGGCCTCCGGCCTATACTCCTCCACACACATTATTACATTATTCAGCACCGTCCTATGACCTGTCCTAATCAACATGACTGGTTCATTTATTTTTGTACCAGAGCCATCCTACGAACAACATTTTTATAGCAGTTTTGACAGTAAAAATATGTTGTTGAAGAAATAAAGATCTATTAATAATAAATCTTAATATGATACCTATGATATATAATATTTATTTATCAGCAGGTATCAGTTCATACAAACTACACTTTTAGAAAAATAACAATTTTACAAACAGCTCCAATTTGATCGGGGTAGTTCATTTTAGGCTATAAACAATCTCAAATTTTAACCTAAAAGGTATTGTTTGTAAAATGAGGATGTTTACAGTTTTGAAAATACATTTCATAATTAGTTTGTGAAAAAAAAAAAAAAAAACAATCAGGTTGTTAATCAGCTTGTTATTGTGTCAATTGCCATTCAAATGGAATTCCCCAAATCTTCAGAGCCTCCATGACAGGTGACACAGTACAGATGTGGATCCACTCCTGTGTGTGTTTTTATTGTCAAACATGGACGCTACCATTACACAGTCGGGGTGGGGGTGAGGGGACGGTGGGGCCAAAAACGACTAGTCGTTTTTTAAGGATTCAAATTCAGGAGCCATTTCTCCCCAGCTCCTTAAATTTTGGGTTTGCGGCCAGACTCGTTCTTATTCAGACACAAACCCCCTCGTCTGAACGGCGTATCGACTGAACCGACAGGGAAAGAGAGAGCGAGAGAGTAGAGAGAGGAGAGGGGGGGAGAGAAAGGAAATAGAGAGAAAGGGAGAGGGCTGCTGAAAAATTCATGCCTGTGCCAGCTCTCTCCATTCCCTGCCCAGCAGGGAGTCTGCTTTGATACCTCTCACTCCCCCAGAACAAAATGCAAATGACTCTCTTTCTGTAACATGGAGAGAATATCTCTCTTGAAAACGATACGATCTGTGGCCAAACAATGAATAATATAACCAGGGTTCATTCTGGGGGGTGGGGGTGGTTGAGGACAGGGGGTGGTGGATTCATTCTACACACATCTGCCCTTTTTGTTTTGGACATTATTGCTAACTGACTGACCACCCAAAATCTCAATTTTGAGGTTTCAATACTGCATCAAAAATCATCAGGTCCACAAAATTCATGGTTAACGGAAAAATACAATTCTGAATGGGTACATTTAGTATCAAACAGTTCCTTTCTCAAGGTTACAAATAACCTTGGAGCACATTGTGTACTTGAGGCTAAAAAGAAATCCTCCAAAATGATTTCTTGATTTTAAGAGTGGGAGAATAACTGTGTGGGAACGAAGCTTTAATCCAATGCTGGGATGATTATTTAATTAAAAGTAAGAAGACAGAGAGAAAAGAGAGAGAGAGTGCAGGAGAGAGAGGGCGATGAAGGAAGAGATATTGGCTTTGACAGGTAGCCCAGCAGGGGTCTTGTGCGCTGCAGTCTGACTGAAGATCTATTCCTTCACTATAGCGACGCTTCAGGAATGTTGATTAGATATGGCCTGACATACAGCCTCTGTCTATAACCAGACATTCAGTCTCTGTATATAACCTGAAATACAGCCCCTGTCAATAACCAAGCATTCAGCATCTGTCTATAAGAAGACATTTAGTATCTGTCCATAACCAGGCATTCAGCATCTGTCTATAACCTGACATACAGCCCATGTCAATAACCAGACATTCAGCATCTGTCTATAACAAGACATTTAGTATCTGTCAATAAACAGGTCAAGTTGACTGTGGTGTGCGTGTGCGTGTGTGTATGTGTTTGTGTATGTGTGGACACTGAAAGAAGTGTGTGCGCATGTCAAGTCAAGTGTTCTATTTGTCAGGTACACAGAACAACACAAGGTCAGACTGGGCACTGAAATTCTTAAGACTAGACAACGCGAGCACCTGGCATAACATAACATTGAAGTACACAGAACATAATTTACATCTATACTGAGCTTAAATAAGTGAAACTTCCTAAATATAAATATAAATGTGATTGGGTGTGTGCATGTGTGTGTGTGTGTGCATGTGTGTGTGACTTTCACTTTGTTGGGACAACTAGTGACAATATCTTCCCCACAGCAGGAAGTCATGGTGGCCAATTATGTGACAGCATCTGGGCTGGCATGTGACAGAGGTGGAAGCTGGTGGCTTCTTCTGTGTGTGTGTGCTCGCATAGGTGGAGAGTCTGGCAGCTTTGTCTTTGCGTGTGCATGCGTGTGTGTGCATGGTGTATGTGTATGTGTTTAGGCTACAGGGGGGCATTTAGGGGACGGATATGGATCCTGAATTCTCAGCGGGCTCTGGGAACTGAGAAGTGTGAGACGGCAGTGTGAGACGGCTACACATTCACTCACAGACCACACCACGGACCGACAAACAGCTCCACAGACGAGGGGTGTGGCTGACATATTACATGATGATGTAGCCTGGTAAAAACAGCGAACCAGGAACCAGAACACAATACACACACCATTTGAACATAACAAAACTCCTCTGTTTCCAGCACATAGGAGGAGCCCAGGAAGATGTATGACGATGTATGAAGTTACCCTTCCCCCGACAATGTTTTTTTCCAGATTCTAAACAGCTCGATCGGTAATATCTCTGGATAATAAAAAAAATGCTCTTTTAAATAATATATGTATATAAAAGACACAGATAGGAATATGGAAACATCACACACATGCACACACACACACACACACTGATAATTAGCAGGGCCTCCTAGTTTGTCTGGGGGCTCTTCTCTGACTTGTTTACATTAGTGGTTGCCATGGTAAACATCTCATGCTGGGTCCAGGGCCAGGGTTGGTATAGGTGCCCTCTGTGCCTGCTGGCAAGCTAACAAAGCCAATGGAGTTGTCACATCTGGTGACAGGAATGTACGTTACATATGTAAATGTACACATATTTTTTCTGAATATAATAATGTAGCCTATGTTTGATTGTATTCATGCAGTCCAAAGCTCAGAATCACATAATCAGAACAGAAACCTGCCTATATTTGCTTCACAAATTTGAAGTAGTTTGTTCATTCAACAGTTTGGTGAGTGATGCCAAGGTTTGTTCAGGGCCCTTTGTCTTCTCCCTCTCCTCTATCAGGTGAGCTGAAAGTTACACTGTATGCAAAGACTTGTGTTTAATCCAGAGAGGAACTGGGTCTTTGAGTGAGTCTGAGCAGACAGCTGCAGTCCTACATAGACACACAGCTAATTAGTTCCCCTGGTGTTCCTTCTGTTTCAGACCTTCACTGGCTCACCATTTTGCTACTTGTGACTGCATGGAGAGACAGGAGGAAGGAAGGAATTCTGCTGTTACTTTCAGTTCTATTATAGTTTACACGGTCAGTCGTCTTGTATAGTATAGTATATGTAGTGTAGTGTAGTACAGCACTGTACAGTACAATATTGTATGGTACAGTACAGTACAGTACAATACTGTACAGTATTGTATACTACAGTATGGGGTTTCAAGAGGCCTTTATCTAGGATACACAAGATCACTCACTATTTTCTTAGTTAAAAAACGGATAAGGGATGATGTACATTACGGTTACATGACATGTACCTGTAACATTTAACAACATATAGCAATACCAATAGCAAAAATAATGTTGGGACATAGGAAGTAAAATAGTATTAAATGTTACCAGTACAAGTTCTTACAATAGTGTAAGTAGCACAGTATGGACGAGGGGATAAGTGTGAGGGGATATTGTAAAGGTGAAGAAAAAGATTGAGTTACCAAAATAAGATTATTACATGGTAGTTTATGTAACCTTAAGGTAGTTTTTCCAAAGATATTATTCAAAAATCCAATTATGGGAAACTCAGATCGTCCACTTTAAAGATGATAATTAGCATTCTCTATTCTGTTTCATATTCTGGAGAAAAACATTTTTACACCAAAAATAAATTGTATTCATTAAATAATACAAGATATACTGTGTAAGGTCCTTGAAGATTGATCACATAAAACTGTCTAAAACACAGCTTGCAAGTTTAGTATTTGAATTTATCCAGATTATCTGCTAAATCTCCTTGGTAATCTTGCCAGAGCTGCACCTGCATTACAATGCTTTAAACTGGATTACTTTACCCAAGAGTATCATTAAACAGGCATCTCTTTATGTATGATTACATAAAAATGCTTTTCTAAACCTTTAACACCTGTATCTCCGGCTAGACATTCTGGTATTGATAATCATTTAAAAAATCGGATAATTCAAGGGAAACCAGTCAAACAATGGACTCTCCTTCATAATTACTCCACCAAATCTAAGATTTACATGTACAAGGCAGGATTACATATTGATTAATGCAAAGCCTTTATCTGCAGGTAATTATAAAAACTTGCTGAGATTGGCTGAAATGACTTGGAATGAATTGGTTGTATTCTCAGGGTGAATCTCTTTGTCCATTCTCTCTGAAAATATTTAGCCGCCTGGATCACTAGAGCTTCTTTTCACTGCAAATCTATAAATTATTATACATTTTAAAAAGGTGTATTATAAAAGGGATGGGTCTTTCACCAATGGGTTGTTCAAAAATACAATCTGCTGTGGATGTAAACTGCAAACCATGAATGAGGCCAAGAACCATTTACAGGGCCTTCATATGATGCAGACTAGCATACAAGAAGGTTCATCAAATAAAATCAACCTTCTGAATACCCTTTACACACTGCTGGGAGGAATTGAAAACTGTTATAAAAAGGTTTTCATGAACCATTGACTATAATGTGTCGCTGAGGTTTAGATGTGTTCCACCTCATGAGTTTCACATGATGTAAATCATAAAAATCACAAATATTGCAATTGTCCTTCTTACAGGATGTTTATTTTCTATTTACATTATACAGCAATTGGGAGTCAGATGGCTGAGCGGTTAGGGAATCGGGTTACTAATCAGGAGGTTGCCAGTTCGATTCCTGGCTGTGCCAAATGATTTGTGTTCTTGGGCAAGGCATTTCACCCTACTTGCCTCGGAGGAATGTCCCTGTACTTACTTGCTCTGGATAAGAGCGTCTGCTAAATGCAATTGCCTTTTGAGCTCTTGTTATTGTAGTGGTCACAGTATACAATTAGTTGAACTGTTAGTCAACAACACAAATTCATTAGTGTAAATTGGAATTTGGGGAATAAAGGCTAAGGAAAGAAATTCATAAACAAACCAGTGTAACAGGGTTTGAGTACGCTATTGTACTGTTCATTCTGGGTCAATATCCTGTCTCTGACCAGGCCTGAGCCTTCCCTGACAAGACTACACAGCAATGTCCACACAAGCTTCTTTCATGGCTTGGAGAAGGTTGTTCTGTACATAGGGATTTCTGTCATAATGTTGCATGGATCTCATTTGAAATTGTTGTTCTTCTTCCTCTTCCTCTGCCTCTTCCTCTCCCTTGTCCACCTACTCTCATTCTGACAATTCTGTCTCTTCACCGGATATTTGCATCCATGATTTCAAAATACAGATAAGCTTACCTTTTTATTCATTCCAAACCCTTGATTGCTTTGCTTGTTACAGTAAAGCTTACACATGGATGTAAGCATTAACCATACAGGATGTATGTTTTTTTTTAAATTCCAGGGTTTTTGAATTGAGTTGGTTTGAGTTTACTTATATTTTGCAAAGAAGTGTGAATGCACCTGAGAAATGTGTCAAAAAGGGTCAATTGTGTTTAAAGACTGGGGCACATTGTCTTTCTGCCGGGATTTGGCCAAATGGTTTTGGGAGGATGGCTTACACATACCATTTTTGTGTGTTAGCAATCAAGAAAAACTGTAACTATGTGAATCTAAGAGTTAAAGAAAATAATTCACATCATCAAAAGATTTCATTCTGCTGTTTATTTTAAGGATCATATATCCTTCAATTATGACAATAAAATATTACAGAGAAATGTTTAATGAGAAATTATAATACGGGTGGTTTAAATCAAGCATTCTGATTGGTTGAGAGTGAGTCACGGGGTGTGCTTATTAAGCATAAAGTACTGTACGCCCAGAAAATGCTCTGGTTTGCCTTATTACATTTACCTTAAAACGGGATCGTTCCATATTAGTGCACACTCAAAATAACTAAAATGTTGCCGAAGAAAAAGACTGTCTACAAGTAACTACTGGCATGCAGCAATTTATTGGTTAGCAAGCTATACTAGCAACATTCCTTAAATTTTTTGAGCATTAATATTGCACTGTCCCGTGCTATCAGTGCTAACTAGCTGGTCTAGCTACTGAAACGTTGGACGGAAGCTCAGGTCTATAGTTGCTAACTAGACTACACTTATTTAATTTGAGCTTCGTAATCACGCAATTACATGACCTGGAATTAGCTTCTTAAAACAACGTTTTCCACGGATGCACAATTAATGGAGATATCCAAATCAACATAAGCTAACCTTAACAACAGCCTAATGTTCGTTTATCGAGTCCCAAGTCACTCGTAACTTGTTTACAGCATATGTAGGTTAGTAGGCTAGCTAGCTACCATATACCCAGTGCCTACGAAACATTTATGATTGATTTAGAATGTTTAGGCCTAGTGTTTAAATTAAATATTATTTTATTGAAAGTGTCCCATTGTCGTGGTTATTTTAAAGATAGCTTTTATAAAATGAGCATTGAATGAATGAGATGGTGCGAGACCTAGCTAGGCTAACAAACGTGCAGTGCACAATGCTGTTTGTCCGTTGCATAGCAACAGCCACCGTTTACAGGGACTATTTTCTCTCGGCTACTGAAATGCGATACAAAATGTTTGTTGTCTATAACTATTTTGTGCTGAAAGGCAGCTTACTATTTATTTACTATTCATAATTTCGCTTGCAACAGTATTATAACAGCAATAAGGTACTCGAGGCAGTACTTTATCGCCAATAAAGTACGTGTTCCAGGGTTTGCCTAACAACACCCTTGAACACGTACTTTATTGGCGATAAAGTAGGTACTGCCTCGAGTACCTTATTGCTTAAATATGAATTCCTTTCAGTCCTTCAAAACAGTGGCCCTTGTTGAATACTTGAAATAGTTATCCACTGACAAAAATAATTGTATTACAGTATTTCATACTTCTCTGTTTGTATTTTTTAACTCACTGTGAGTCATTAGAGTGCTGGAGGACAAAAAAGATTTGTGACCCCTTATTTCATGTTTTACATAACTGTTACACCTCCACATCCTGTATGGTCTAAAATCCATAGTCCTGGCATTGGCCTACAAACCTCCATTAGAGATCTTTGAGAAAAAGTATTGTGCTCTTACAGTAAGATCTGAGGCAGATGACTAGCAGCTGGAAAAGGCTTGGCTACAGCAAAATACTTCTGCAGCATTTTCACCTATATATATTCATAAATAAACAATGTAAACAACAAAGTGAAAACTGGCTTTGATGTTGGGTTATAGATCACTATGGCATTATCGGACAACCACTCAGGTGGGATTTAATTTAGTGGAAGATGGATTCTTGATGTGTCCTGATACGTATGCTACAGAAAACTATAAAAAGGTGCAAGAGAAAGAAAGAGTGGGAAAGAGACAGAGAGAGAGGGGGAGAGACAGAGAGAGAGGGAGAGACAGAGAGAGAGGGGGGGGAGAGGGGGACAGAGAGAGGGGGACAGAGAGAGGGGGTGAGAGAATGGGAGAGAGAGAAAGAGAGGGGGAGAGAGAGAGGGGGGAGAGAAAGAAAGAGAGGGGGAGAGACAGAGAGAAAGGGGGAGAGACTGACAGAGTGTGCAAGGGAGAGCAATATATGTCCCGGTGTGAGGACTCCTTTCAAAATATTTACTTGATGGTGATATGTGATTCAGTAAATCGATGTGTAGGTTAAGTCTCCTGTTAAAGACATTCAAACAGTTATTCTAACATGCTGTCAATTCCTTACTTAATATAACATACATAATATTAACACCAATATAGGCCTTCTGCACTGCATTTCAAGGTCTGGGCATAAGCAGTTACTCCAAACATACACTTGTATTTTTTTGGACCACTAGCAAGACTTGTGGCAGTTAAATAACAATGTATTGTTATTCCAAAGGTGTGGTTATAATTGTATAAAATCTATATCTACAATTGTAGTTCATTCTCTTAAAACCTTGTCTTGGCTTTCTCAGTTTCTCCTTTGAAAAAAAACAAAATGATCGTTCCATGCATGGCAATATTCTGCCATCTGTTGGCGGAAAAAGTGAAATCTTGATTTACTGTAAAATGGGTAGATAGACAGAGAAGATCACTCTGCTTGACCCAAAGTCTGTTTTAATTCAAAGCAATAGATGACATTGCCTCAAACACTTGCCTGAATGTAAAATAAAAATATAATCAAGCTGACTGTCCTAATGCAAATGCATAAATGTAAATGTAAATCAGTCTGAAACTGGTTTTGTCACGGCAACAATCCTATCATTGGACATTTGCCTAGTGCCCCAGGATGTGGAAAAAGTTCCTCTTTTTTTCCATTTATACCATGATAGAAAGCCCACTCACAACAAAGTGAATAGGCAATGGTTGGATGGACTTTTAGCATCGGTCTGTCAGAAAAATTACAAGACATAGTTTAAAGTGACACTTAGACATTATTGTATGTCTTCCGTTAATGTCTGTGCAAATTCAGGACATCCGGGCCCTCAGACCTAAATAGACAGAACAACAGTGAAGATGGATGTTGTCGCTGCCCACATGGTGATAATAACTTCCAGGAGCAGTCCAACTGAAAGCTTTCCTGCTTCCACTTTGGCTGATGACAACAGCTTTGTCCGCTCTTATTCGGGGGCCCTTATTTCCTTTGAAATGGTAAGAAAAATATTTCATGCAGCTATTGTTGCTGAGCCTATACGTCAAGCCTAAACTCATTTTATTACATGGAAGACAATTTATTTGACACATTTGGCATCTTGATGATAGTGGGTGTTGTTTTACCTCAGTAATTTACATTTTAAATGCCGTGAATAGACCAGTCAGATATTATGCAGCAAATTCATGCCTTTTCAGAAGAAAACAGAACTTTCTAGTTTCTCTACATAATCTCTGGATGTTTGTGATAAAGGCTTTACTCCAGGCCAGCACTCGTTTTATCAACCAGCAAGGCAACAAACCAACCAAGAGGAACCCTTCTATTGTTTTATTACCAAAGACATTTTGATAAATATCTTCTTGGGTTATTTGGAAGTAATTTATTGTATTATATTCTGGTGGTGCTGTCATTTACAAAATGTTTGTAGCAGGGAGAGCATGTAAAAAAAAGTAGGTAAAAGATTACACTAAATACAATTTGATAAGTTGTGTTTTCCTCTCCTCTCTCATTCTCTCCCCTCCCCTCGCACCCTCTCCTTTCTTTTCCTCTCCTCTCATCAGGTCTTTGGCTTGCTGGTGTGGACTCTGTTAGGAGGATCTGATTACTCTCTCATCCCAGGCTTTGGCTGGGTGATGTTCGTGGCTGTGATGTACTGGGTCCTCACTGTCGTCCTCTTCCTCGCCGGCCTGACTGAGACCAAGATCAGAAGTCCCGCATTGGTACTGCAGTGAACATCACACACTCTCACACACTCTCACACACTCGCACACACACATACAACACACGCATGCACACAAACACACACAGTGACAATCTTTTCACAGTTATAGCTGACTCCATTATGTACTCATGTTAAGTCCTTCTGTCCCCACTTCCCTCCTTTACGAACACACACATACACATACCCACACACACATGCAGTGCCTGTTTTTCAACGCCAGCGCCACTGTATTCTACCTGGTGTCAGCAGCTGTGGACACAGCTTTCATCAGGAAAGACATTTGGGGAGGTCATAACTACAACTGCTGGGCAGCATCATCGGTCAGTAAACACTGAGCATGGGCCAAATACAGATTCTGTCTACTCTGGAGATCTAGTTATTTCTTTATGTGTCTGTATGTGTCTCTATGACTCTAATTATGGATTATATTAAACTAGTATATTGGGCAAAATGTTTAGTTTTTCTTTTTTATATTTGTCATTCTGTAGATGCGGAAATAATTATCTGTATGTATGTAAAAGTGTGTATTCTGTGCGTGCCGTCTAACTTTCATCAGCAATTTGTTATTCAAACTGTTTTTTTTGCATCTCGTCTTCTCTCCTCCCCTCCTTGTTGACGCTTCTCTGCAGTTCTTTGCCTTCCTGGTGACCCTATGCTACGCAGGAAGCACCTATCTCAGTTTTCAAACTTGGCGATCCAAAGATGGCGAGCAGTAGAATGACAGGCTGCTTTATGTTCTTCACTCTTGGGATTTTCAAGATTGAAAGGGTACGCTTCTTGTGTCCAAAGAGGCAAGAACACACAAACCATGTTCTCACTACAAAGATGTCAGTCGACATATGTTCCTGGAATTAAGAAGATGGTGAACATTAATAAATATGACTAAAAAATCCAAAAGCCACTGTGTTGTATTGTGATTGTGAATAGAATAGCTTGTGATGAATATAATTAACTGGATGGTTCTAATCTACCAGGCTACAGAAAAAGACACACTGTGCAAAAGAGTTGAAAATAGTAGACAAGGATTCCATTACTCAAAGATGTGTATATGATGGAAGAAGATGTGTAATTCCAGCCCCAGTATATGCATTGTGTGTACAGGCTGTTGGTCTGTAGACAGTATGAATTGCCCTGTGTCACCACCATACTCCTAAACAACATTGTAATCTAACAAATCAGTTTACATCTTTTTTTTGTTTTCACCACAGTCCATTCCTCAAGGTTTCAGATGTGTGTGCTGTGGACTACATTTCCCAGCTGCTCTGAGACATTTGGTGGCCTGGCTGTAGCCGACCAGCTGCTACAAACAGCATGGTGATCCCGGCCTGGGTTCAGAGGAGCAGAGGGCCTCCTTTCGCCTTCTCCTCCGACATTACACCTCAGCACGCCAGTGCAGCTCCACTGGCGCAGCATGGCTCCAATACTGCTGACGTTTGGTTTCCAACAAGGTGCTGGGGTGGGGCGAGCGGTCATACCCGTAAAACAGTTTCTACTATCAGCAGCATCTACCCACTATTTGCATGTCTACATCGGTTACAAGCATTTGAAAGTTCTGTAAGGTTATCAAGTTAATTCATATATTTGGGGTTAATCTACTCAATATATATTTACAATCTTTACACAGTTAACTACTTACATATTTGTGTTACACAGTTATTATATGGTTAGTTATTATAATCTCCAGAATAAGCATTTGAAAGTTATTTTGGTGAATTACTGAAGTATACTTCTTTCTCATATGAAGAGGTACCAAGCTGCCATAAAAAAACGTTTAGCTTTTAAGTAAGGGATTTTTATGACTCTGAAGATATTTCATTCAAAAGGTTGAGGTGAGGGCACGGAATATATTTTTATTTGAATTACTATTGATATAAAACCATATCATGTGTTTTATGGTATACAGTATTTGGTCCCAATGAGTGTATGTACAAAACTATGTTCAAATTTCCTTGACTTTATTCCCCATTGGAAATAACAGTGGCATAGCAGTTACTGTACATCAGCTAAGTATTTATGTCCCTGATACATGCCTGTGTGAACAGATAGACACCCTCCTTAATTCACAGAGTAATATTTTTCCTCCACAGAGGAACGCAGACTGCCTGTGAAACATGTAGCGTGTAGAGTGGAACAACAATATTGTTTCTGGTTTTAATACATTTAAAAATAACTGATGGAAAGTAGCCAACTTGGATAAACACGCTGGAATTATTTGCATACGATGTTCCATTCCTGATGACTAAAACTGACCTCTGACAACAGTTCACACTGTTTACATGGTACTCCAAAGCTTGATCTGAACTGGGCCCACGCCAGAGATTCTAACCTAAAACACCCTAAATAGATAAAGGTTGATCAATGATAGTCTTGCAGTCGCTGGAAGTCTTCTTTGGATACGTATGGGTTTATGTAAATGCTCACCCAGGTCAAATTAAATGACTCTTTAAATGTGGTTGTGATAATGCAGGCAGAATCTGAGTGGAGCTCTGTTAGCATGTCTATCTAGTACTTTCTACCTGAGAAAGGCTTATCATCTTAGCATTGTAATAATATTATATCCTAACCCTAACCACTTTATTAAGAAATCAATTCACTACTCTGCATTTTGTTAGGATAATGTACTGTAAAATCCTATCTGAAACAGACAATAAAACTCAAAACGAGAATATAAAATATTTGTCACTCAATTAATACATCAAACATTTTACTCTATTTTCTCAAATATCTCTCACCATTCACTGATGAAAATTGATGGACGGATGCAGCTCAGATTTCAGATTCCATGTTTAACCATTAGGGGGCAGTATATGCTATAGATCAGTTCCACAGAGAGAAGTCATTAAACGGACCATGTTCCAGAAATGATATTGGCTCTATGGGGCTGAGATGGTGGCTGATAAAATAGGTTACACACTGTCTTTTCCAAAGGGACACAAGTCTGTCAGCAAACATGTCATCCTACCAACTCTCAAAATATTCACAAGAGTGGTATACGGTAAATTACAGCGGTGATACAGGGGATGAGAATCAGCTGTTGACTCAACCAGAGGAAAGTAGCGCTGGACAGGCATGTCAAATGAAGCACTCCGTCTCGCTCTGTTTCAGAAGTCAAGAGGCCGAATCATCATGGTGGTGGAGCGGAGAGAGTAGCTTGAGCCTTTGAAGTAGTGCCACCTGATGCCGTTGAGTTTGCCCGTGTTCTGGCCCTGAGAGTGATACATCCCATTCAGGTTGGAGGGCCCACACGCGTCGAACCACCAACCTGTGTGTGCATGTGTGTGTGTGTGGGGAGAGGAAAAGAGACCGGGAGAATGAGATGGAGACAAAAAGAGAGAGATGAAGAGACAGAAGGGGATAGCGAGTGAGAGAGAGAGAGAGAGAGAGAGAGAGAGAGAGAGAGAGAGAGTGAGTGAGTGAAAGAGAGATAGCGAGTGAGAGGTGAAGAAAGAGATAGAGTGAGTTAGATCCTTGTACAAACATACAGAATGAAACAACAGACTCTCACTGAACTGCACGCGAATCCATTCTGACCCACCCCATACTAATGTACTGACTGGATTCTCTTGGTATTGACTTCATCTAGAATTCTGTGTTGCCTCATTGCCTTACTGGCTATTTTAAGTATGTTACACTCTGGTGTACTAAAGGCAAGGGATGATGTGGGTGTGAGGTGTGGATGCTGTGTAAGGGTGTATGAGGGGGATAAGGAAAGCGCCCTGCTTTAGACATAAAGAAACACGCAGACGCGCACACACACACACACACACAAGTACACACACAAATGCATGTGCACACACACACACGTACACACATAACAGCTGGCATTCCTGGAGTAGTTCTCACCCCCAGTCAGCATAAGGGCACATTTGCAGATGCAGTTGTCATTGTCCTTGTCCTTGGTGCTGAAGTCGGCTCCGTTGAGAACCAGGCTGCTTTGTCTTCCAGCTGTCCCACTGTGGCTCTTAAGAAACAGCCTGAACATACACACACACATACACACACACACAAAGTACAGTAGCATGACTGGAGACAGAAAAATATCTATTGCTGCTTTGTTCTAGCACTGACTGGATAACAAATGACAGACAGATACGAGGAAGTCTCTGAAAGTGTTGGAAAGGAGATTACTGTGATAGGGTGAGTGCTGCAACGTTTTCCTGGTTCAAGACTCGGTTCACTTGTCCCTAGTTAACCCTCTGGCTATAGGGCCATCTCCTCTCTTAGCCATGTCAGGCTCCTCTTCTGGTTTCTGAGCCAGGCATCTTGTATGTGTTACCAGCTGTTCAGGGCCGAGCTCCTTTTTCCAATGTCACAGATTTGACCATTTTCTCTGTATTTTAACATCTGACTCATGTTAACCTCATGGTTGTACTGTCGGGGGGAGAGCAGACCAACCATGGCTCTGCGTGAGTGTGTTTGTGTCTGTCTATCGCCATAGTTGTGCGCATGCTGTTTTGCATCAACATTAAATCTGTCACTTTGGCCATATGGACAGGGACAGCTGTGTTTAATAGCTGCATTGCTTCTCTGTGGTCATATATCCAGCTTGTTCATAAGACTAGGGTTTAATGGTGTGCGTGTGGAGGGCAAGTGCTTGGCTTGCACAGAATCCACTGAAAACTCACTGCACCTGCAGTGTTTGCCATTCGCTCCAGTTGGCGCTGTTGCATGACTCAAAGGTAGTTGAGTACAAAATAAAATGATACAAGAGGATAACAAATACCAACCCCTGAAACAGTAGGATAATATGAATCCCTGATTTAACAGGATAACTCTACTGTGTGTTCTGAAGGCTACTCTACTGTAGCCTGACGTTGTCATACTCATAATTCTAGTCAGAATATGAGTCTGAAAACTCTCCATTGGGCTGTGACTACAGGCTTGTTTCAACCGAACTCATAAAACAAATGCCTCTACGCTCAATTGGATAGACCTACAACCAATCAGAGGAACGGAATATGTTGTTTGTTAAAAAACGAATTCAACCCAAGGGCTCTTTTGCGATGTTGTTGATTACGTTACTGTTGATCATCTGTCCATCAAGGTATAAAGCCCGCCCTGGCAATTTCATTGGTCCATCCAGATCCTGGTTTTATGTAGTTGTTCCCAATACGAGACCCTCCAGATCCAATTTCCCGACCAAATTTTTTTGTGGGCAGGGAGAAGTTGGGCTGGCAGCCAGGCTAACTCTACTGTGTATTCTTATAGTAATTCTGGATAGATACGTCATAGTCGTCATACTGAAACCTGATTTTTCTTTTCATTTCCCTTTCAGTACTCAAGTCCTGTATGTTTTAGATCAGTGGTTCTCAACCCTGTCCTCAGGGACCCCCAATCCTGCATGTTTTAGATGTTTCCCTGCTCCAACACACCTGATTCAAATAAAAGGTTGTTAACAAGCTCTGCAGAAGCCTGATAGCGATCTGTTTATTTGAATCAGGTGTGTGGGAGCAGGGAACACAGTACAGTGTGCCCTGAGTACCAGGGGTTTTACATTGCCATATGGAGTGTGTGCGAGTGTCTTTGTGTGCATGTGTGTTTACTGAGTACTCTTCCTGTGAATCTGATTAATTCTGGTTATGGTGTGGGAAACAGAATGAGTTTGATCCCATTTAAGATCAAAAACTGTTATTCTTTGTTGGGAAATGAAGCAATTCATCATGTCTTGGCGTGTCTCCATGACAACTGCTATCAGATATCATGGATATGGAAAGAGAGGTAGAACCGTCCAAAAATGAAATGAAAAACAATTTATTTTACATTTGTTTTTTGCCAAAAGAAATGTAATCATACAAATAATTTACTGGACAAAATGCCAGTAGTGTGGATTTATGAGGGGACAGATGAAATAGATCATGATATGAGTGAGTAACTTCCCCAGAGCATCATTGTCCCTCATTCAGTTGCTTTTGCGCCACCAAGCATCTCACATTCACAGCAGGCAACACATTTCAACTGCTTTGTTGTTTGCTTTGATTTTTAAAATATCTATTTTACATTTTACATATTGTTTAGTTCTTTAGAATTAGTTAGACTATTGAACATTTCAACTTTTTAGTTTAAGATCCGTATATATTTATTGTATGCACCCTTCCTGCCACAGTAAATTCCTTGTTTGTATGAACTTACTGTACATGGAGAATAAACCAAATTCTGATTCTGATTTCTGTTTCTCATTTCATCTTTCATATAATGCCTATGACTATGTCATGAGAGGATGTTCAGTGCAGGTCTAGGATCAGCTGTCCTGTGAGAGTGTATTAACCCATCTCATTGCCAAGAGAAACAGAAAATAGATCCAAGATCTGTAGGGGCAGAGTGTAGGAGCACTATCCTATCTACTATTTAGTAGTACTGTTGTATTAACATTTATGCAACCTCCTTTGACAACTCAACCTTCTCTTCCTCCTTTCCTTTCCTTCATTTCCCTTCATTCCCTCCCTTTCCTTTCCATTCTCTATAGTCCTACTACTCTTCCTCCAGCATTGACCTTTTCCATCTCCTGTTTGTACCTTCCACCTCTCCTCTCCTCTATTCTCCTCTTCTTCCCATCTCTTCTCCCCCCCTCCCGTCATCGCACCTGTAGTTGTGTTTTTCGCTGGCGACGGCAAAGCGGTCGTACAGGGAGAAGGCTGTCTGTCCATCCCAGTCAGTCAGGTCCACCCTCAGGACGTAAGGACGCTGGCTGGTCAGCAGGAAGAGCAGCTCGTTACCCAGCCAGTGCTCTCCAAACACACTGCCGAAACCCTGAAAAAGAGGAGGGGGTGGAGAGAGAGAGAGAGAGAGAGAGAGAGGGAGGGGGGGGGGGATAGAAAGAGAGATTTGCGTAAAGGGGGGACAAAGTGGAGGAAGGTTGAGTCAATTTTTGTGGGAAGTGAAGAAATGGGTGGGTTTAGGAATGAAGGGGTGGGGGTGAAAGAGTGTATGTGTGATTAGAGGGAAGCAACCAGCAAATCAGCAGCAAATCACCCTTACAAAAAAGAAGTATACTTCAAGTTTATTTTGTAAGTTTATTTTGTAATTACCATGTTACTTAAAGTATACTAGCAGTGTACTTATTTATATACTATTTTTGTACTAAGTAAACTGAATTGGGCCACTTTTTAGGTCATTTAGTAAACTTTAAAGTACACTTATAGTGTATTTCAAGGTTTACTTTTGAATACTGTAAAGTAGCCTGTGTAGTGCACTTTCAGTTCTTCAAGTGTACTTCCTAAAGTACTTCAAAGTATAGTTTGGAATACTCTAAAGTAACCTGTGTAGTGCACTTTCAGTTCATAAAGTATACTTCCTAAAGTACTTAAAGTATACCTTGGAATACTCTAAAGTAACCTGTGTAATGTACTTTCAGTTCATGAAGTATACTTTCTTAAGAGCCTCAAAGTACACTTTACAATACTTTCAAGTGCTCCTTCAATTGATGTAAGTACCTCAAGAAGTATAATTATTAAATGTAATTTACTATGGGTTACCAATAATTTAAAATGACAATAGGCCCCTAAGAAACCTCTTATCCTGTATCACGTTGAAAGAATTGGGGCCCTCATAAAGTTACACTCCAAATTTTGACAGGAGCTACTTTTTAAATTGTTGACACTAGCATCTTGAATCCAGCTAATATAATTAAACGTAACAGTCAACTAACTCATGGTTACAATGTTAAACCAGCAACAACGACATTTACCACGCAACAAAACACTGTATTTTAGGCAAACACATTTAAAAAAAGAAATTCATGAAATTACATTTGTATTTTGAACAAACGGCAAAATTATCAGCAAATTTTTACACAATTTACCGCCTTGCATCATGGGAATTGACTAGCCTAGCAAATGAGCCACACTATCTTCATTATTTCACGTCGTTGTTTCGTCCTTCAGTCAGTTTGACAGTATAACCTTCAAATTCTCAAGTTGCTTTTTCGTTTTTTTTCCATTAAGTGATAATTATTAGTATAAGAGTATAGGGCTTCAGAATGTTTTAGCAGTAATTAAGGTTACAGCTTCAGTAACAAAAAACGATTCAATGTGCAATGCATAATACATTTTCATAGACATGAATAATTAGAATGAGATGACATGAAATTTAACCTGTAATGTACTTTTATTATTTTGACTGTTTTTGCTGTATAATAATAGAAAACGTACATCCTACTACAGAAGAAATGTATACCATTTGAAGCCCTATACTCTTATAGGGAGTTAGGTGACTGAGTGGTGGGGAATCGGGCTATTAATCAGAAGGTCGCCAGTTCAATTCCCGGCTGAGCCAAATGACGTTGTGTCCTTGGGCAACTCACTTCACCCTACTTGTCTCGGGGGGAATGTCCTTGTACCTACTGTAAGTCGCTCTGGATAAGAGCGTCTGCTAAATGACCATTTTCTGTTTCTAAGCATACTTCTTAAAAGTATATCAAAAGTGAACTATTTTCAAAGCATACTTAAAAGTACATCAAAAGTGAACTTTTTTCTTAATATACTTCTTACAAAAGTGAACTATTTTCAAAGCATACTTAAAAGTATATCAAAAGTGAACTATTTTCAAAGCATACTTAAAAGTATATTAAAAGTAAACTATTTTTAAGTATACTTCTCAAAAATATATTAAAAGTGAACTATTTTCAAGGCATACTTCTTAAAAGTATATCAAAAGTTAACTAAAAGTGTATTATCCATATTTTAGTATACTTATAGTATACTTAAATATACTTCTTTTTTGTAAGGGCAACCAGGGAGAGACAATCAAGATGGCAGCCTTTGTATTCAGGTGTCTTTGCCAGCCCAGCTCCACACTTTGTTAGCCCTCTGCTGGAAGGCTGCCATCCTGTGCTTAGCACCGCTAACAAGACCATCCAAGGCCATGCAGGCCCTGTTAGCCTGTTAGCATTGTCAGTCTTGTTTGCACTGCTAGCCTGTTAGCATTGCTAGCATGTTAGCCAGTGAGCCTTGTTACACAGCATGTGCACTTTACTTGTCAACAACACCTTCCACACAACAGAATATTGCTGACAAAATACATATAGTTGTGTCCCCTCTTGTGCTATTGCTGTTAGTAATGGTGTGGCATGGTTTTGGTCAAATGGTATGAGAGTGAAAGTGGTGTTTTGAATCTCCTTCCTCCCACCATCTTGTACTCCTTCCAGGTGCGGTGGAAGTCTGTGGTCCCATCTGACCTGAGCTGGATGACCGTCCACCCGCCCCGGGATGACTCCATGTTACAGTACACCTGAGAACTCATAGGAAACACCACACACACGAACACACACACACGCATACTGTCTCGAAACAAGGTTCAAGAAACAACCTCCATTACGGGTGAGCCTAACGTTTGTGTCTGCTTGCTCCTGCTGTTCTTTTCTTTGGAAAATAATCGTAAGGCATGCTCCAAGATAAATCCCTTCAAGCAAATCCCTTCAAGCATTCAGTTCATGCACTTGACCCAGGTTGGACACTAAGCTGCATGGTGGCCAACTACACTCCACCATATAAGTACAGTGAGACCACTGTCGGTCTGATCTGAGAATAGTCCCATACTCAGAGCCAGCCATTCGAGAGCTGGCTGGCTGGCTGGCTGGCTGACTGACTGATAGTCTGGTTTGTATGGTGCTTACTTTCTGCTGACTGGGGAGGCCAGCCAGAGTGCAGCAGTATTTCTAGACCTTGTGCATTCTGCAGGCACTGACTCTTGAGCCAACCCATACCAAGCATAGACCAGGCTAATGTTGCACCGTATCCTTACTTCCAGGAACATTATATATGTTACAGACAGAGGACTTGTGACCTTGATATCTATATATTCGATAACAGTCAAATTGCTGCATGGCACTTTCCCGCAAAGCAGCTTGTCAGTAGTACTGTGATGTCTCACATTGGGGTTTGTGCGCAGTGGATCAAGCCCATGACGTGGATTTCAACAAACTCTATATTTAACAAATCTTGTCCAACCACCACATGATATTATGAAGTCCTAAGCGAGCCTGTGGGGCTAGCCTGATAGGTCGGTATACTGTAGGTGTGATTGTGGAATCTTGACACTGGGAGGAGACCACCAGAACGATGTTTTCTGAGGTCTTGTTGTTGTGTGAATAGAGATGTGAAGCCTTGACGCCATAGAGAACTCTGCACACTGGATGTGAGTGCAGGTGCACAGTGTTTTTGCTTATTAAAAATGAAAAGTAATTGATCCATGTTAGGGCCTGCACATCCCCAGACAGTGTGGTGTCCTACCTTCCTGGTGTCCAGTACAGATGTATGGATGGTGTAGACCCCACTGCTGTTGAAGCCTGCTTGGTGGACATCAGCACAGTCCCTGAACCTCCTCTCCTCATCTCTCTGCTTCAAGCTGGGCAAGGCCACTGATGAAACAGATCAGGAAATGGGGGGAAAAACACTTCCTGGCTAGGATCCAGTTGGAGTCATCGTTAATATAACCTAGAGATTTATTTTTATATATATACTGCAACTTAGATATATAAAACATGTAACTTTTTATAGGTGTAGTGGACAGAGACAGTTAGAAAGGAAATGTATGGGAGAGAGAGAGAAGGGAAGATTTGCAGAAATTGCCCAAGTCGGCTTAAAGGCAGCTGCGTTAGGGCATCAGCCCATATTGGACGTGCCCTATTGTGTGAGTTACCAGGGCACCCCAATCTGAAGATTCAAATTGATTTCAAACTTCTTTCTGTATCGATTGGTCAATGTTTTGGTTTTGTCCAGCTGAGATCTCTCCCTCCTGTATTAATTTGGCTGTTAGTTTGGCTATTCTGAATGTAGGATAGTATGAATCATCCAAAGATTAGGCAACGGTTGTGTAACCCCACTGAAATGATTAAGTGGTAAGTTCATGAATACATTCTACAGTTTTCAACATGTCCCATAGTTCATAGTGTTCTAGACCAGAAGTGAATCGCAGAACATGTTCCTGTAAAATGATCTGGAGTGCATCAAAAGTGCCTGTTAAAAAGTTACAGTATTTTTTGTGAGTCAATGTAAAGTAGAAATCTCAGGCTATAAATAATTTTTGTTCTTTGTGGTTGCTGTACAGTCAGAAACTTTAACTTGGTCCAGAACAACAGAAATCCATTCCTCACATCAAACCAAAAGCACTTCTATGCCAATATATGTCACAACATTTGTTTTTTGAATGATGAAGTCATCCTAAAATATCTAAAGATTGGTCCTAAAATGGATATAAATAGTGAACTCTGACAGAATAGATTTGGGATTGGGCAGGTGAATCCTAAAGGTGTAATTGCTGTTATTACTGTCCTTAGTACACCCCAAGACTTAGGTCAAACGCAATTTGGGGTGTACATAAAATATTTGGAGTATGAATACATAAGCTACAGTAGTTAGTTACATTACATTCCAAAACACCTGACACAGTCACAAAAGTACAGAGAAACATACATGTACCTAATGTATCCCCAAGAATTATACAATAGTTATGCCTGACCATCACACCTACAGTTTATGAGCTTGTTGAACATCCAAAACCATCGGCATCAACATGGAGTTGGCCCACTCTTTTGTTTCCCAGCTGCCACAGCTGCCTGTCCAGAAGTTTTCGGAGTGTGTTTGGGGGAGTTTGTGCTCATTTAGCCACAAAAACATAAGGGTGGTTGGGTGATTAGACCTGGCTTGAAGATTGCGTTCAAATTTATCCCAAATGTGTTTGATGGTGTGCAGGTCGGGCCAGTAACGTTTTTCCAAGCCAAATTCAATGAAACATTTCTGTATGGGCCATCTGCAAGCCAAGTCTAATCTCCCAACATCGGTGCCTAACCTCTCCAATGCTCTTGTGGCTGAATGGAAGCAAATCTGGCATCAATGTTCCAACGCCTGTTGGAAAGCCTTCCCAGAAAAGTGAAGGCAGTTAGAGAAGCAAATTGGGAACCAATTCTGTTTTCATGGCCACGGTTTTGGACTGAGACGTTCAACTAGCAAGTGTCCATACACTGAGTGCTGTCCACATACTATTCCCATGTGATTTGAGGGAATATGCCATATGGAGAGAATATTGGTGGATAGTTACCACTGTCCTTGGAGCAGAGTATGAGCAGGTTGTTGACAGTGTCGGTAAGCTGCTGCTGCTGGCTCATCAGGATGCTGTTGTTTCCTATGGCCTGCTCAAGGCGGGTCTGCAGCTCGGCGATCGTTGCGTTCTGCCTGACCAGGAGCATGCGCAGACCGGACATCTCACCAAGCAGGGATTCCAAACCGTCTCCATGGCGAAGCTTTGTTTCCTGGATCCGTTGTTCCAGCATGCTGACCTCACGAGGCGGGAAAGAGAAAGAGGTCATCGCCATGACTGGTGTCCAGGTCTCAGACAGGACTGCTCTGTTGGTTCTTCATGACTTAATCCGACTAAGCCTCCTTACCCATTCTTGTCATACAGCTGTCTGATGTCAGTAGACTGCTGGAGCAGCCTAGTCTCCAGCTTGTTAGTGGACAGGGAGTTCTCCAACAGCTGGATCTCCAACCTTGATGTCTGATTCAACACCTGGCGGTCATAAAGTACTGCATTAGGCTTAGCCTATGTCCAGGGCATCTGCTCAGAGTTCAAAGGCCAGTCTGGACATCAGTTACAAACTGTGAGCATTCTCGTTTCTCGACTGAGACAGGGGTGTGCAATATGTTGCTATAGTGACCTTTACTGCACCTGGGTCTCTACATCCGTCAGCTTCCTGGTGTGCTGAGCAGTCTGGGAGATGAGATTGGTGCTCAAATCCAAGATGGCTGCAGTTTGGGTGTGTACTGCATTCTGCTGCATTTTAGCCATCTCCCCCCCAAGATTGTTCTTCACGTAGCGTTCAATCTGTATGGGGAGACAATAAACAGTCACCCCAAGACACGCAGGGTCACACAGATACAGCCCTGTGCAACATGTTGCTTCACCAGTATCTTACTGGACAGAAAATTGACATGTATTTCAAAAGAATAAGAGATGGATAATATAATTCAAATTAGTCATACTATTTCTAACATAATGTGCTTGTCCACTGTGGAATTTGGGGAAATATTTGGAAACTGTTTAGTATCCCTTGAGTCATGTGAAATGAAATGTTACATGGCGGATGACTTTGCAAAGCATTTGAACAGATGTAACATATCAAATAATATTTTCATAAAATACTTCCCATAAAATGACATATTTATCTTTGAAACCAACCAGAAATAACAAAGAGAGGACCAGAGGGACAGGAAATTGAATTGAAGTGTTATGGTCCCACATGGTCCCCATGAAGTAGTTGCACATTTATTTCACTCATTGATTCAAGATTTTGGAACCCTAATTCTAACTCTTGAAGATTCTCCTGGTTCTGGTCTGCTACCTGGATAGTCAGAGACGGGGGTGGGGATGGGACAGGGGGCAGAGTTGTTGAGTTACAGTTTCATTCACGGGGGAGAAATCAGTCATGGGATTCTGTCGTTTACCGGGGCTGTCTGGTGATTGTGGTTGCCAACATCATTACACCTACTCCCCCGATAAGGACGATTATTTCAGCATTTGTCGAGGCTCGAGGTTTTCCCAGAGACCACAGTCATTATTTGTTTTATATTTGATACTTTACAACTCTGACTTTAGTTCTAAATAATCACTCCAAGCTATGATGAAGTGTCTTTGTGTGTGTGTAGCTGTGAATAGATAGATATATAGAAAGATAGATGGATAGATAGATGGATAGATAGCAGACCTGCTGTGTGTATCCTGAGAGCTCTGCTGTCTCCTAGCTGCTGTCTACACAGCTTTCCAGTCCAGATAATATTAATACTGATGTTTTCATCATATTTCATTGTTGTTCACAGAGGGGGGATTTGAACTTGGACTTGACTAATGGATTCAACCACCTCAGACTTAACTAAAGGATAACAATCACAGAGAAGTAGTACTACAACGTCCAGACTAAACATGTCATAATAGTATACTATTGTGTGTTCCACAATCAGTTCAGAAACAGAGAAGAAGCGCTGGTCTGTGCACCAGAACGAGCCATTACAGTGAGAGTTTTGTTGACATGTTGCACGCATATAGCTTACACAAAGTCCCTCTCAAGCCACACATTCGTTAGGTTGGTACATGCGTGCCATTGGTGGAGTTTATTGGGGGAGCAAGTTTGAGGAGATTTGTTATGCAGGGTCGTTAGTTCATTTGAGGTACCCAAGCTTCGGACCCGCTCCAAATATCTCAAATGTTCCAGAGCCATGATGTACGTCTGTGGTTGGACCTCACTCACATTCAGACACTGGTTACGGTGACTTGTTAAGTCCGGTTTCTAAATCATTGAGACAAAATGGAGGATGTAGGAATTCAGACACACATGTATCTTCATCCTGTCAAACGTATTCCCTGGTGGGTTTCAAATACACACACCAGGAACGTCAAGGTCAAGCGCAAGTTCAAGACCAGGAAGATGCTTTCAATGTGCACATAAATTGAGCTTACAAGCACTTAGCAGGATCCCATATGCAGTTAACTTATACCATTTATACCATATATTCAATATATTAAAATATGTTTGTACCAATACTGTAATTATTTATTGAGCCACCAGGTGGAGGTCCTAAGCCCTCAACATGAGCACAACTAATAATGTGCTTTTGACTCCATCATGTCACTGAATAGAGAACTGACAGCCACCGTTGGACACTGCCCCATCCATTGAAGGTGTTAAAAGCACATTTTTATGTAACTTTATTGTCTCCTTTGCAGTGTGCACCTCATTCTTAGAGGCCACTACGGGGCAGTAGGAAATGTTCAGCCAATTAGTTCCAGCAGCCCACTCGGTGGTGTTCCTGTGCTGTTGGCTCTGAGCCCAGCCAGCAAGGACACAGAGACAGCAGGACAATTCTCTACCTACCATAGACACAAACGTATTAGCAGGATAGTCAAGTTACTTCAGAATGACAGTTCACATTTCAATTCTGCATTCCTTACTTTCTATGCATGCTCATTGACATTTGAGTTGCTTTCAGAAAGATAATGGATCTACCTACCTGATGATGGTGAGGAGAGTCAGGAAAAAAAAAAGCAGTACTTTCCCTTTCCTCACGCTTGAAGGGCAGTTAGCAGCAAGTCTTACCTTGCGGAGCCACTGAGTGTAGTTCTCCATGAGGTCTTCCAGATGTTGGATCCTCGAGCTTGGGGGGTTGGTGGGCTGGTGGGGAGGATCCCCCTGCAGTGTGTTCTCCCCGTCCAGCCCCCCTGACACCCCGTGCCAACACGCAGGACCCCCAGCCCCAGCCCTGTGTTCAGGCAGAAGGAAGGTGTAGCTGCAGGGTCCGTGCTGGATGGAGAGGTCCTGGCGAGAGGCAGCAGGAGAAGGGCTGGTTGTGTTAGCGGTGCTGCTACTTCCAGATGGCTCCCCGGTTGGCTCCCCCAGACTCACACACAACAGCAGGGCCTGCAGGAGCAGCGACCAGGGCAGGGGGGAAGGAGGCCACAGCATGGCAGCTACGTGGACACTACACAGTCCTCAAATGGTCCTCCTGAATCAGATAGCCTGACCAACTGTCTCTCAGAACATCGCAGGTCTGTCAGTCCCCTAGTCAGAGGGTCTGGAGGGAAACAGGGCATGAAGACTGGTTCCCATCAGTGGACACGGATGAAGAATCACCAGCATCGTCAGTCTGGAGGACATTCTCTTAAGCTGTCCCCTTAAATTACAGCGAAGAAGTTCACGGTCATTGTAGCTGCTGTGAAAAAGAACTGGTCAAGCTGTCTTAGCGAGAGTCCGCTGTATCTACTTCGTCGTAGTTCAGTGTTCTGGGATAATGGCTTGTTGCCGACTAAGAGTTTCTCATCTGGATGGCTGCCTCTTTTTTTAAAGGGACGTTCCTCTTGTGAGCTCTCAGAGCTGTAAGGGGGAGGGGGGGATTTGGGGGGGGGCAGGGGGGTGTTGCAGTAAACTGGAACGTCAAACTCTGGGCGAGCTCCATGCCTTCCATACTGAGGGCCTGGAATGGAATGTAGAGAGAGAGAGCGAGCGAGAGTTTGTGTATGTGCACGCGGGGAAGATATCCACGGCGAGCGGAGCGGAGAAGAGGCTGTATTTTCGCTCTCTTTATGTCTTAATTGAATGATGCAATCTTATCCCGCACTCACATGGAGGAATGTAAACATCTCCCATTTAGAAAACAAACATGGTTGTTTCTGTGGCGAGAGGGAGAGAGAGAGACAGAGAAAGAGAGATAAAGAGAGAGAGAGAGAGAGAGAGAGAGATAGAATGGCATTACTGTATCCCTGAACATCTCAGGGACAACACTGAGGGCACAGACAATGAAAAACTAGACAGCTATCTAGGCTAACAGAGTTTTACAGCTATATGTTTACCCAGAGCTGCTGAGGTCATTTACAAAGCACTGCTCCAGTAACCAGTGAGACTGGTTACTTGAGACGAGTCATAACAGCTTGTGTTGACTGTACAGAGCTCACTTATGAAAAAACAAACATACAAACTTTGATTAATAATGTTTTTCCATCGGTTGCTGGGTTATGTGAAATGAATATAACATCTGACACACAGGCACACGTGCCCCCCTCCCCCACACACTACACACACACAAATAACTAATAGGCAGAATTATATTCGGGCAAGAGACGCTTCACTATTGGTACAGTATATGCATAGGCCTACTGTGTATATGTATACTGTGTGTGTGTGTGTGTGTGCATGAGTGGGTTTGTGTAGCCTAACCGCCATGCTGGGACTGTTGACAAAACCACTGCTCTTTCACCTATTTGGCGGCTTGGTCGGTCCCTGTACTCTGCTTACAGACAGAAATGGTCCCTGGGGCTGAATGCAGCTTCCTCTGTAACCTGCTCACTGAACACACACACTGATGTGACTTGTTTCTTATTTTAGTAGTTCTTATTTTTCATGTTCATTTTTTTTTTTTTTGGGGGGGGGGGGTCCATATTAATCTAATCCTTGTTGAATTAATATTCAATATACTAACTGTTCAATTATTTAGCCGTAGTCAATAGTGGTGAGTAATTTATTGATCCCAAAGGGAAAAAAACACTTTGCAGCAGGAAAGAAGAGGAAATAGGAATACAAAATACAGAATACAAATACATGAAAAACAAATATACAATCCCCAAAATTGTACACAGGGTGAAACACAGTGCAATAAAATCACGGGGCAATAAACACAGGCCTATCTATGTATTTACAACTTAACATACATCGAGACATTGTTTCCCTGAATACCAAGCTCTCAACTCTTGTGTTACACATTTTGTGTTTCAGTACACATCAAGCCAAATGTTTGCATGCTAAAGATGTACAAAATAAATAAATGAATGAAATTAATTTAGTTAAAATTGCTAAATTTGCACACAAAGAAATACGTATTTTGCATCAACAGGAGCGAAAATGTCAGCCTACGTCCACTAGATGGCGGTATATAACCTGTAGTGAGCAAAGAAAAGGCCCAAAAGTGATGAGAACAAAGATCAAACACAAAGCTGCTGATACCTCCAGTTCTGTACAGAGGCAAAGTCCAATTACAGGAGGTGGAACCTGGCGAAACGAGATTCTGTTGGATGATTAAAAACACACATTGTAAAGAAAGCAGACAGTACATACAAGAGAAGATGGGTGAATGTTAATGAAAATACCGCATAAGGGGAGAAAGAAGGGGAAAAGGGAGAGAAAGCGATGACTCAGAGATCATTATCATATAAAATGCTTTAGCTCAGGACGATCTAAAGATTTCACGGTTATTACCATAAAGAAGATTAGAGATTAAAGGCCAATAAAGATTCACATCTCTCCCTGGCTGGATTAAACATTTTGAGATGCAGTGTTGTTTATGTGTGGGAGATTTGTGCAGTGACTTCTGGAAACAAGCTATTTCCAGCCAAATTGCCAAAGACCAGATACAGAGTGAAATCAGGTTAACGAGAAAAAAAAAAGAAAAGAAAAAAACACACACAAAAAACAAGAAAACAACATTATATCCCTATTTTGGTGTAACGCATTTAACAGCCCCTGAACATGACAGCCTTGAATGTCAAGGGTTTTAGATGTGTCACACTTAGTTCTGCTGACTAGACGAGAAATCAGACCGGTTGTCTGACGGATCTGATATGTGCCTGACTAATGATAAGAATAATAACTACTACTAAGAATAATAATATGTGCACTACTGTCTTATTGTCAGTTTTTTTTTCCAACGTTTCCGTGATTACTTGAAAGAGAAAGAAAGATTCAGACTTGATATTGTCTTAGTTTTTAATGCTGGGCTAGATGTCGGTAGAGCTGACCAGAAAAATGTCCTTCTGCATCCCTGTTGCAACACTGCAGAATCATTGTCATTTGAATCCTCCTCGCATGCCTTTTTCTTCCCCTTTCTCTCTCCATCCCTCTTTTAATAGCTTTTCTTATTTCAAAAAACATCTTACAAGACAACAAAGATACAAAAAACCCTAAACCTTGAGTCTCTGTTTCGAGGAAACATTTCAGTGTGTTTGGCAAGCTAGGAGACAGGAGGGAACTAATGCTACACTTTCTCTCTTGTTAGCAGCCCAACACAGCAAGAGCAGGCTCAAAAACACATCATGGAGTTGTTATGGCAGCAGAAATGACTTGACTGGGGAGCACGGTCAATCATCAGTATTCAAGGTTGGCTGTAGACATTGTTTGATCTTTCCTTATCCCTCATCTTTCTCTCTCTCTCTCTTTCTCTCTCTCTGTCTCTCTCTCTCACACACACACACACACACTCACATTTCCCCCTCCTGTGAAAGGGGCTGCAGGTCTAGAAACAGCTGAGGCTGCTGGTTGTGGCCCAGCTCTTGGGTAATGACCCTCCATTGATGAGAGAGCAATCTGGCAGCCCTGTTCAGGAGACACACACACACACACACACACAATCAAACTGCCACAGATGCTCTGACCTGCACATAGAAGGGTTGGAGAAAAGTTCTCTCCACAGGCACGTACAACCTCTCAAGCAACCTTCTCCTTTTATCTCTCCTATTCTCCTCGAGCGTTCTCACAGAGCGTTCTCTGTTGTGTCCTGTGAACGTGAGCCACTAACAGTTAGCGGTGGTGCCGTAATGAGTCCTGAGGCACGCTGGTCGACAACCGTTGAAACGTTCTGCAAACCTCAATCCCATGGTAAGTCTCTGACCATTTCTGTCAAGAGCATTCCGCACAGCCCTCCTCCTTCTCAGTTTCACCTCAAGCTCAGACATAAATGGATCTTACTAGATCTTACTAGATTCTGAGTGTACCGCAATACCTCCATTAAGATACCTAGTGTATCATAGTTCCAGATGCTTGTGCAGCTATGCTTTCTAACCAGAATGATGTCAAACCTTGTCAGGGTATTGCCGGATTTATCCGTAATACTCTCTTGACCATGTGCCCGAATTAACAAGGATCTACTCATTTCGGTCTTGCAAACCGGTTACATCACTGTTGCTGGCATCTCCTCTTTCTCTCTGTGGTACCATCACGTATCATGACTCATCATGTATGTCACATGGTCATTGGTCAGAATTTACTCTCCAGACTGAGAATCTCAGTCTAATAATGAAGGTGGCTGATGTACATGTGAAAACTGTCTTTTCTCATTGAAATGCAGATTTTCTGTATACACGAAGCTTGTGTCTCAGTGAGGTTAAGAGGTTGTTCCGTGTGCCCCTAGAAGGACAAGTATAGATCTAGGAATGCACTTTGTGTAACCTCTGGAGAGCGTGGAAGTAGATAATAGTCTTCAAACTTAGTTATGACCGCATCACCTGTGGGCCGTGTCCCATGTGCATCATGCGTGGAATGTGTGCTGTTTAAGGGCATGTTTTGGTGGTTACTATATCTGTACTGTCCAGCTCATGTTTATAATTGCTATCTGAGAGATGTTTCTCACTCGTGCCAGCCATTCTGTTGTGGATTGGTGGCATGATCCGACGTGGTTGCTTATTAAACCGAGTCAACATTTTTACATTGTTGTGCATCCTTGGCCTGCCTTGACAGACATCTCATCCTAACACTAATCCTGATCTCTCCAAGGCCATTCCCAAAGTTGTTCTCCATTCCAGCCAGCAGGGGACCACCCCTCGCACGATGGGAGAACAGCAGCCTCCTCTCACCTCCACCCATCAGCTCCATGGAGGTATTGTTGAAGTCAAGGCCTGGACCAATCCGGTTTCATCTCTGAATGGGGGGTAAGATTTCCTCATAATACGTCTTACGGCCAGGAGCCTGGAGCCTGCCTTTCTTCAAAGACATTCCAGATCTTTCCCTGCTCCCTGATTCACTTCAGGTGCGTCCTAGCCTGTGTTGTTTCCTTTCAGGCATTTTCTGTCTATTCTTTCTCGCTTTCAGGCACATCTAGTGTGCAAAATAAAAAAAGTCAAATCAGGAAGAAAGACTTGCCTTAAAGACAGGTTAGAGGCCAACTTTTAAGTGATTGAAGGGGTAGTAAAATAACATCCCTCATAATGTTTTGGTTATGGAAAGTAAAGTAACCCAGAAGGCAAAGGGCCCCGAATTCCATCCTTCACTCCCTGAAGTAATCTCAGATCTAACATGTTTAAATAAATGAAAAACATGTGCTTCCGTCCACAGCTGTCATCAATCCAGGCTTGACAAATCAGTGACTATATTGAGAGCTAAGGGGAGGCAGGATTAGGGTCTTCCTAACCTCACAGAACATTCATCAACAGTACGCATCACCCAGTGATAAAGCCAGTGTCTGAGTCACAGCGACCTGTCTGAGGTTGTACCAATGTCTGGGTTTCCACATTCACCAACGCTCACCAACGCTGACAAACACTGACGTCATCTACTGACTTGTGCCGACATGTATAGACTGCGGTTGCACACATCCTTGTACTTCCTGTTGCAGTGAATGTCCCTCCCCCAGGCTCAGGGAGAACATGGTGACTTGCTCCAGAAGGAACACAGAGTTAGGAACTGGTGAAAGCCCTGAGGTTGATTTAAGGAAAGCTCTGAAGTTTGTTAACTGTTTTAGGAGTGGCTTGCCAGTCATCACAGGTAGTAAAACTACCTTAACCCTTGTGTTCTCCTCGGGTCATTCTGACCCATCAGTCATTGTGACCCACCTTCGTTTGCGACAACTTTACCGCATACAAAAACAAAGTGAAGCATTTTCTTTTAACCAATGGGCTGTCTCAGACCCCCCACATTGCGAAGGTTAAAAGAAAATTATTTTTATTTGCTTTTGTATTGGGTAAAATTTGGTAAACACAACGATGGTTCGTTATGAACCTTTTGGTCATGTGACCCGAAGGCAGCACAAGGGTTAATTTCTCTCCACATCTCAACTGCTGACACAGTAACAATGACCTTTTGATTCTTATATTAGTAAAAAAAAAAGTTTTGCACAAACCGACTTAAGATATTGTAGATAGAATATTTTACTTTTAATACTATTTTATTTTAATTGACGAAATGTGTCATACATGTTTTTATGAACTCGTTGTTGCACGACAGGGTTGAAGCGGGCTACAGATTCCCCATCTTTGGGAAACCTACCAGAGTTGTCAGTGTCTGATCTAAACGGTCAAGCCTGAGGCGGGTTAACGTTCCTGTTTCTCTGAGGTAATAAACAGTACAGAACAATAGTTCATGGTGTGGGTTCAATCACACACAACCAATTGCCAATGCTATCCAATGCTGGACTGTGGCCAGGCATGTTTATCTTCACAGGAGGATCCAGAGACGAGTCCTCGTCTTCTTGAGTGACCCGCAGGTCAGTGGCTGGCAGGACATCTAAGGGTTGACAAGAGTGGAGGAGCTGGGAGATAGAGGAGAGGAGTGGATGTTTACCTCCATGTCGGAACTGATGTTGGACTGCTGATACGCATGTTATCTTCCATGGAAGAAACACACATGCAAAACACACCTGCTTCCAGTAATGACGTCTTGTCTGTGCGTGTGTGCGCGCGTGTGGTGGGGAAGGAGGGGGGGGGGCGTGTAAGAGAATAGATTTAATGTCTTCCACAGTCTTAACCATCTTTAAAGTTGCTGGAGAAAGTACAGCATCGACAGTACAGACTAGCACATTTTAAGAAAAACATATCCAGGGTACTTTCACACAAGGTACAATATGTTTATTCAGACCTCAAAAGCAGTCATTCTGTTACCTTATGGGTTGATGCAATAACTACTGTAAGTGTTATGCTGCAGCAACAGTTAGGCTCTACATTTTGAATCTTAATGGCTACAATCACATTCACATTTCACACCAGGTGTATAATTATGTACAACTGACACTTAAATTGAGAATGCATTACATTATAAGTTACTGAAAGGATGTATTATAAAAGAAAATGGACAAACATTAAGAATACACCATATCCAATAGCATTCATTATGTTTGGCCTTACAGTATGAGTAAAGTATCAACAATCTGAAGGACACCCGTTAGTTTTTTTTGTAATTTTACAGCGATTCATGTAAATCTGGATTTAGTTGTGCACAAAAATAATTGTGTAAATTGAACAGCTTAGAAAAAGTGCTCTATGTAGGTTTCACATACAGGTCATTGTTTATCATTCCTGAGAGGGAGAGGTCATTTTAGATCAAGTTGTTCCTGGAGGTTGGAGGCCCCTCGGTCGCTCTGCTACCTGGGCAGCATGTCCTCCAAGTCTGCCACCACAAACGCCACCACGGCCCACAGCGCCGAACACAGGTTCATCTCCAGGGGGTCTTGGACACTCATGGTGTCGCCCTCGCTGTGGTGGAACCAAAAGTACTTCCTGTTGGCGGTGTGTAGGCTGGCGCCTGGGCAGAGAAGAAGAGGGATGAGATTGAAAAGGCATGGAAAGGAGGCAAGAGTGTGTGTGTGCACTTCCCCCTAGCCTTTCTGCACTGTAATCACGTTCCCTATCCTCGCTTCTCATACTGTTGACAAAGTAAATCCTTGGGCTCATTACGGATCCATTACGTTTGTGTTTCAACTTGTGATGGAAACTGTGAGACAAACGCAAACACAAAGAGGCCCTGGGATCCGGGGCGGAGGGACTGCATCTGGTAGCCGTTAGGACCGGGGTTTAGCGGTCTGCTGAGTGCACAGCTCCTGCATCCCCTTCAGCAGCAGCCGCCTGCGTTTCTGCTCGCTCTCTCCTGGGGTTCTGCTCTCTCCCTCTCCTCCTGGGGCTCTGCTCTGTCCTTCTCCTCCTGGGGTTCTGCTCCCTCTCCCCTCCTGAGATTGTGCTCTCTCCCTCTCCTCCTGGGGTTCTGCTCTCTCCCTCTCCTCCTGGGGTTCTGCTCTCTCCCTCTCTCCTCCTGGGGCTCTGCTCTCTCCTTATCCTCCTGGGGTTCTGCTCTCTCCCTCTCTCCTCCTGGGGTTCTGCTCTCTCCCTTCCTGAGGTTTTGCTCTCTCCTTCTCCTCCTGGGGTTCTGCTCTCTCCCTCTCTCCTCCTGGGGCTCTGCTCTCTCCTTATCCTCCTGGGGCTCTGCTCTCTCCTTATCCTCCTGGGGTTCTGCTCTCTCCCTCTCTCCTCCTGAGGTTCTGCTCTCTCCTTATCCTCCTGGGGTTCTGTTCTCTCCCTTCCTGAGGTTCTGCTCTCTCCTTCTCCTCCTGGGGTTCTGTTCTCTCCTTCTCCTCCTGGGGTTCTGCTCTCTCCCTCTCCTCCTGGGGTTCTGCTCTCTCCCTCTCTCCTCCTGGGGTTCTGCTCTCTCCTTCTCCTCCTGGGGTTCTGCTCTCTCCCTCTCTCCTCCTGGGGTTCTGCTCTCTCCTTCTCCTCCTGGGGTTCTGCTCTCTCCCTCTCCTCCTGGGGTTCTGCTCTCTCCTTCTCCTCCTGGGGTTCTGCTCTCTCCCTCTCCTCCTGGGGTTATGCTTTCTCCCTCTCCTCCTGAGGTTCTGCTCTCCTATGCATTACAGACTCTACCGTGTCAATTTTTTTGATGAGCAGCAATCAGGAAATTCTTCACTTGCCATTGGGAGGGCCAACAGCAAAGAAACAACTGGGACAAATGTTTTGTTTAGTAAAAAGTACTGAACAACAACTGAAATAAACCAGCTTGAACACAAAATGTTGTCAGTACATATACATACGGCAGGCCACCGTGGAGCCACCACAACCAAACGGGTCTCGGGTCAGTAGTTTGAATCGTAACCATTAGCTTTAACGATGATGGTCGTACTCCACGCTACACTTTCTGGAGCACAGAGTCGGTGAGCGTTAGGGTGTGTGGCTGCAGGAAAATGGTGGATAAAAGGAAGGGGGTTTCCTTAGCTGGGTGGGGGGATTCATGTGGTTACAGGATTTGAACGGTGTGGTTAAGGGTCAGGGTCCAGCTCATACTACTCTTCTTGAGTGTTTCTCCAAGTTAGGTCATTCACTTTCAAACCCACTCTACCGAGTTCTTTATCAACCAGTTTCTCTCTAACCAAAAGCCAGGACTTGTTTCGAAACTTGAAGTTTGAATCAAATTTGCCAGCGCTAGAATCTATTATTATACGGAAGGATTGTTCAAAATACCCTCCATCTCCCTACTGGTTCCTAATTAGCCTTGGTCTTGATTATCTTCACCTTCGCTCTTGGAATGAAACCATTTTAATGAGTCAGAGCAGAGTAGCATTCTAGTTAAAGCTCCTATAATTGTTTATATTGCAGAGTAGGCCAGATACCAAATTCTACTGCCATAACAAATGTCCGAAAAAGTCAACGCAATATACATGATGTTGAGTTCTCTTTTATACTTCCTTTTTCCTCTTTATATTTACCAAACATTACAGGCCTGTCTCGTTGCTATGAATAATGTGATTTTCACTTCTATTATCCAAGAACCCATGTTTAAGCAACTTCCACAGAAATAAAACACAGTTACCACGAGAAACTGAACTGCTAATTGAGGATGTGTGACACACTGTCTGGAAAGGACCTGGCTGTTCGGCTGATTATCCAGCTTGAGACTTAGACACCATGTGTACGTGTGTGTGGGCGGCTTGCAGGGTCACACACACACACACACGCACGTAGAACAAGACCCACCAGGCACGCCGGCGTCCATCCACATGGAGATGTCGGTGCCCTCTCCGTGATCCTCCAAGGTGGTGGTGTTGATGGGCTGTAGCAGGTTCATCACCTCTCTCATCACCGCCCTGGCACGGGCGTTGCCGGAGAACTGCAGCCCCAGTGGGGCAAACGTGCCCATGTCTGACTCCATCACAAGGTCAAAGTTGGAGATGTTCGCCTGGAAATGCAGACAAAAAGAGGGAGAAAGACAATTTACGCTAATTAAGACGTCTTACAACACTAACAACCCAGATACTTGTGTCATGCTGCCAGGTTTGCTGTTCATTTACATGTAAATCTTGGTAAGCGGGGGATTTTTATTTTTTACTGTTTTGTGGAGGCTTAGAGAAGGAATAACTTCTGCCACAATCAAACGTTCTTCATAGATAGTAATACTGAAATGACGGAAACGGCTAGGAAACACCAAAATTCTACTTAACAAGCAAGCCCCAACTGGTATTCTCTATCAGTGCCGTTTCATCTCTACATAATCATTTCACATTTCAGTAAAATAGCTTTCCAAATGAAGACAGCTCGCCATCCCCCAAAAGGTATATGCTGCAGTAAGTGTTGCCCACAGTTGGCTATGTCACAAGGATGAAAGGGGGTTCCAAGACTGAAATAATTGAACCCTTTTTGTCCTTGAACCACATCCAACTATGATTTTTCAATATTTTATATGCAACCACACAGAAAGTCAGAATATAGGCATGTAGTTACTGTGGTCTAAAGATGATTCTTTCTTGAACAGTATGCCCTGTATCTCTCCATGGCCCTGACAGAAGCTGAACCCCTACCCTGCATCATGGAGGGAGGTATTCTAGCTTATAAGCAGCTAAGAACCAATGAAAAACCAACTGTTCTTAGGCACAATGCCTGGCCTATTGAAGACAATGTATTTTTCCAGGGTATAGATAACATCCCTTTCATAGGGGATGAGACACATGTCTAACTCCAGGGCTTCTTCAATATAATGACTGGCATTGAGTTGAATAATGTGTGCGTGTTTAAAAATAATAAAAAAAAACATTAAGTAGCATGCATAATGACAGGATAGCATTACAGTAGCGTCTGGGCTAAAGGGGCTGTCCTGACTGCTACAGTTACCTTGTGTTGCTGGAAGTACTGGGCAGCGCCCACCCCTCCCTGCTCCTCTCCTGTCCACAACACAGCCCTCAGGGTCCTCCTGGGACGCAGTCCTACACACACACACGCACACGCAAGAGGGTCAACAGCAACTGCAACCGACACTGAACACTTAGTCAATGCAGGTCGACTGTCTGCTCTCACCCAGGTCCTTGATCAGAGACAGGGCCTCCCAGGTGATCATAGCGCCACCCCCGTCGTCCATGGCCCCCTGCCCCACGTCCCAGCTGTCCAGATGGCCACTCAACAGCACCACCTACAGGCAGGGAGGAGCGTTGGTCAGTTAACAGAGAAACGGCATGTCCGCTTCTCAGTGTGCAAACACTACTGCAGGCCGCAGGGACTTCCCATATTTCATATACACATGGTTTGTAGAACGGAAGCAAAGACCGAAATGTTGGATTATAAAAAGTTTCATAGAAAACGTTGGTTGGTAAAGAAGACTTTAGAAAACAGACGTTGAAATGCGCGCTGTTGGGCCAGCAGGGATAAGAGTGTACATGGAGAGAGAGAGAGAGAGGTCTACTGGGGTGAGGCGGCTTTGAACGGACTGAAAATACCCCAGCAGACCTCCTACTGCTCTGTGTGACATGCGGTAAAAATAGAGCCATCGACTAAGCAGTACGCCTCCGAATACTGTAAAATAGATTTACATTAAGATTATATCGAAATGAATGAATTCTGACGTTTTAAGGTCTTCTGAATGGCCTTTCTAAACCATCTAGGACTGTTATTTGGATCTGTGAAAAGAGACCGAAAACCATGTGATGGGTTTGCCATCATCCTCCAGAAGTGACCTCTGGGACTGGAGCGTGAAATCAAACACTAAATATCACATCCATGACTTGCATTTCATTTGATGTTTTTCACAGTTCCTCAAAGTTGGCTTAGTTACCATGCCAACAACACACAGCATGCAGAAAAATAACACTTTACTTGAAAGGCGCCGTCAAAGCCGATGTCACCAAAAAGAAACAAATTCCGGCCAGTCTTTCACATTTCAACCATCTTCTGATTCCTATTCATGCCTACTTACACAAAAGGGGAAAGCTGATAACATCCCATATTCACCATTCCCAAACAGCCATGGAACTATTCGTAATATTAAGCTTTCACCAAATCATCTCCAGCCCAGACATCTCTTCACCAGTTCCCATACCTATACCCAACTCTGTCTCCTAGTCCCACTATACCCAACTCTGTCTCCTAGTCCCACTATACCCAACTCTGTCTCCTAGTCCTACCCGTGTCTCTTCACAATTCACACATGTGCACAACACACTGGCCGCAGTGCCCAACACCATATCACATCAATAAACACTCTGAACCACAACATGGCCGCCCACTCAACCGCACAGCATTGCAGGTAGCCATAAATAGGATTCATCGAAGCCCGGTAAGAGGTAGATATGTTGATAGAGATGAAGAAAATGGGTCCCAGGAGCCAGGGAAACAGAGGAGGACTTAGTGAAAAACACAAGATCCTTCGAGGGAGGGTTGTTGTCCTGAAATCCAGAGCTGGCTGACAGTTCTGGAGCCGGAGTTCAACATCAAATGGACATTAGACTCATCCATTTTCATGCTGCACTTTGAGGGAAATTGATGATGATAGTTTTCAGATAGAGGCTGCCAAGATCTTGAGGTGTTTCTATTAAAGCCTTGAGAAACAAGGAAATGGAGCTTTATAACCTCACCTCTCCTATATCCCTTAGTATGCATCTCTAGGTTCATGGCCATCGGGCAAATGTTTGACACATTTGCTGGGCAGGGTGGATGCCAAAGCATGGCTGTTGAAACTTGCATTTGGAGAATTACTCCTAGTAAACATCTGACGCGTGAGGCCATTTGCATGAATCATTTCCTAATTGCGGCTTTACTTCTGAAAGGCCCTGCAAACAAGGCAAGTGTCTTAAAAAAAAAAAGCTAAAATTTAAAAAACTAGTGTAAATTCAAATCCCTAATCAACATATACTTGCTGAATGTTATTTTTTCATTTAACAAAAATACTTTTTATAACACTACTACTACTACCAGATTCACATTTTAGGATCATGACACCAAATCACATTCCATGACTTACAATACATTAACTCTACAACAAAAATCTCAAATGTGGTAAGGATATGAATTTTGGGATTTTGAATATTTAAGGCTTAATTACATTAGCTGGTTTAATAAGTACCGTGGACCAAAATATACACCACCAGACCACTTAAACTGTCAAAATATGTTTTTTTTTTTAATGTATTGTATTTGAGTGAAAGGGTGTTATTTTTTTATTCTTTAGGCTACAAACCTACATCTATAATTATTACTAATGGAGCCTACTGTTACAGAGATAACCCATTTCACATACCAAAGCTGCTTCCATGCAAGGTTTTGAGGTTGGAATAACTGCAATTGTCTGGATCTAGCTAAATCAAAAGCTCCAGAACATAACAGCACTGGATTATGTTCCGACAGGATATGAGGCCACTGGTCGTGCATATTTCATTTCCTGTGGCAGATGATAAACGAGAGGTCTGGGCCAGAGGAATTAGAAGCACAAGACCCGCTCCTCGCAGCTGCAGACCCCATCTCATGATCGCACAATCACATTAAGACATACATCCCCTTTATGCTTGTTTGTAATAGAACAGCGGTACTGGAGTAAACTGAAGAATATTTGTCTCCAACACCAGTTCAATCCAACTTGAACACAGAATACTGAAACGCAGATACCTTGACACTCTGCATACTGGTGTGAACAGCACCATTTCCCCCCTCTTCCGAGCCGAGAAATTCCTGAATTACAGATTTGTGGAATGAGGAGATGCTGTCAGGCAGGTCTGGCAAGGTCCAGCACATCTGACTGTTCCACGCTTCAAATGCCTAAAAGTAATTCATGTGTCAGCTCGTCATTCTGTGGATATAACACTTGCTGCCCATCGGTTTTACAGAAGGGGATTTATTTGATGTGTCTGCAGTGACATTGTCCTGCTACAGAGACAGCCAACTGGCTGGCTGACTGAAGAGTGAGAAAATACCTTTCAGTCTCAAGGTTCTGTTTGTTCATAAACCGGCACACACACACACACACACACACACACACACACACACACACACGGTTGACTGGACAAAAAGACATGGTGGATCTCATGTTGATCTCCACGCAGATCACTTTTTGTCTAGTATGACTTCCATTTGGGTCCCCCCACACACACACACACACAGACAACTGCTACCACAAAATCATCTTGTTCAGAAAGATTTACTGTATAAAACACTTGGAGGTACAAATCACAGAATCACAACCGAAACAACCTTTGACTGCTACTTCACCAAAATATACCCCGGAGCGTCCATTTTGTAATAACTATCCTATCTTTCTACCAGTAGAATCATAGAAACAGGCCAGCCTAGCCTAGCCAACACCCCCCCCCCCACACACCCTCATCCACCCCTCCTCCTCCCCCATCCACACCCCACCTCACATTTCTAGAGATAAAAAAGGCATCAATTAAGCAGTCACTCAGAAGATGAACGCCTTTGACATCGCTCTGATAATTGTCCCCTCTCCTAGAATATGGCATCGCCGCAAGAACGGCTGCCCCCCTTCAAACTGCAGAGTGATTTTCTTTCCAGAGACAAAAGCTTCTTGACTGACAGGGGGAAGTTGCCGCAGGGGGATCTGACACACTGAAGGTAGCCTGTCAAACTGAGTGAGGTCGGTTATGCAGTAGGAGACGTAGGCGAACAGAGGGAGGACATGGAAACAAAGATTGGGAGGGGGGGGCACACTGCACATGGATGATGAATGGACTGTAGAAGAAGTGAAGCTGATCCCTCTGTCTTTGTTTTCCACCGCCTCTTAATGACAACAGTGAGGTGTGTGTGTGGGGGGGGGGAAGGGGGGGGGGGTGAATGGGAGTGTGGCTGGAGACTGCTTGTGTGTGTGTGTGTGAGGCAGGATGGGAGAGCGAAGGAGGTTTGGAGTACAGGTGGGTGATGCCATCTATCACGCATCGTTTGATTGATTGATTGATTCCTCCCCAGCGCTGCCCGCAAAGGCCACCACTTTGACCCAGAAGAACTTGTCGTTTGAAAGCCAGCAGGGAAACTGGGCATGAAGGAGAGTCAACAGACCCAGGCCCGCTCAGTCATGCCACTGCACAACAGTGGTACAGCTAAACCTGACCACCGATTCACGAAAACCCAGACAGAGGGAAACCAACCCTATCCTCACAACAGCTAATATACTTCTAGAGAAAAAGGGCGTAATTGCCTGTCATTGTGAAGATTTCATCCTGAAGATTTTACAGTGGCCTCGACCCATAAGCTTGTTTCTTGCTAGGCAACCCAGGACTGTACTGATCTGAGGAAACATCAGCCTTCATTCATATCTTCTTTAAAAATCTTTTGCTCGTGACACCAATTACTGCCACGGGCAGGCCACATGACAGGCACACTCCCTGAACCAGTCACTGAATGAGTCAGCCAAGACAGGAAGCTGTCACTCAAGTCAACAGCAAGTCAACACACGCCTGCCCTAGCAACAGCGGCCCACGGCGCGGAAGCGCAGAGTGAGGCCCAGTTCAGCGCTGATGTGACTCACTCACGGATTGATTAACTGTCACAATGTTCCAATCAGTTTACAGTAAGGCTCAAGAAGCGCTAAAACTCTGATGTAACAAAAGGGCCGTTTCATCCATACGTCTCATGGTTGTCTCCAACATTGTCCATTTGTATGGAAAGAAAGAAAGATTAAATTGCTTGTCGAGGTGACATCAACCTGGTGAAGACAATTAAAAGCACTAAATGAGTTTGCTTTACTGATGAGGACACAGAGGGATTACAGCTGATATTCATATTACAGCTGAGGCACTTGCTTCACTTGCATCAGATTTTCAATAGATGAGATGAGACACTGGAATGCTACTTACATGTCAAAAAAAAGTTTGACAAGAGGATTTGAAAGTAAGCGTATTTGTCCTTGAGAAATAGTCCAAGGCACGCATTTCACAGATTCAATTTCAAAAACTTTTTTTGTCAAATACAGCATCCACCAGGGTAATCCTAATGCTGGTACTTCACACTTTTTCCTTATTGTATGCCATAAGAAAAGTTGGATTTAGAATGGTGATTTTTAGTGTGCCTTGGACTAACCATCTCATTTTAGAGTACATGCAATTAGAATTTGTTACAATACCAATTTAACCAACCAAAGTAAATAACTTCCATTCACACAAACTGTATTAGGCTGTAGTCATCCGCAAGACACAAACTGATCCATTTTCCCTTGATGACCCATAGAGGTCACAGGTCAGGGCAATAAAGGAAGAGGAGGTTGATGACCCGGATGACTCGGAATGTAGTCACCTTCAAGTGTCGAAACAATATCCCGGGCTCTCAGATTCACACTTCCTGATGACATCAGAGCAGGGCACAGAGCAAACAGCTGTGGGAAGCAGCAGTCAGCAGAGGGATGGAGCAATCTTTCCACATGACATCACCCACGAGGCTGACTGGTGAAGGGGGGGGGGGTGTATACAGACATATACAGCATGATCCCAACTGAACACGCTGGAACAACTGATTTGTGACTTAAGAAATGTTGATACCAAGTTGAACCTGACAATCTAGGGTTGCAGATGTGCATGTACAGTATGTATACATACCGCTTGAAATATTAAATACAAACCGTTCCTTGGCACTAACCACTGAAATGCTGTGCAGTTCTGGTCCTTAATTATATGCTGCACTTAGATGCACAATTTGAAGGCCTACGTCACTTCAGGTGAAAGGGTCTGCTACATAAATCAAATCAAGCAAACGTGCATAGCGCCAGAATGAACAAAGTGCCATGGAGTTTACAATACCATTCCAAATCACAACACAAGTCTTCCTCTAAATATGTGCTATATTTCAAGGGTCTAAGAGCCCACCAACAGCAGTATGGAAGCATCTGGAGGGCTAGATCCAAGCTGCATTGAGCCTCGTTTGATAGCCTTTAGTAGATCTTTCCATTGCCAACACAACATACATCCACATGAATAATTTCATTTTGGCAGTATAAACCCCACGGTGCATAGCACCACAACAACATCAACAGATTCTCCTTCCAACAGACGAACAGCTGCAGCAGAGTACAAACTAGCGCTGGGAGTGACAGCAGCGGTCCGATGTTGGACTCGAGCACACACCAGCGCAGTGACAGTGGTGTCAGATCTTGCGCAGAGACCTGGCGCTAGGTGGCTAATGAGAACCTGTGTGGGCACGCACGGCTGGAGGTCTGAGCACATTTATAATGACCCGGGTATGGAGTGGGCTGGCTGGGCTCATTTGTTGCTCTCTGTCCTCCGGAGAGAGATTTTTTTTTTTTTTTGATTGACATTCCAATACCAAGCTGGCTCTCTAATAGGATCATTGGAAGAGGGTGGGGGCAATGGTGCCCATGCTGCCCTGACTAGACTACATATAAGGTCACACACAACGGCACGCGAAGAGGAGTGTTCCCACACAATCAATATCGAGCACCAGTCAAAGGTTTGGACACCTACTCATTCCAGTTTATTGTTTTGTACTATTTTGCACAGTGAATAATAACGGTGAATGCCAGCCAGCTATATGTGGTAGCCACCTGGAAGGATTTGCCAACAGAAGGAGTGCACCCATAGGCGACATTTGTATGGTTCTGCATTGGCTTCTTCAACACCAACTACTCGGAAAACGATGAGAAGTCGCGAGGCCTCAATGTGGGCAAGGCTCAACATTTTGATTGACTAATTGACAATTGACTTGAGGCGGAGGTAACATTCTCAAATGAGACAGCAGATTGCAAAAGAGCGCACTATTAACTCAAAAGAAAAAGGCATTCCGCTCCAACTGAATTAAAAACGAGCCAACTTTGCTCTGGCTCAGTTATGGAATACTGAACTATATACAATGACATTTTAAGTGTAGGCTAATGGTGGGTGTGTGGAATATGAATTTTAGGAAAGAATACAAAGTATTCTGTCACATAGTTGCAAGACAATGACATAGTCTATTGGCAAAACTTGTCTTGCTGGCTATTTTAACATCCTTTGTGAGTCTTTCCTTTCTGGACATGTTTGGTTTCCTAACCACACAGTGGCCTATTCATAGGCTAGTTATTGCTTTATTCAACATGACTATAACATAAGGCAACTCGTCACCTTAAGCATCAAAACTCGGAAACGGCTAAAAGCTCATTATAGCTTACTATCACTCCTTAAATGAAAACCGAAGCATTGTAAAAACCAGGATCGTATAACCAAGTCATGAAACAAAGTTACTGAGATGGAGACAGGTAACATCAGGCAGTTTTGACTTTGGAGAATGTTACTTCCGGCTCAAGTCAACTGTGTTTGGTCAATCAAAATGAGCCTTGCCCACATTGAGGCTACGTTGAGCCTGTTGTTGGTTAATCAACGTTGTGCATCGCCCATATTGAGCCACGCCCCAAATTGCACATTATTGCAATGAGGGGTACTTGAAAACGAATGCACCCCCACCCTCCCTATTCCCAAGCCCTGCCGTAAACCCCCACCTCATGCATGTACCTGTTCAGAATGCTCCATGCCCTTAATCTCAGCCACGGTGTTAAAGGAATCAGCATCAGGCAGGGTATGAGCATCCATGCTGAGGTGGACCAAGATCTTCTGGCCTCTGCGGGCCATCCTGCCCATCATCTGGGCGTCCTCCACCGTGATGCAGGCCGTGGGGATCCTCCTCACCCCCACCTCGTAGTCTTGCCAGCCTGTATGAGGGCTGACAGACACGACAGGCATATGGGTTACACTACTAGCACAGACCTCCCAAAGCTACCAACTCCATCAACTTCCCCCTTAATTCAAACACTGACTACAACAACATCACAGGGGCTCATGAGTATATACAAGCATCATATCTGATCTGGAACCAGTCAATTCAAGCACCTTCAAAAAGTGAAAGCTGATCCCAGAGAAATAAGCTTCTTGCTAGACACAAGCCCAGGGTTTGACAAATACCAATCAGTAAATCGCACAGATCGATCCTGAGGTGGATGGGATTATATGGCGTTGCCCACCTGTTGATGGAGAGGGGGGTGATGGACCTGATGAGGGAGGCTACTGCTCCCACCCTGGCAGCTTTGCTGGCCCCCAGCTCGCGGTACTCAACAGTCTCCCCATAGCTGACGAACGGCTGGTTGAACACCACAATTTTCCCTTCCGCCTCTCCTGCCCTCCGCTCCAGCTCCTTGAACGACTCCACCACCAGCACCTCCGCCTGGATGCCTGACCAGGGAAAAGATGAGGGGTCCCAGTCCAGCAGCAGCCAGAATGTTTAAGAAACATGTTTCTAGTAGCTGCTAATAGTGTTACCATAGGCTTGTGTTCCATCTATAGCCAACATAGTTATATCTATAGACACAGTTTAAGTCTCATCTTGCGTGACAGCTGGATTTGCGAGATCATGACCATGCGAGAATCCATCCACCCATCCAAGCTCAAAGTTATTTGTTTGGTCCAAACCACTTTGGTTCGGGCACAAATCAGCTTCCTATGAGGAAGGCAGCTGCAGGCATGGTTAAAGTTAGTCCGTGATAGACAGGTGGTTCATCCAATCACCTGCAAAGGTGTTGCAAGTAAAGTACCTGCCCTTCTCCAAACAGTTCCGAAGGACGACTTCCCAGATGGTTGTGTTATGAACCATCTGGTGACGTCAGGTTAGTTCAAGGCCTCAAGAAGTCAACAAGTGCTATTATTTCAGCTATCACCCCTGTGACCCGTCAGACAACACTCAATGAGAGTAGCATAACCTATGTGTCTTGTCTTCACACTTGAGAGCTGACTACGAAACCATCAATTGTTCAGCAGTGATCTGGGGAGGTGCTTAGCAGGGTGTTGGGGTTGGTAAAGGGAGACACATAGCACCTGTGTATGTAGTGTGGCTTTACCTCCTACTGGTGTGCCCACACTGCTGCCCAGCCCTAGGATGGCAAGGGTGTGGTTCCTTGGCAGTAGCATCACAGCACTCTCCTTCCCCCTCACCCAGTGAGGGATCTTTGCCGGTTCTAAGTGAACATTGTCCAGGCCATCTTTACGCAGGCTGTTATACACATACTTAATGGCCAGGTCCAGGTTCTGTGATCCACTAACGCGGTTCCCCACGGTATCTGTGAAGTCTGCCAGCCGGTTGTAAGAGCGGTTCTGAGCTTTGCCATTGACGGCCAAGTCTATGATGCTTTTAGCCACGTCTGCATAGCCGGCTATCTCCTTGGCTACATGTGAGAAGGGTTTCACATGGTGTAGGTTGCAGTCACATTGTTTAACAAGTAGGTAGGGGAGGACAGCTAAGAAAATAAGCTTTCTCAACTGTTTAATCATCTGGGGGGGAAAAGACCACACATTTAGATACATTGTTGGAAATACCGGGAGGACACAACCCCCCCATCCAGGGAAAAATAGGATTTGTCCCCCCCAATAAATCACTGTAAACACAAGGAAATTATTAATAATTTACATTTAACATATTACAATGTAGGCTAAGTTTTACAGCCGTAATTTGTGTCCTCCTCAGAAATTGCAATTGAAAATATCATATAATTGTTCCCCCCAAAATTGATAACAGATTTTCGCCACTGTTTAGATAGCATTACTCGAAACACTTCGGCAGTGTTCAGCTGTTAAATACTAGCTAGCGGACAATTTTGGAATCCCTGCCGAACGCATTTTTTGGGTCTCGAAAAGAGGACATGTCGGGTTGAGACAACGTCTGGTCACCCTAATTTATGTTGTCACGCATGCTGTTCTGTGCAGCAGTGTTATGACATTCTCGCAACAAGAAAAAGACTAAGAAAAAATCTGACAAACCTTTGACTTTTCGGTTTGCAAGATGTTCAGAGAAACGTCTATTCACTACAACTGATACTGTAACGGTATTTCCTGTAGCTAAGTAACAACACTGCGGTTCTCTGATTTTAGTCAGTAGCCTAACTTCCGTGATAGCATAACAAATGAATACGGAGTAACAGTGAGGACATATAGTACAAAGGAAGTTTATGGGTTTCCTACATCGCTGCCAGCTGTACCCTGTCATATTCAATTGGATTAGACAGTGCCTAACAAGAAATGTAGGAGCGGTGCTTTAACTTTGCTGCCAGTGCCTTTGTCAATTACAGCTCCAACGTTTCGCACAGGCTTGTTTTCTACCATCTTCATGTCATTATTGTGACTGTCAGTAATCAAATTACCAGCAGTTGACCGTTTAGCATCTTTTTAACTTAAGGCCCACTAATAGGCCCACTCATCGCTGATAACTATGTAATTTTGGAACTTTCATCCAACATTCGATTAAGTAGGCGTAGTTTAGGTGCAAAATCATCGTAACACTATTTTCAAACCGAATTTAAATGGAGCTTGCATCAATATAAGTAAAAAAAACGGAGAAAGGGAAATATTTTATATCAAGCCACTTTGTTTATTCAATATTTGCCATCACAATACTGATTGATTCTGTAACACAACATTGCCATATTAAACTATGCTTATGTTCACTTAAAAACACTTCCTTGGTCCGTAACAAAAAAAGAAATGATAGAATGGTAGGCACTTCAAAGGCTTAAAATATATTTTGTGACCATACATGGTAAGATTTTCAAATGAAATACTCCTAATATGTATAAATTAATGCACATAAATTATAGTACTTAAGACAGAGAGACGGTGCTTAACATACCAGACTACACTAGACAGAAGGAGACATCATGGATATCATTACCAAAAATGCTCCCTCCTTTGTACCCTTGATCGTACCCTTCACAGATTTGAGAGGACCGGGTATGCCTGGGCACCACGGACGGAAACTGCTTCAGCTGGTTGCAATGTTGTTGACATCTACAAAATCCTAGCAGATATATGAAACACTAACTGGAGCATATCTGTGCTAAAAATGGGAACCGAGATTCAAGTTAGTTCATGGGCTGGACCTTCATCAAAAGACCTTTCCTAAAAAGGAATATCTCTTTTAGTCAGTTCTAGGAACATGAGATCATGGTTATGCTACATGACAACAACTATATTAATTCATCAAGTAAAAAATAAGACGGCTACTGGCTTTATGGAACTATAAACATCATAATATGGAAATGCAAGCTAACGTGCTCTGACAGTCTTTATTTAATTATAATTAGCCATTTTTCTATTTCTTGAATTTCATCGTTTGTCAAAAAGAGACAGGCTACACATGTATCTATAAAGTAACGAAAAGGTCAAAGACCAAGACACCAACAACATAGAAAATCAGTTTCACTTTCCTAGGTGACAATGTTCTCAACAAAACATCTCCAGAATAAACATGAAATGTAACACAACTGAACTTAAAATTAGAACCAACTTGGCCTCATAAAAAGGTATATATTTGTTGTTGAAAAAATTCCTCCTTCAGTACCATGTGGTATCAACCAACAGCATTGTAAGAGCCTGAAATTCTCTGCTGTTTCAGAAAAGTCTATGGATGCCTCCCAATACTTTAAAGCGGCTCCCTCACTTTGATTGCCATCCATCACCTACACTGATATAAAAAAGCCTGTCCTTATTCCAACACACAAGTACAGCTATGGGGAAGGAGGCAAAGAAAGGAAGCCACTCTACACTATTGAGACGCTGCCTCTGAGGGCGGTTCAGGGACTCGTAGTTCAGGCATAGAACTCCTTGGTGGGGGCCTTCTGGTAAGTGGAGGGGGGAAGCTTGCGCTCGCCGAGGTCATAGCTGCCCTCATCCTTCTTCCTCATGCGGTAGACCAGGAGGAGGATGAGGAAGATGGCGAACAGGAAGCCGATCACCCCGCCTGCGATCACCGCTGCACCAGAACAGCAAACAACGCTTGTGTCATTACATCAAAAAGTAGAAGACAATAGAATAAAGTAGACATATTTAAGGAAATCAGACAAGGCAGCCCAATCGGTAATACTTGGGGAAAAGGGTGAATCATTGAATTGACAGGAACAGAATATTTCTGCCCAGGAGGATACAGCTGAAAACCAACCTGCTAGCACCTCTGTCCTCTGGAACAGGTTCTCAGAGTGGACCTCTTTGCTCAAAGAGTCCTTGTCAGGCACCTCTCTGCTATTAGAAATGGTGCTGGGAGCCTCACTGCTGCTGAAAGTGGTACTGATACTGGTACTGGTGCTGATCCAATCTTCTGGTTCATCTACTGGTACCTGGGAGAGACAGACAGGTTTTAACATCCACAAATAAAAATGAAAGAGGTGGAGAGGCAGACAGCCAGACGGAGCAGTCAGTTAGGTGGGCAAACTGGTAGGTGTGCTAGCCAAAGAAACGGAGGGTCAGGTGACCTACCTCTGTAACGGCGAGCTTGTCATCTTCCTCGCGACTGAACGTCTCTACCGGGTAGGTGGGTAGAAGGGGTGTGGTCTTTGTGGGCGTGTTCTGCATAGGCTCCTCCTTGGGGGCAAAGTTCCTACTCAAGATGACAGCATCCACGACCTCATCAACACCTAGTGAATAAAACAACCAATCACAACAAGGCAAGGCAAGCAAACATGTCAATGAGGAGAGATACAAAACGCAGCCGTCCGGCCACAGATGTAGTTGGTCTAGTGTGTCCACACCATCCTTTTTGTGTAGCGGGCTCGCGGAACAAGTCATTCATTATTAAGATGGCCTCTCTATCAGACATCTGCTGTGTGATTACACCAGCGCTGGCTGAACGCACACCACCGCGAGGTCACACATCTGTGTTGGAACAGACAGCTTTCACACTGGAAAGTAACCTGCAGGACTATAGAATCATGTATCCTCATTTAAAAGACTCTTTCAGAAATGAATGCCGAAACTGGTCAAAGTAAACACCCTATAATGTCTCTGGTTGCAATTCATACAAGAATACTGGGTGGTTGAGTATGGCCTTTTATCAATCCATTTTTATTTCATCTGATTTCCCAAAAGTCATTGCAAGAACACACGCAACTTCTTGAGAAGAACGTTCTTGCCAAGCGTCTTGCTAGAACGGTCTCGCAAGACCGCAAGGACGGAGAACAATTTGAGATGCGTGTTCTTGCAATTATTTCTTGGAAATCGGATGCGTTCTCGCAGACCAAGTCACCATCCGATGCATCTTCAATAAAAGGGGCGGATCAAGAACATTTCCGGGTATTTTTGGCGTTCTTGGTGACTTGTGTTCTTTGGATTGGAACCGTACTTGGGCAATGAAAGATGACATCAAACGAGTTCGCAAGAACAGGAAAAAACGTGGATTGATAAACAGCCACTGTCTGGCTAACACAAGTTGTGTCAGCTTCAGTTCCTGATAATACCACTGATGTCAGGATATTCAGTTCCGCTCTGTCTAACCCAACAAACCTTAAGGGAAACTTACTGGATCCATTTAAAATCAATATTTTCATTATGGACCATTTTGTAACTACAAAGAAACATGCAAACAACACAAACAGTATAGCACACTACAAAAATGCCATTCAGTCATTTTGTTTTTAAAATCGTGCCTACACAAGGTTAAGCTCTTTGGTGTGTGTGTGTGTGTGTGTGCGGACGTGAGCGGTACATACTGATGTCTCCGGAGCCTGAACCAGAGTTGAAGTCGTCATCGTCAGGGTAGTCACCTGACTGCTGGTCCTCCAGATACAGGTCATCTGCCGAGGAGGAGGAGGAGGGGTGGGAGGGGGACCGGGCCGAGACGAAGGTCTGGAGGGAAGAGGGGAGGGGTTCATTGAACTCGTACAACAAACTGCATTGTGTGTGTTTGTCTGTGGGTGGATGTGTGCATCTCTACGCGTGCGTGAGCCATTTGGCTCAGCTGATGTGTCGACAATAGCGAGGCCCTGGTTCAATTACACAGTGCTGGTTGTGAGGATGACAAAGACAAAGTGACAGACAAGGCTAATGGCCAGGACTGCTGCTTCAAAGCCATCAGCAGAGCAGAACTGGCCATGGTGGTTCCGGGCTGTTTCAGGCCCACTCAAGGAGAACATGGGTTCAAAAGACTACACGTGAAGGCGCTTGTGTGAGTCTAAACAGCCTTGCAAGATAAACAGACATTCACTTCTGGTCTTCTGTTTGGGATCAGTCAGGGAATCGGTGGAGACACAGACAAGCAGTTGACTGGTGCCCCTGTGTTCTGTTGTTCTCTGCACAAGACAACAACGGCCTTTGGTGTGTGTGTGTGTGTGTGTGACTAAAAGATCAGAGGGAGAATTGCAAATAGGCCATTTGTATTCCACAAACTGAATGAGTGTGTAAAAACACAAATGAATGGAGGTGAATCCCAGATGGCGTTCATAGAAATGTCATAAATAGTGGACCACACGCACACACACACAAAAGCAAACATTCTTGCCTGCTACCTACATCGTTCAACCGCCTTGGCGAGTTTTCATCCATCTTCAGGATGTCTTTGAAAACAGTCAGCCTAACCCCTTCTATGTGACCAAAGAAAAGAGCCAACACAAGCCTGTGGAAGTTCAAATAAGCCAGCCTAAGTTCTAACTGGCTGCGGTACGTCATTAGACAGGAATTTTAGCACAGTTGAGCACCTCAGGCTAAACGTGTACAACGTCATGGCAAGACAGATTGACCCTCGTTCTCCTCACTGTTTAATGAGAAAGAGATGGTGATGGAGCAGGACAGAGTTACCGTTACCTGACCTGCTGAAAACCCCCAATTTAGACTGGATGGCTGTGTGTGTGTTCGTATGTGTACATTTACGTGTGCCTGTTTGTGTATGTGTGTACATACCCATGTGTGCATATCTGCTTGCGTATGCCTGAATATGTGTGTTTGTATATACAGAATTGTGTGTGCATGTGTCATACGAAGGTAAGCTTGGTGTTGCTGGTCAGGAGCATGAAGGCAGAACAAGGGGGGACATTGTACGCCGGTCTAAGTTAGGCTTCAGACAGGTCTTTCAGTCAGCGCCAGGACCGCAGCTGAGAAGGAAACACACCCTCTGCTCACCGGGCGCCAACCTCCTGCTTGATCCCTACACACAACCCTGCCGGCAGGCCGGCCAGACACCCACCCAGACAGCTCACCGATAAGCCAGACAGCCAGCCAGATGACAAGCCAGTCAGCCAGCCGGCAAGCTGGCTGACCTGTGAGTAAAGAAATCGGCCACACGTCCACCCAGACAGATATCCAGGCAGTAAGTAAAGTCAGCTCGGGGGAGCCCCCATGGCTCACCAGGTAGAGTGCCATATGAGGCCCCTGATGCAGCGACCCAGGTTGAATTCCTGTTAGCGCATCTCTCTGTTTTGGTCTCTCCCAAAAAAATGAGTGAGCTCCCCATTCAGCCAGCCACCTACCCCACCAGATTAAGTAAATAACATATTCCATCAATGAAACAGTCAGAGGATTCATTTTCTAAATCTACTTATAGCTAAACTGTATCTTGTTTTTAGGACTGTTGGTAGAAGTGTGGTACACAAACATACACCTACAAGAATAGGAACTCTTGTGGTAAGCCAGATGGTACAGTACCACACACAGAAAACACAGGAAGGACATCAACGAAAACACACACACACAAACTGAGGAGACCACAGGAGGAGCACCGACACACCATCGCGAAGCAGGCAGAGCACGGTGGCAGAGAGAGAGCTACGTTCGGCTCAGGGATGAATACAGCCCTTTCAGACCACAGGCATGTATGGTATGCCTGATGTGCTTCCACTAACACAGGTGTTAGCCAGGACGCAAGCAAAGGAGGGGGACAGGGGGAAGGGAAGGAGGGAGGAGGGAACACTGTTTTCTCCAATATTACTGCCCCAAGACTTTTAAGGAAAGGATGTGCTGTATAACCTATGGTCGATGTCTTACGTCAATCACCATCAATCAGTTTGGAGCCCCAAAGGCCACTTCTACATTCCATCATGTAGTCGGCGTGTGACACATTCTCTGGCTCAGTCTGATGCAACACATTGCAATCGACTGACAAGTGTTAATGAATGGCTTATCTTTGCTTTTTGACAACACTGTGTCATCATTAAGTAACTAGCACAATAATGATCTTGTCCTCCAGGGAGATGATCCAAGGAGACTAGCTGATGGGGAGTTGACAGCTGGAATGTTGCAAATCCCTCTGAAATATTTACAAATCTAAATGTAACTGCATTTGAGCAGCTCTTTTTGTTTGAACAATGATGGAACATTTTGCAGATGTCACCTGGGACCGCCTCACTTAGAGAGGAGATGTTCAGTAGAGGTCACAAGACTACTACTTCGGCTGTCTGGACATCAGCCCTGATCAAATTAATGGAACAAACCACCCTTAGCCTCTCAAGACTTGACTCTCCTTTAGCTTCCCTCTCTCCCTCTCTCCCTCTCTCCCTCTCTCCCTCTCTCTCTCTCTCTCTCTCTCTCTCTCTCTCTCTCTCTCTCTCTCTCTCTCTCTCTCTCTCTCTCTCTCTCTCTCTCTCTCTCTCTCTCTCTCTCTCTCTCTCTCTCTCTCTCTCTCTCTCTCTCTCTCTCTCTCTCTCTCTCTCTCTCTCTCTCTCTCTCTCTCTCTCTCTCTCTCTCTCTCAGCGTTGCTATCTGCTGACAGTGGTGGAGTGTGCCCATCACAGATCCCTTCATAACATGGGATTACCAGACAATTACTGTCTCAGTCAGACTCGGGGTAATTACAGACTTTCACAAGTTCTCTAACTGGATCCCACGCTCTGAACTGAGAGCGCCGAGCAACCGATCACTCCCAACTGAGCACGGAGCTAAAGTGACACCACTGGGGCGCACACACACACACACATGCGACACGTTTGTGGATGCAGATGCACACACACACACACACACAAACACAAACACCTGAGGGTAGCCTGAGACAGCTCCGTGGTCTCTGCTGCACACCTGCCTGCCACGCTGAAGTGGGTTAAAACAATTAGCAGTCTGAGTGAACAACTGGCATCATTAGCAGGGGAAAGCTAACAAGGGGGAAGAACTACACGACTGGAAAATGAGCTACAGGGGAGCTCTCCCGAGTCATCCAACCTCACCATGCAGACATCCAATCTGACTGCACCTACAGGCTCAAACCATAGAAAGTAACTGCAGATAACAGTTCATGCAGTTAACCCCCTCACTATGGGGTCACCTATAGCCCCTTGACACAGAGTAAACTCAGTGTCCTTGTCTACAAGCGCAGATATACTTATATACTTCTCTACATTCCTTGTGTAGGCCAGAAGGACTAAGCTACAGTGACAGGCTGCCACTGTAATACCAGAGACAGACATTTCTGGCACTTAGAGACTGAGAGGCTCTTGCAAAGCCACACAGCTGTATTTAGGACATGTTAGGCTGGGTGTGTTTTTCTCTATCCCAAGATGAAATCAAGTAGACTACTCTCTCAAGGTGCTAGGCTGTGTGGGATCAGAAGTCCACTTCAGACTGCTTTGACTACCATCTTGTTTGGTGAAACTAAATATATACAGTGCACAGCTTTGGTTGCTGATTTCCAGAACAAATGTGATTGTTACAATTGCCAAATGGGCCTCTGTGCTCATTTTGGTAACCTACGTCTCCCCCTCTCCCCCTACTCCGCCCCCCCCCCCCCTCTCTCGCCATACATCCAGTTGACCTTCCAACTCTGACTCACTTGTTTGGTTCCAGTTTTACCAGGAAGAAACACACATCTGCAGCAGATGCATACAAAAAACATCTGGAGAGGGCAGCTTTGTTACCCAGACAGCGCTGGAGACATACATCGTGAGGAGGGAGGGAAGGGGGGAGCATTCCGGGCATGATAGGCAGTCATATCTATCAGCACAGTCGACAAGAGGGTGATTCTGACCGTAGGACGTCCGTCGGCTCAGGTAAACAACATGTCAGCTTGCGTAACACACACAACGGTGTGTGTGTGTGTGTGGGGGGGGGGGGGGCGGTGTATAAACAGAGTTTAGTACAGTCAGCTGCCATCACGGAACATCTGGTCCCCGTTGCTGTGGAGACATTGGGTCAAAGGGAGGTGAGCAACATCGGGGTTGACAACGCCAGGACAGACCCTCAACGGCTCAGAGGACACCGGGAACGACTTCTTAGGAAGGTGAATATAGGGTACGGTACAAATTAAATTCAGTTAACCCTAGCCAGACATACATGCCATATAGACCAAGGTGATTCCCTGCTCTGTATTGAACCATCCATGTCCAAGTCTGGGAAGGTCAAAAATCACAAGCGCAGTAAAAAAAAAAAAAAAAAAAAACTTCTCCCATGAGTCATAAAGGACACACAATGTTCTTTTCAGTTTCCATTATGTTGTCTCCAACATCTTCATCAAACCAACGCCAGGTTAAGCTGATCTATGTCCAGAGCTATAGCATTTAGGCTCACAACAGGATGTGTTCCAAGGATGCTCTCCTACGGGAATAAGCTTTTTTTGTATGCCTCCACACTCTGTCTGTCTTTCGCTTTATTGTAACTGAATTGCCTATCTGTCTCCTATGGGTTAGGGTTAGGGCTATGTCTATGTCAATTTTCTCTACCTCCTCCACTCACTAAATCCAGGTCTTCACCACTACTTTCCGTTAGCTAAGCTAATTAACCCAGAGGAGGAATGAAAGCAGAGCTGCTTCAACGCAGTGTTCCACTCTGCCATTTTCCAGCCCGGGGAGAATTCTGTACGACAGTTTTCTATTTCATACCCTATTTTCACCACTCTTGCTTTTGACAAATGTCTTGAGCGGGTTGGTGTTTGATCACAGACAGCCACTGCGACTAACCCCAGGTGTTTCCCCGTAGTCAGAGTTTCAGCGCATTGACGAGCTTCATGTGGAACTTCCCCATTGAGCACCTTAAAAAAACAAACCCTCAGGGAATGTTATGACTTCATGTCATTTCCTAAAGCCTCAGTATTATCCAAATAGAATCTGTTCCCTTATACACACACACACACACACACGAACACCCAAGCGCAGACTAAGATGGTGGGGAGTTTCCAGTCATCTCATCACCTCCTCCAAGGCTGCTGCAGGAGGCTTCCAGCTAGTGTTTATTAGGAAGTGTAGCCAAGATGAGTGACAGAGAGCCTGGAGAGGCAGGCACAGACAGAAGGGTGGATGGGTGGCCTCCTCAGAGGTAACTGTGCCACTCAGGGAATCGACGCAATAGTTGTAACAAGTCAATCTCAGGTGCAGATTCAACATAGTAAGTCTCACTTGGCTGAAAATCTGATGGCGGTTATGAAGAGGGTGTGCTCTACAGCAGTACTGGGTGGTTATCAGGCTCTGCAGAAGCCAGATAACAACCCTTCATTTGAATTAGATGTGTTGGAGCAGGGAGACATCAAAAACATGGGCCTTGAGGACCAGGGTTGAAGACCACTGCTCTACAGTGTAGGTTTATGAACAACAAAGGGAACAACAATTATCACTACCACTTCATGCTTTTGATGACACGTCTAATTCTAAATATAGTACTTAATTCATCCAATCAAATTCCAAGTTAGACCCAATGCAAAATATGTCAATAGTAATCAAGTAATACTGGTTATTCCAGTAGCAGTAGAGGCATGCAGTCCTTCACACCTCTGTGCCAAGCCTACCGAGTGGCTCATGATAGAATTTGTCAGGTGCTTACAAATAGGTTCACATCAGCTTTCAAACTGTGAAGGGCGCTGTAGATGTTATGATCTTGTTGTTTATGGTTATATAACCTGCCAGGTTCAAACTGGAAAGATGCATGGCCTGGTCAACACAAAGACATAATGCCTGGGTTCGAGTCATGGTCCCACTTCACAAAATTAAGATCATAGATTTACATTGACGAAGAAAACTGTGTGGTGTAGGCCTAGTCAAAATCCGCCAGCCGAGCTTGTTTAAGTAAATTGGAAGGCTAACCACGAGTGGTGGTATACCACCTCCGCTATGATGACACGATATGAAACTGCTCTTTTGAAGTAATGATACCAGAATGCCAGCCAATGCTGTAAAAACTGACATTCTTACACAGACGATGCAGGTCTAGGACAAAAGTAAACTCAAACCATAACGAGATTATATCAAGTGGCATGTCTCGATGTTGACATTAGAGTAAACTTTTTTTAGCCTTAACGTCACTTTTCTCAAAATAACTTTATCTTGAGTAGAGGCTATAGGCTACATGTGGGTTTAATTGGTCTCCCTTACAAGAGAAAGTCCCCTAATTATGTTAATGAGCATATACTTTAAAGACGAACAAAACAACCAATGGACTATCAGCGGTTGTGCCCACATTTTTCATGTTTATATGAATTCATCATGACTGGTTCGAAATACGCAACCAAACCTCGACACGACATATAGGTGGTAAAACTAATTCAGAACTCAGTTATGGGAAATAACTTACCTTTTCACTCATAAAACTCGTCGCTACCGCGACAAACAGCAGCATCCAAACATTCCTCATTATTCTCTGGTGCTGTGATGTTACGTAGAAAAAAAAACTGTAAAACGCGCTAACAATTTACTAAAATCTGTCACTCTTTCACTCCTAAAAGACTACGACCAAATAATTTATCATTCGAAAGTCCGCTAAACGTACACCGCGATGATAAATATATAGGCAGTTCCTCCACGTATGCTCCTAAACCTGCTTTCCTACTTTTCTATGGACGTGAAACGAAGAGCTCTTTAGCGTAGAGGGTATTACGCAAACTGATGCGCTCAGCTTGCAAAGCATGATTCGAGAAACTCAAAAGAAAAAAATGCGAAAAAGACCTTTCTTGTATGTCCTGGATTACAGATCTCTGATCATTTTAACCTTTACAAATGGCGCGAGTGATGAAACTCTGGTCTATTATCAGCCTTTTCAGATTTATTTGTACGCCGCAAACAGTGCTCAGGATTCTCTATTGTAAATAATACAAGAGATGATTGAATTAACTTTAAACGGAGGTTATAATGAACCAATACAAGGTAGCCAAAATTAACTTACTTCTAACTGAGGTTATAATGAACCAATATAAGGTAGCCAAAGTCAAAGCAAATAAAATACGCTACAATGAGGTCCAATGGATTAAAAAAAAAAAATTATATCAAAAGCATATACTGTACATTACCACCATGAAAGGTAAATTGCATTTTGCTACCCCCTATTGGAATATAGTGGTTCATTAACATTGGTTTCATGGAGAAATTAAGACTGCACAATTCCCTGTTTTGTACATTTATTAAATAAAAGCAATTTACTTGAAAATAAAGTTAAAAGTTATTGTTCATGGATGGCACGTAATCCTCAAGCAGTAGAACAGAGGGAAATCCAGTACATCCAGTAACATATTATGTGCAGGCCAGAAAATTGCGGTTGAAGGTACATTTTAGTTGTAAAGATGATGATTTAAACAGTCTCTCATGCAGTTGGGATCCTTAATACTTTCAACAGAGTTGGAAGTATGTAGTCCATCAACTAAGTAAAATGGGATGTTCTAACAAGGTGATTTATTCCATTCCAGATCTTTATCTGCCTTCAGATATGAGATAAGAAGATCCTGCCCACTGATTGGCCATCTGTGAATTTCTGGCAGTTGTGTATACCTATCCAAGGTCAACAAATTGTTTTTGGCAAGACCACCACACACACAACCAGGGACACTACCTAGCTTTCACATGTTAGCAGACAAACATGTAGTCTAAAGTGCAGCCAGTTACGTATGTGGATCTCTGTCTGTGTACATATATTGCATCAGATGCATGATTCACATACAACTTTTGTAAAAAGATTTGTTACTAGGAAGTTCACTCTAAGGATGAATATTATTTCAATATTTTCTTTTGTTGATTTTTCACAAGGTCATCCTTATAATATCTATACTCCTGTATATTATACAGATTGAGGTATACTTTGTGTTGAAATGTTATAATTAAACCCATGATAATACAATCAATAAACACAGTACTTACAAAACAAACCTAAAAAAAACATTCCTTTCCAATCAATATGCTTTACCTTGAGATCAGAATGTTGGTCAAGTGCAGACCAGTTTGCAGTCAGACCATCAGTTTGACCAGTGTGGGTTTGTCTGAAAGCCAGTTCTGGTTCTGCAAGGTTCCATCATCATCTGACGCCACTCTTCACTTCACTTCCTTTCAGCTGGGTGATGTGGTTTCTCTTCCAAACTGGTGGAATCTGGGGACGAACATGGAACATCAACACACGCTTCGGCAGCCTGGTTCTCGACTATTCTCCCAAAGATATGTTCTCCATTTACACCCTGATGTATACATTCTTAGTATGTTACCCACACATGATCATTTACTTTCATGGTCAAAGTCATTGACACTGAAAGACATAAAGGGAAGTTCATATCATACAGATTTGAAACTTAAATTAGCCGCCAAAGCATTAAGCTAAACACAGGGAGCAGGAGGGGCAGGGGCTCCCCTAGTGTACCGGAGGAGGGACTGCAGGCTCCAGGTGGCGGCCCAGGAAGGAGAGCAGGCGTCTCCAAATCAGCCCACTGCCCAGGAACATGAAGCCTGTCACCAGCCAGAACACACGGGGGTCCTGGGGAGAACACACATCCACACAATACCTTTGTAGTTGCATTCTAGCCTTAAATTATAACATTGTAAACTAGCCTGTATGTTATGCAACTGAACGTTCTGCAGTTTGAAACTAGACACACACTCACTGCGTTACATGTCTACGCAGGTATAGAGGCGTGTCATCACACACACAGAAATGATATTCTGGAAAGAACACAACACACCTCTTCAAAGGACGACTCCAAGTTCATACCGAAAGCCACGCCCATCAAGCCAAATAAGGAGAGGGAGAAGGTTCCCATGGTGAGCTGCAGGTTTAGACGCATCATCACATTTCGGTGGCTGGGGGTGGGGATGGCAGAGAGAAAAATAGAGTCAAGACCCCAGGCTACCAATAGTAAGAAATTATGTAAACAAAAGGGTGACGAGGCTTGAACAAGACATTTAGGCCATCAACGCTAAGCAGTGTTTCCCCTATGTTGATTTTTCCGTGGCGGCCCGCCACGGTGACAAACATTTCTGCCGCCACGGTATCAGAAATAGGGCTGTACACAATTTTAGGCCGTCTTATCAGCCGTGATTGTTAGAGCGCATGTCAGAGAATAGCACAGACGCGCTTCACAGCGCAGTTGAGATTGCGCGTGTGCGTCCTTGAGAACTGTAAGTTGTATAACGTATGTCGTCAGTTCATTTAAGCCTGTTATTGTATTAGTCTATAGTTCTTGCAAATGTAAATGAAGTTAACTGGTCATTTTTGTTGTTTGTATTCTTCCCCTGCTAGCGAAATTGCACGTCTGTTGATTTGATAGCGATTGCTGCCCTTGCTCACGTTTGTATCTTAGGTGCATTATTATGCTTAAGTAGTTTTAATGAATAAATAGTGGGTATGTTGTTATTATTTGCTACAGAATGCTTAGCCTATCAAGATCAAATGAAGCAGACAGTGTACATGCTTCCGAGTGGCCTACCTTAATCAATAGGCTAGGCCACTGACCATTAACAATAAGTTGTTACGTCAATTATTAATTGGCAGCATTTCTGCAATTTAGAACATACTGTAAGGTGTCTTTAAGTATGCTAACTTTCTTTAGGGGAAACAGGACGAAAATATGTGCAATATTATTAGCTATTAGACTATTACATGAATCTGCTCCGAAATATAGGGTTAGGGTTAGCACTTTGTTTTGGCCGGGGGAGGTGGGAGGGGGGGGGGGGTTAGACCTGACCTGCCTAGGGGAAACACTGCTAAGGTATGTCTGGTCAATGTTTGGTAAATGTCTACCCGGTGAGTCTAGCGATGAGACAGGATACCTGTCCAGGTTGATGAAGATGATGCTCTCGGAGTCATCTATCAGGCCTTTCAGCTCCCTGGTGGTGTTCCCCAGCTCCTCTGCCTGCATGAAGTAGTTCTCCAGAAGCAGCTCCATCTCCTCAGCGTGGTCTATGCCCAGGCTGCTCTCCTCGCTGTCTCACACCCACGCACATTTACACATACAGACACACCCACACACACACACCACAGGAGCATCTCAAAAGACCAGCTAGAAAATTACTTCTGCATGTGATGAGACATCCAATCAGAGACTTGCGATGAGGTCATGTGAACCTACAACACTCGAGGGTCAGTCCACTTGGTGAGGCACAGCTCCTCGATCATTTCCTCCTCGTCCAGGATCTTCAGCAAGGTCTCCTTGAACATCTTAATGTCTGTCTCAAGCTCCGACAGGCTTCAGGCAGCGCACACACACACAAAACCATGAGACAATTTCATTAACCTTTTTAGGTCATTACCTCAAAGGCTACCTCAAGCGCTTCATAGAGTAGATACTCAAAGTCGCAAAGAGACTGCACTCTAAATGTATTGTTGGCTTCGGACCAATATGTTCTGTACTGAATGTCATTCCGGATTCTAGGACTCTGGGGGGTTAAATTTACAGTTTCTCAACATTACCCAGATACAATTTTTTGGGTTAATCTGGAACAAGTAGATAACACAAATTCTGCTGTGGTCGGCCTGTGAGGACGTGAACACGTCAACAAGCGAGGTGTGTCCAGGCGCCGGTCTCTCCCGTCCCCCTCACCCCTTGCTGCTCTGCAGCAGCACGTGCAGCTTGCTGCGGTCGGCAGACAGCAACTTGGGGTCCACCAGAGACTCCAGTGTGTCCAGGATCACCGGCTGCATCTCGTTCAGGTGAGCCTGGATGGTGTTGACCTGGAAACAACAAAACACAGGGTATTGACATGATAAGACATGGTTTGAGAACTGGTATCCATCATATATCTAACGTACAATATCAGATGAGACGAGTAGTACAGAATATGGTTTTAATAGTAGCACATCCTGCCTTCTTGCTGGGATACACCTCTTATGAGAGATATTTCTATAGTGGACATACAGGGCTGGCCCAACCCAATAAACAAACTAAACATTTGTTTAGTTTGAAAAATTGCCAATCATAAGGCTATTTTTGTATAGGGCCTCCAAAACCCTAGGGCCGGCCCTGTAGACGTATCCAATGTTGAACCTTCCAGGTCTCCCTAACAAGGCATCCAATCACTCTGATATGTGGTTAAACCAACACAGCTACAGCATTTGAAACTGGCTTCCACATGGATGCATTCCCACACTCAGTTAGCTCACACACGGGGCACTGACTTGATTGATACCCTGGATCTAAGGCTAAGTTACCCTGTGCTGTAGGATGGCCTCCAGGGCTCTGAACTCGAAGGGCAGGGAGTGTGTGGCCAGGCCCCCGTCCCCCGCTAGCTGGGGGCCCAGCTCCAGCACCAGCCAGCGCTCCAGACCCAACCCTCGGAAGTCCAGCACCAGCAGGCATTGGGGAGTCACCACTGCCTTCAGAGACTGAGAAGCACACGTGCACGCACGCACACAAAAAACACACACACACAAAAACACTCAGATAACAATTTGTTACTTTGACCGGTAAATATTTGACGGTGTCCCATCTCCAAACCAGAGTTCATATGTCTGCTAACTGATGCCCAAAAAAGAGAATACATGATGACGTTGATCAAAGCAGCCAATCCAACCCGAACAGAATAGTCCTATAGCCTTAAATACTAAGGAGACATTAGGACTGGAAATAAAGTCATGGACTGGAAGATAATCTGCTTTAGTCTCCTACTGGGGCTCTTTTCCCGTGGCAACAGTGAAACTGATGGGAACAGGTAATGTTGACTTTACCCAATCTTTTTTTTACACTACGTAAAGGTTACAGTGTACCACAGACCGTTCATTTGAAATGCAGCCCCAGCTATCAGGGAGTATCCTAAATGAACACCATCTTTGTCCTTGTAATCCAGGTGTGTATTAGCGACCAATTGTGCAGAGTGTATCCAGGAAGATCCTAGGTGTGCCTGGTGTTCCGAGCCATCCTTTCAGAGGGCTCGCTGTGGCAAACTAAAGGACTTGAGGAAAGCTGGCTGTGAGCTGTCCCAGCTCCATGATCCCCATGGAAGCCTGAAGATCCTCAGTCACACACATGTCCCCAAACCCACCATTGAGGTCACATGGAGCAGCATGGAGGTGGCAAAGGGGACCATGGTAGAGGCTGGGGCCCAAGTCCAGCCCCGGAGGTTCAGCCCCAGCCTTCGGCCTGGGGAGGCCTGGTCCTTCAGTCTGCAGGTATCTCCCACCAGTGAGCAGCCCATGGATGTCTACTACCTGCTGGACCTGTCTCCCTCCATGAAGGACCACCTGGAGAACATCCTCCAGCTAGGGACCAGACTGGCCCAGAAGATGGCCCACATCACCAAAGACCTAAGGCTGGGTTTTGGCTTGATCGAGACCAGCGCGGGCACCAAGGCACCCCGGTTCAGACACGTGCTGAGCCTCACCGGAGACTTCCAGAGGTTTACAGAGGCGATTGGCCAGGTACGGAGCCAGGCACCTGGGGAGGAGGAGGACAGGGGGCAGCAGGGGGCAGTGGACGCCATAGTGCAGGTGTCCGTGTGTCAGGAAGAGATTGGCTGGAGGAACGGAAGCCGCCTGCTGGTCTACTCGGCCGACCGTAAACGTCAAGGCAACTTCGTCGCAGGGTCTAAGGCCAAGACGTGCCAGCTGCAGAACAACGTGTACACCCCTTCCAGCTCCCCTCAGCGCGTCAACGCCAGGAGGACCTTTGACACGGTGAACGCCAACGACATTGCGGTGCTCCTGGCGGTCACCGATGACCTGCTGAATAACAACCAGCGATCCGGCACTTTATCGGACTTTATCTCACTGGCCCAAAAGCTCATTGCTCACAACATGGAAGGCACCCTGTCGGGTAACTCCGACAACCTCGTCGACTTGATCGTAAACGCCCAGAGCAGCAGGGGGATCTCCCTCAGGAACAGCCCAGTCCCGGAGGGCGTGACCCTGTCCTACCGCACCCGCTGCCTGGATGGCCTCCTCCGGGAGGGCGAGGACGGCGCCGCCTGCCGGAACGTCTCCGTCGGTCACCAGGTGGTGTTTAACCTCAGCCTTGGGCTTACCCAGTGTCCTAAGCGGGGCCCCCTTCCAACAACCATTAGCATCAAGCCACTGGGTTTCACTGAGCAGCTGGACATTGAGATCAACCCGGTTTGCAGTTGCGACTGTCAAAAGCAACGGGTGGAGAACAGCCTCGCTTGCGGTACCAACGGAGCACTCGAGTGCGGCGTCTGCAGGTGCAACAAGCCACATGCCGGCGTACACTGTGAGACTGAACTCGCTGATGATTCGTTATATGACCAATGCAGGCAGACTCCCAAATCCCCGGTCTGCAGTAACCACGGTGACTGCGTGGAAGGGATGTGCGAGTGCAACAGTAGGATAAATCTAGAGGAGCGCTACAGCGGCAGGTACTGCGAGTGCGACAACTTCACCTGCGAACGCGCCAATGGCGTATTGTGCGGGGGGCACGGTCGCTGTGAGTGCGGGAGGTGCGTCTGCGACGTCGACTGGACAGGAAGTAGCTGTGATTGCTCCATGGGCATCTCTTCCTGCCTGGCGTCCAACCAGTTGATTTGTAACAACCAGGGAAACTGCATGTGTGAAAGGTGTGTGTGCTCAAACATGTACAGGGGTCCTACTTGTGAGGACTGCCCTTTTTGTTGATGACAAGTGAACTTTCCCACTAGCTTCATATAATATAACTACAAAGAACATGGGTGCATCTTGACTCATCTCGTCCTGTACTGGGTGATGGTTAATAAATGATTACATTTACTTAAGTGTGTGTGTGTGTGTGACACAGTTACCTCCATCCGTATGATGATGTTGTTGTTCCTGGTGGTGATGCTGGTGAGGTGCTGGAATCGCAGATCTCTGGCCTGCAGACTCAGCTCTTGGTACAGCTCAGTCTTCTTCTTCTCTAGTGGACCAGGTAGGACAGGGGGTTCACACTATAGAAATTTACCTTTATCAGAGGCAATAACATTATACATTTCACCCAAAAAATTATGAAGCTGGAAGAAGTAACTAGCTTACTTACCAAATGAGGTAACATTTCCATTTTGTTCAAATTTCATCTGGGTGAGAACAAAAAGTACACACTGTTTTGTCTAGCACATTACAATAATGTTACACATTTAAACATTTGATAATGAATCCATTAGTACATTTGAACAGACTCAAAGCTTACGACAACAAAAACAGGTGCCACACTGGAAAGAGATGCCTCTGTCACTCTGTGACGAATAAATGACCCTGTTAAAGAAAACACTTAATTATTCTTCTTCTTTAAAATGAGTCAAACGTCATGCTGCATGAATAATAAAGTGTGTTGCACCACGTAAAAACAATCAAGGGGTATTAGATGATGTAACCCGTACTCACAAGGCGGGCACGATCTGTGTAGTGCTACAGCTCTCCCACATGTCGACCTCCTCAGCTGATGTTTGGAGGGCGCACAAGTAACAGCTGATAAGCTACTCAGACTCCTGCAGATCAGAAGGTTTGCGAAGAGGACTCTGCTAAACCTAAACTCTATAGTTTTCCGAAAACCTCCATTCGTCAATGACTTGAAAATGACTTCCATTATTTTACAGTAGCTTGTAGCTTTAAACTACTGCACTTTTCTCACTGCATTTTGGAGTCACTTTACGCTGACAGGGGAATACAGGAGTATAGGCTCACTAAATATATCCACTAAGCCTTAATTGATCTGCTAGGACAAATATAAAAGATATAGCTTGTTATCTATTTCGATGCTACCTTGGCAGCTAACTAGCTACTGTACTTTTGACTTGGGTTGAACTATTGAGTTTTTAACCTCAGACAGACTGCTCTAGCTAGCTTGCTATGACGAACACGTGCGAGCCATCTTACTAGCAAATAAAATATCGACTAGTTTAAGGTTAATTGGCGAATTGAATAGCTACTGAAGCTACAAATGTGGAAGTCAACACATTTGAGTTCGTAAGCTAGCCTAACTAGCTACATGCAGGCATTACCGACTGGAGGGGCGAATGACGATAACCACAATGCAATGGGGTGTTGTTGCTATCCTACGTACACGTGCATGTCAGTTTTGATGAGTGATTGAAGAGGATATAATTACTGTCAGTTAGTGCGCTGTCTCTGCAATAATGCATGTTCTCAGTGTTTTTTGTCATATTATCCATTCAAGACACACAAGCTAATAGCCTAGCATGTTATCCCCCTTTGCAATCTTCGTGTTTAGCTGCCTGTGACGTTTCTCAGGAGGCGTGATCTTTGCGGGATGCAGATCGTGGTACCCCGGAAGGATGCGTAGGATGAGGAAAGGGGATTATTTTGACCAGTTGGAATTTCAGACGGGCAGTGTGTTGCAATTTCGAACGGGCAGTTTAATGTGTTGCAGTGTTTATGAACGTAAATAATACAGACAGTTCTAGCTGACGGTTTGACGTGTTAACTCGCCATGTTTCCTTCTTGCTACTCTAAACCTACGGACAGTGTCTTTCAAAGGACATCTCTGGCAAAAATATTGCTAGGAGTTTTTATCGTGTACATGTTACACACTTGCTGGGTGATATATGGCTTTGTCTACACCAAACCTTGCGAAAGCGGGAGTGGGGAACATTGCATATCCTCCTATTTGGCAACTAGGCCCCGACTTCAGGTCAGTAATGCTGTCTTAAGACTCACAATTGTGTACTGTGATTGAACTCTACTGCATACGGACTCTGCTCTTACGGAGACGCTTAACAATTTTAATCTGTATAGGGACTGTGATTTTACTATTCCATTCTATTCCAGATCAGCATATACTCCTGTTTGAGACCAGACCATAGTGAGCTTAACCTCATCACCAAGATAGATGAGTTTGACATACATTCTAAATATGAAAGGTAGGCGAAGCGCATCATTTCATTCCATTGCAAACTAAAATCCTCAAGAAACGGGTATACAAACATAGCACAAACAATAGCCTGTGTTACTTTCAAGGTCAAGTCAATCATGCGGTCCTTTCTCATGAGTCAGCACTGTGTGCCTGTGTTCCAGGACAGTGAATGTGTCCCAGCCAGAGGAGACTCATAACAATGGGACCTTGTATGTGATGGTGTTTATACACCAGGCTGGACGGTCTCCACTGGAGGATAGCAGACAGGTTCACCTTGCTACTAAGATGACCACCCAGATGCTGCCCAGACGTCAAAAGAGCCCAGGCAAACACAAACTCAAAGTAAAACACAGAATTAACTTAATCCATGTACGTTTTAAATTGTATGTTCTTTAAACGGCATGACCCTTTACAGGAACTGCTCATTCAATGCACTACAATCTGAGGTTGAAACTAATCTAAATCTGCAGTTTGAAGTACCGTATTTCTATTCCCCGCAGCATTTATAGAACTACATGTTTTTGTAGTGCAGCGCTTATACGAAGGCAGCGTTTATTTATTTGTTATTTAAGTAAGAACAGCACAGAGAAGTTTTTTTATTAGTACATATCTGGTGTCTCGTAACAGTGTAAGTAAGCAAGTAAGCGTGCTGTCAACAATGTTAACAGCCAGCAAAGCATAAACTGTGAGCGTAGAGTTAGATGCTGTTTAGATGTTTCTAACTAATGTCGGTGAGGACACTGATAGTGATGCAGAAAGGTATATTTAGTGACAGTTTCTTTGTACTTGTATTTGTGTGTAGTCAAATTTCATATAAATTACGGTAAATACAAATAAAATGTTGCAGCGTTTATTCGAAGGTTGTGTTGATTTATATGTATCAGATTTTAATTCAGCATTTAATCCAGGGCGGAGTTTATTGGAGGGCAGCATTTAATCAAATAAATACAGTGCAAAAATTGTGATAGAGGTCTCGCAAATTTCGCATTTCAATCGTCACATCAAGAACTGGAGAGCCAGAGAGTGGTGGTCCAGTAGATCTGTCTTGTTGTAACCCGGTGATTATAACTGGACTCATGGGCACCTTAGGGATAGTACCCTTTCAGGTTAAAAGGGACAGTGTCTTTGCATCTATATAATATATCAAATTAAACATTTGAATGCAGAAAGGAAATAAATCAATCAAATCAACACATATTTAAGCAGGCAAAAGCAATACAAAGTCATCACAAAAACCACTGTCACAAAAACCACTGTCACAAAGTCACGACACGACCAAGGGGGCAGTCCAGAACAGCAGCATTACCTTCCTCTAGTCCATAGTACCCTGTGAGGCCGAAACACAGTCTCTTATCTCTTCTTCACCTTTGACCTCTCCCAGAACCCTAACCCCATCCCAGTATCCAGAGCTGACGGCTCAGTCTCCTTCTGGCGCCCCACTCTCAGACTCTCCGTCATGGCAGAGGAGTTCACCTTCACCAGGGGCAACCTGCCCAGCGACGTACGACGCTACATGAGAGTGTACGTCTCCTCCCATCTCCCAGTCACTAGAACAGAGATTGTGAAAAACACACAAACAATATTTTATTAGTTATAAAATGATTAGATTTGTAACATTTGTCTGTGTCCGTATGCCTAGTTTCAAGGACGGGAGGATGATGACATATCTGCCCCTTCTTCTGATTGATGAGCTCAGTTTCCGACTGAAGGATCTTATGGTGGGTGGGGTAGTACTCACAAAAACTACAGGACCTGGGTGACACTTGCAATGACAGATCATATTGTTCTATGAGATAAGAACGTAAAAGTATCCTCATGTTGTTGTTGCGATCTTAGGAAATCAACGGCACGTTGACTGAGCTTCCTCTGACTATCTCCTACGAGGGCATCTCCTTGAGAAACTTCCGCTTCTGGGTCCACTTACAGGATGTGGTGTACTCCCTCCGACAGTTTGGTGAGAGAGCCGGATTTAGCCACGGTACAGACTATTTAGTCAACAGTTACTAGTTAGTAGGTTGGGACTTAAGTTGATAGGTAGTTTAAGTTAGTGAGCCTAGCCACAGAAGGTAGTTTGGAGATTTTGTAAATTCTGATAAGTCAGATATAGTTTAGCGAGTAAATTAATCACGGTAAAAATAATATGAACCTTCTTTTGGTCGGTGTGTTTGTCTAGGCTTCACCGAGGACAGTATTGATGAAATCAAAGAGATCTTAGTGGATACTAATCTTTATCTCCTAGCATTGACTGCCCTGGTCACAGTCTTCCATGTAAGATATATACTTTATCGGAATACAGCCACAAAAAAATACACTTGTCATCCTATACCTGCTGACTCGAGACTGATATGTCACACTCTGCTGTTTATTTGACAGATTCTGTGTGACTTCCTGGCCTTGAAGAATGACATCAGCTTCTGGAGGAGGAAAAAAACCATGGTGGGAATGTCTCGCAAGTCAGGTGAGAATAATGAATGCCATTACTTTGCACATGCAAGGGAAAAGAAAAATGTAGGATTGAGGAAGAGCAACTCAAATATATAAACAGTAAACATTTTATACAGTAACGTATGTTTATTATCTTTTAAGGGAAAGAATACAAACAGCTCTTTCAGAATGACTCAGTACTCGAACCTGTTTTTAATTTTGACTTTCTTTGTTGTCTGGTAACCGGACCGTGTGTGTGTGTCAGTGCTGTGGAGGTGTTTCAGCACTGTGGTGATCTTGCTCCACCTCCTGCAGGAGGGCAGCAGTGTGCTGGTCCTGCTGCCGCTCGCTGTGGGCTCCATCATTGAGGTACATCTGAATGGAGGAGGAGGAGGAAGAGAGAGAGAGAGACAGAGAGAGAGACAGAGAGAGAGAGCAGGAGAGACAGAGAGAGGGAGAGAGACAGAAAAGATAGAAAGACTGATTGACAGGAAGCTACTATTCAAAGTTGCCTTTTCTTTTCCTTTCTAGGTTTGGAAGGTCAAAAAAGTCTTCAAGATACAGCTCCAGTGGAAAAAGTCTCGGTCCATATTTGAAGTAAGCGCATTGTGATCCAGATTCTTCACGTTCCATACAAACAACATAGATCATTTTATATAGTAAAATAATATTAATTGCCAAAAAACACACAATTATTATGAGTCCATTGTAATGAAACTATGTTTCTTGCAGTTAGGTAAGCTGGACGAACCAGAGAAGAAGACCATGGAACATGATTCACAGGTCAGAAACCAGTAGGGATCAAAAGCTTTCAAATTTTTTTTGTAACAAAAAGGGATTGTAATGACAAAGGTTTCTCTCTCCAGGCCATTAGATACCTGTCTTACCTCGTGTACCCTCTGTGCATCAGTGGAGTCATGTTCTCTCTGGTCTACCTCAAGTATAAGAGGTGAGCAATGAATCTGATCTTTTACTAGTTTCATTCAGTGTTAGTAGCTGTGATGGCTGACTAGCATATCTGAAACCGTTTATTTATGTTCACAGTTATTATTTGTGGTTTATCAACAGTCTTATAACCGGTAAGTTGAACATAACTCATATTTCAAGATGTAGCTGCAGTATTCCTTAGTAGTCTTTAAAGATGACCAATAGCTAAGGTGTTATTTCAGTAAACAGGCCCACTGATGGTAATTGGTTAAGCCTCCCCCTCATCCCTATACCATATTCCAGCTAACTGCTCATTTAATTGTGGCTTACTTGTTGGAAAACAGCGCATGCTTTACTACACCTCTGGTAGAGACCAACCTAGTCACATCAAGATGTTTCCATTCCTGCAGGGGTGTATGCCTTTGGTTTCCTGTCCATGACACCTCAGCTCTTCATCAACTACAAGGTCAGTTCCGTCAAGGTCATGTGAAGGTAATTCTTCAGTTTTGAAGGACACCTACTGGAGGTGAAGTCAATGCTGCCGTTTTTTCCCTCCTTGCCCATTCTAACAGATGAGATCAGTGGCTCACATGCAGGGGAATGTGCTGGTGTACAGGGTGAGTGCTTCACATCGACCGAACATTTATCGGTGTTTGAATTGTGTCAGAGGTGTAAGGAGTTCCTTAGGTGGAGGATAAATGGGGTGGTGGGGAACAGTACATGGATGGGACCCTCCCCAATATTTAAATATTTCTCTAATCCCCCCCACACACACTCAATTTGAACCCTGCTCATGATATAATCTAGTTCACATCCTAATGGATTTAATCATCGACTAATATCGATGACTGTGCCTGTGTGTGCATGTGTGTATATGTACGTGTGTTGTGTGTGTGTTTAAAGGGTCTCAGCACGCTGGTGAATGACGTGTTCTCCAGTCTGTTCAGTGGCCACTCCTCCCTCCAGCTGTCCTGCTTCAGAGATGAGCTCCTCCTCTTCATCTACCTCTACCAGAGGTCAGACACACCTTTCTTTCTCTCTCTCCATCTACCTCTACCAGAGGTCACACACCTCTCTCTCTCCCCTCCATCTACCTCTACCAGAGGTCAGACACACCTCTCTCTCTCCCCTCCATCTACCTCTACCAGAGGTCAGACACCTCTCTCTCTCTCCCTCCATCTACCTCTACCAGAGGTCAGACACACCTCTCTCTCTCTCCATCTACCTCTACCAGAGGTCACACACCTCTCTCTCTCTCCATCTACCTCTACCAGAGGTCTCACACCTCTCTCTCTCCCCTCCATCTACCTCTACCAGAGGTCAGACACACCTCTCTCTCTCTCCCTCCATCTACCTCTACCAGAGGTCAGACACACCTCTCTCTCTCTCCATCTACCTCTACCAGAGGTCACACACCTCTCTCTCTCTCCATCTACCTCTACCAGAGGTCACACACCTCTCTCTCTCCCCTCCATCTACCTCTACCAGAGGTCAGACACACCTCTCTCTCTCCCCTCCATCTACCTCTACCAGAGGTCAGACACCTCTCTCTCTCCCCTCCATCTACCTCTACCAGAGGTCAGACACACCTCTCTCTCTCTCTCCCTCCATCTACCTCTACCAGAGGTCAGACACACCTCTCTCTCTCTCCATCTACCTCTACCAGAGGTCACACACCTCTCTCTCTCCCCTCCATCTACCTCTACCAGAGGTCAGACACACCTCTCTCTCTCTCTCTCCCTCCATCTACCTCTACCAGAGGTCACACACCTCTCTCTCTCCCCTCCATCTACCTCTACCAGAGGTCAGACACACTTCCCCATCTTTTTCTTTCTTTCTCATCTTTCCTCCTCTCGCTCTTCCTCTTTCTACACCAAACCTTCTGAGCCCTCCTTTTGTTCCCTCTGCAGGCGTTACGCTGTCAGCAAGACTTCAGGGCAGGAATACAGAGCTGCACACAGCAAGAAACTCAAAGCCCAGTGAGACAGTGACAATCACCACGAACAAGACAACAAATTAATGAATGAAACAGTTAAATATTTATGAATGGATGAGGCCATGATGAATGAGTTTAGAAGGATGACTGAATAAATGCCTGCATGAATGAATTGTACTTCAGTGCAGGTTTCTTTCCTCTTTTTTTTTTAACAGAAGCAGAAACACATCCATATCCACCATGTTAGACAGCAATCAGCAGTTGTTAATAGCATGTGATGCACCCAACCTCTCTGTATGGCATTATACGACTGTTCCTCATTGATTACTAATATAAGTAGGTCTCAAGCATGAAGCTGTTTACGTGCCTGCACCACCTAGTCTTTACCACTAAGAGGCGCCTGACTCCACAGTGCTCAACCTGGTTTCTCAAGGGTTAAGTTACTTTAGTTTTTAGAACTCTTTTAGCTGTTTAGATATGCAGTTCACTCAGTGCGTGACCATCCTCATGGTCTTACAGTATATAAGACCAAGATCAATCATTTCTGAAACTGTAAATCCTTCATTTAAATTAAATAGATAAGTTAACTTTCAACACCTTCCCAGTTTGATTGTCATTCTTATGAAGATCCCTAGTTTACAAAGGAGGACCTGTTCTATCATACTATATCTTCTTCTAACATGTGGACATTATTATAACCCAATTGTACAAGTTATTATCTTGTTATTGCTATCATGAATGACATGTTGAAGTCCATTTCTAAATGGCCAATAGTTGGGTCTTTAAAAACACAAAAACATGACATTGCCTTACTATGACACAGCAATACATGAAAATAGGAGGCAGTGACAGGTTGCCTGCTTTTACTCTGTCATTTTTATTTCATTTGTTTATTTCATCTATTTGACAAGATGGCTGACTGAGCCGAGACAAAATATATACCAGTGTAGACCAGTATATCTTCTATATACCAGTTCAACGGGATTCTCCGTGTTTGTCTCCAGGAAGCAACAGTGAGTGTCATCAATGAATGATTGTATCTGTAGTGTGTAGGGTTCAGAGTCCTATCTCTTGTAGGAGGTTCCAGTTTTGTCGTTTCTGCAGATCCCATGTCTCTGGGAATGTCCCCCTGGGGACACTTCTACAGTGTGACACCAACCCTCGGCTGTAGGAAACCAGGAGGAGCCAGTAGGAACTGAAATAATATCCCATAGTCTGTCCAGGCGGACCTATTCACAGTCTGAGTCTATAAAAATGAGGTCTGGTTCAGGGAGGGAGGGAGATGGAGGGGGGAGGTAGAAGTGTGTCCTGTCGCTGCTTGTGCAGAGCTTCTTCAGCTGGCTCCATAGTCCTTTCCCCCTGTGGCCCCGATCTAATCTAGCTGAACCGCCCCATCATCCCTCCTTCTCCTCATATCATTCTCCTCCTCCGTCTTTCCTCCTCCTCCTCCCTCAGCACCAGGCCAGTTGAAGCAGCCCCCCCTCCCTCCCCATCCACAGTCAATCCAGGACCGGCTCTGGGATCCTCGACCAAACCCCTTCCCCCTGGCCCCCTATCCCCCCCGACGGCACCTACACCCCCCCCCCCCCCCCCCCCGGAGCTAGTGCGTGGAGGGGGCGGGCCCCCGGCCCTGTCCCATCATCTTGAGGCGCGCCTGGTCGATGACGTCCAGCAGGTTCTTGGCGTCGACGGCGAGCGCGTGGGCGGCTGTCAGCATCTGCTTCTTGTAGTCCTGCTGCAGCGACGTCATCACGTACTGCTGGGCCAGCTTCATCTTACTGATCAGCTCCGCCAGGTCAGAGTTCAACAACTTCTGGGCCATCTCAATCTGGAGAGCGAGAGAGCGAGAGCGAGAGCGAGAGAGAGAGTGAGTTACAGGCTTTACCGGCGTCCATGTGATGGATTTTGCGTCTACGTCTGTTTTGGACAGGGACAGGAGGGTTTGTGCATCGCAGAGTTGACAGATTGTGGATACTTCAGACCGGCCAAACTCTATTGTGAGCATTGGAGTGTGTGTGTGTTTGTGTTTACCTCTCTGTGAGTGCTGGCGGGAAGCTGGGGGATTGTCTCGTCAACGGTAGCAAGTAACGTCCTGAGAGCCAGACCTACGTCCTGGGAACACACACACACACTCTATTCAACATGATAACCCAGGGGCTGGACAAACGGTGTGATGAAAAAAAGATGTTCCTTTCCAAACAGTATACATTGTTTGAAAATCTATAGCAATGTCCCTGCTGTGTCACATGGTTTCACCGCCTCGCTGCTGACTGGGGCGGCTTGGGAGTCTCTCACCTTCACCATGGGAACATACTCCTCTGGAGGGGCCGGCTGAATCTTACTGGACATCTCGATAACCGCCTTGACCAATCCCGTCACATTCTCGTAGACTTTGTCATTGGAGCGATCCAGGTTGGCTGTTGGGGGCGGGCTGATCTCCTGAGGCTGGAGCTAGACCAATGAGCGGAGAGGTCGGTCAGACAAGAGGAGGAGTCAGATAAGAGGGTTATGGGTTAGGGTAAAAAAATAATATGAAAATCACATGGTAGTTCTCTACTCTCACCAGTAGGGAGAGCTACAGATCAGATAGTGAGTGATGTGGCAGAATCTCTACGGGGGTGATTGAAAACAAACAGCCACAAGGTTGGATTGTATTTTAGGACATCGGCGAGTTAGTTTAAAGGATTTGGTGGTTTGCGTGAGATTACACAACCGAGACAAACGTTGTGGAGACGCAAACACACAAAAGCCATGATCATGAATCACAATGACAGCCTATGTATCTACAGCTTCAGGAAACAGTAGGGTCGACGCAAGATGACAAGGAACATGATTCTATGGACGGCTACAATCTCCTGTGAGGAGCCACGCTCTCGCTGTTCTGATCAATGTTTTCGAGCGAAAAGCTGATAAGTGATAGGGCTACTGAGTGGGAGAACAGACCATGAGGTAAAACACACACAAGCTAGGAGTGTAACACACACACTAACAACGCAGACACACAAGAGTGTGTGACACACACTAACACACAGAGTGAGCTTACCCTCCAGGGCTATAAGGTCAACAACAGAAAGGCAGAGAAGAGGAGGAAGAGCAGGAGCACAAAGGGCAGCCAGAGGAAAAAGGAGGAGAGAAGATTAATGCCACAAGCAATCGCAAACACGCATGCACCAACACCAGGGCAGCTAGGCCGGTCCTGGGATGTAAAACCAACACACACAAACACACAGAGACAGACAGCGGCTGTGTGTGGTAGGAGCAACATGCTAAACCAAGAACAAACTAGCCGTCTGACCAAAGCCAATCTGAGCATGAATCCTACTGCTCTGACCAAGGGGCAAGGAGGCATGTGGCTACAGTAGAGATGCTAGCACATGACGGCTAGTGCAAGGACAAATCGCTAAGCTCAGATCCAGTGACCCCTTATAGAGTCCACTATGGAGTTGGTCACGGTGTAGCAGGAACGTGTGTACTCGACTGTTCTCAGAGAGGGAACCACATTGTAGCTAGTTATCCCCCCCTTTATGGAACAATGCTAACTTTCCACAGGGCTGTTTAAAAGGCAGTGTCATAGAATGGAGAGTTTCCACCGCAGGCCTAACTGGAGGTGTTTTTTACGAGTGTTGAATGAAGGGTGGGACTATCACAGCTGGGACTGCTTTAGCAAACATTGTGTGTGTGTGTGTGTGGGTGTGTGATGAACCCAGATAACTGTTCCCTATAGAGGGAGCCAGACATGTATCCAGCCAGGGTGAAATGCAGTATGTGTCTGAGTTTGATTGAAGATTGCAGTCAGGACCATGGGACTCTCCTGTTGACTTTACCGAGTGACCTAAATCAAGTGCACTCCAATGGCTAATATTACTGCCATGCAATCTAGGCAAGATTTGGTGGTACATGCCATGGAATCAGGTCAAACAGCTAGAGTAATACAGTACAATTATTTATATTCAATAAAATTCTACTAGCAAAGATATGTTAGCTGGTTGCATTTTGTATACGAGTTCCACTGAACACACAGCAAATAGAACACCCATGCAACGCAACTGGACGACATAGCTGCTAAAAACGTTCACTTTAGCCTTGAATATGTGGACAGTTTTAGGTTACAATCCCTTTACAGTTTTAGTAATACAATATCACTTGCTAAGTGTAAATCGTCAAACAGTCAAGGCCGTATAGCAGCAGATGTGTCACTCGTGTGTATGTGTACCTTGACCCCTTCGTTGTAGCTGTCCACAGGGTTGAGGCAGGCCAGACTGCCCAGGTGGCTGGGGGCTCCTGGCCGGGGGGGCTTCTTAGGGGGGGCTGCATGTTCTGGTGGGCCCGGGGATAGACAGTGATGAGCACATACAGTTTGGTTTCGAAATACTCACAAACAACATCAACCAATTGTCTTAAACCGACAGTGAGAATGCATTTGAAGGCAGTTCACAAACAGTTGCCCAAGATGCAAGGATTAAAAAGTATGTTTCTATGTACGTATTTTCAATAAGGTTAGACAAGTTGGATTTCAAAAATGCTACAGTAGTTTAGGAAGCTTTCAAAGCAAAAAAAAAAAAAAAAAACATGTGGGTTGTATCAGCACCCTCCTCATGTCGAGTCCAGTAGGACAGTTTCTCTTCTGATGTTCTGACAGTGTTATAGGTTACAAGTCCAATCTGAATGAATATGTGATTTCCAATCAATCTAGAGACTAACAGCAATTTAACACACAGTTAACAAAATAACTGTGACCGCAGCATTGGAGCTTTGTGTGTTTCCTCAGGTTTAGCATACCTGGGTCCGTTTGATTTCTGCTTATGGGTGGTATTATGGCATACTTTATAAAGCTGGGTAGGCTAATTGAAGTGCAATTCAAGCAAATGACAGAATTTGAAATGGCTGCTATGTGAGCCAAGTTCCGGCCTCCTCAGAGCTTTGTAGTCGAATCCAAAGCTGAACCGCAGTGAAGACGGAACACAATACCAGGGCTGAGGATGTGTAACTAAGCCAAGTGCTATGGGGCGGTCACATGGATGGGGGCATTACCTGGTTTGCCAACAGGCTGGTAGATGTGTTGGTTTCCTGTCTGCACAAACAAACACACACACACACACACACACACACACACACACACACAGGGGATTAAAAATATGCATGAATGCAGCCAAGGGTTCCAACCCTGTTTTCCAAAATGTTCTTGTTTGGTTCAACGTCCCCAGTGCCTTCTGAGTTGTTGTGGTTGTTTCAAACCAACACCCAAAATACTTTGCATGCTTCGAGACACACACACACACACACACGCTGACACACACAGACAGAAAGAGTAACAGAAACAACCACACACACACTTGACGAGACCACAGCAAATTCAAAGGGACGACAAGCAGTGTACAATAACACAGTCGAAAATATCTCCAGTCTGCTCTACATCTCTAGGTCTGCTTTCAAAGCTAAAAAATAAATAATGCCAATGACTAACATCAGCACCCATTTCCATTCCATTTACTCCCAACACCCACGTTGAATTCTCCCAAGGACACTCCAACCTCTCTCTCCAAACATGCTAGCTAAACAGTCTGTTCCTCCCAGCAACATTCTGCCCTGACATAATTACTACACAACTACAGAGAGATATCTAGCTGTGAAGTTGGAGTTTTGCAAATTGACTGGTAAATTTGAGAGGCTGGTGTGACAGTAGCTTTAATGTGGCTGGTGTTGCTAGCATAGGCTGGGCTGGGCCAAAGACAGTCTGAGGGAAAAAAAGAATCATCATGAGCTGGAAACTGAAGTTTGACCTGTCTAATGTAAGTGAGCAGGTATTACCCTATACTGAGAGACTGGCCCAGTGTGAGAGTGTATTCTACTACGCTGAAGAGTTCCAGCCGTGTGAAAGGACCACACCAAACTCTACCCCGCCCCCATTTCCCCTTTCCACATTTATCTTTTCTTTCCCTCATTTATTCCCATTCGTCAAACCCCAGATTATGTGTGTGAATCTGGTGACCTCATAACCCCTTCCCTCCCTGGTCCAGGTCAAATACTGCGCTGGGCCCATTTCCCCCTTGAGAGCTTAGTCAAACACACAGCCCCAACAAACTCCGTGGTCACTCTGGCTAGTCTGTCGCACTGGCAAGGTTACCCAGGACAAACTCTGTGGAAACTACGGCATGTGAGCACCTAAAGGCTGATCAATTGGTGATGTCATCATACCATAGACTTGCCTAGCAGAGTAACCCAACACCTCCCCTGGCAACCATTACCATGTGCCGCCACAACACGCAGTGACATGCGGCTACATTAGACGTAGGGAGAAAAACCGGGGGCTAGGAGATAAGGGGACTTGGAGATGAGGGGACTAGGAGATTACAGGACTAGGAGATGAGGCAACAAGGGGATAATGAGACTAGGAGATGAGAGGACTAGGAGATGAACAGACTAGGAGACGAGGTGACAGGGTGATATTGAGACTAGGAGATGAGGGGGAAAGGAGATGAGGGGACTCACTGTTCCCTGGAGGGCGCAGTCTTCTCTCTCCAGACTCCCTCTGGAGTTCCTTGACTCTGGCTTCTGGAGACAGAGAGAAAAAGAAAGAGGGAGAGAATTAGAGAACTGGGAGACGGTTAGAAAACAGGGAGACAAATGAATGCAGAAGGGACAGTGGTGAAAAGGACAGAGAGAGGACAGAACAAGGGCAGAGCAGTCAAGGTCAGAGAAAAAAGAGGGAGAGGAAAATAATTCATACACCCATACATAAACACCAACCAGTCAATAACACAAGTAGCACCAGTCAAGGAAGTTATTCTTTTACAGAATAAAAACACTTTCATTGGCAAATAATTTTCCCTGACAAACTGTATGATAAGTAACAGGTTGGCAGCACACAGGAAAAAAAAAAACATTACATCTCGAATGAAGTGGAAAGCACCGTAAACAACAAAAATGTAAACCCATACAGTTCATCTATACATCTACACCACGGCCACCATATGGAGGAATCCAGTGTATCCACTAGAATGGGAATTAAGTCCATGTTATAAAACTCCAGGAAGTGTGCATTCAGCCTCTCTGCTTCTCATTAAAGACAACAATGGTAAATTCTGGTCCACACAGTCTCATTCCAGCACTAGCTCCTCTGGCTAACTTATCTCAACTTGCCATCTTCACACCGTTCGTTCTGCGCCTGCATACGTTCTGCGCCAACTATTTGCCATAAAACATCTGCACCCCCCCTGTTCTTCCTTTCCTTTCACACACACAAACACACACACACACACACACACATCTGCCTCCCCTGCTCTCCCCCCTCTGCCCCCTCCACAATAAACCTGTGACCCCCCACACCACCGCCCCCCCCCCAGTCCTGTACCAGTCTTCCGAGGCAGGACTTGAAGACCTGCATCCTCTGAGCTGTTCCTCTCTGCTGCCTGGGTCTGTGTCTGTCTGTCTATCTGTGAGCTGCTAGCAAGGCCATCAACCAGACGGCAGGCTCCGGGCGCTTTGACGCCTCACTTCCTGTCTGAGGAGAGCTTATATCGGTCTTCCCAGCTTACAGAGAGAGAGAGTGTGTGTGAGAGAGAGAGAGAGAGATAGAGGGGGAGTGTGTGTGTGTGAGAGAGAGAGAGAGAGAGAGTGAGAGAGAGAGAGAGAAAAGTGCTGCCAGCTAGCTGTCTATCATTCCGTCTGCCTATCCCTCACTGCCTCCCTCTCTTTCTCTCCTCCCTCTATTCTCCTTCTTTCCCCTCCCTTTCTTTCTCCCCTCCCTCCTTCCCAGTCCATCCTCCTCTTAGGGGAGAAGTGATTATAGGAATCTGGGGTAAAAACACGCACTCAGCCTCCTCAGCTTTCCAGCAAAGATCGTTTGGCTTTCACCAACTGTGGGTCAGAGTGAGTTTACCATACTTCATGGCTCATAGAGAGACACAAACCTATCATTAGCCAGGAATTCACTCTAGCCACACCTGGGTTAGACACACACAGGCACACACACACACACACTATACATGAAAAAAACTGAGGACTTTCTACTATACTTTGTGAAAGAAAAATGGATACAAAAATATTTTTTCTTTCTCTCGGTTCACACACAAATCAAACTCAGACACCGAGCCAAGCTTTTTCCCTCAGAGTAAAAAGCAGAAAAATACGAAAGAATACAAATGAAAATAAATGTTTCACTCTCTCTCCTCTGGGAATCTTTTCGTTCGTAGAAACATAAACACGGCACAGGAAGTGGATTGGGTCTCGCGGAGGAACATCTCAGAGATAATGACACGGTACGACTGAAATAACTGACGGGTGGAAACCGGCTCAGAAAAAACCCCATCATGCACCACATCTGTAAACAATTAACTTCACCCCTTCAGGAATCTCTCTCTAGCTTCTCATGGTGTTAAGACACTGTTTTGTGTCAACACCCGAAACCCAAAGACAATGCTCCAGTGAGTGTGTGAGTGTGTATCCATATCAGGAAGTGTTTTTCCTGCAGCAGGTCTGTGTGTGTGTGTGCTCCTACCAGGAAGCGTTCCTCCTGCTCCAGCCACCTCTGGTCCTCCTCCATCTGCTGCTGCTGCATCATCAGCTGCTCTTCCATCAGGAGAGGAGGCAGGCTCTGGCCCAGGCCCTGCATGTCCTGACACACACACACACACACACGGATACATAGCACACACGTGGATACACACACACGTTGACACACACACACAGACAAATATGCACACACACATGAACACACACACAACGTCAGGGCACCTTTTCCCACACAAAGCAGAGCAATGGATCCAACATCACCAGGCCTTGGCCCTCTTACCTCCATGCCGGGCCCCCAGTGGGTCATGTCCTGGTGGCGGGGGTGGTGGGGGTCCAGGTGGGAGGCCTGGGGGGGGTACATGGAGGGCAAGCCATGGGGGCCTGGGTACCCCGCCATCTGAGAGGAGGGAGGATATCTTAGACTGCCATTCACACTGTTGTATATTATTCACTTGAAACGCTGGTGTGTTAAATCAAGTGCAACCCAAAGTGTGTGTGTGTGTGTGTAGAAGCGTACCTGGTAGTGGTTGTGTTGGCCCTGCCCCATGTGCTGGGGGCTGGGGTAGAAGCCCTCACTGGAGCGGGGGCTGGGGTAGCCCGGTCTGCTTGGCTGTGGGGAAGCAGGGTGGGAGGGGAGGGAGGTGGAGGAGGAAGGAGTGATGGGGGTGGGGGGGGGGGGGCAGGCAGAGGAGAAGGGAGGAGGACAGAAATGTACACGGACACACAAAGAGAGAGAGAAAGACAAGGTTATCGTCAGACACGTTGTATTTCCCGATGTTCCTGGTTAGAGAGGGGTGGGGGTGGAGGGGGTGGAGGTGATCACTCCCAACGGACACACAGACCCCCCCAGATGCTGTTTGTGTGGACAGGGTTAGAGCTGCAGTCTGAGGAGAGATGGGGAAGGAGGGGGCACAGTCAAGGCTGCAGAACAAGCAGGCAGTTAGTTGGACATCCACAGTCCGGTTATGAGGAACCTAAAGGGGCTGGGGTTAGGGTTTGGTGCAGGATGGGGGGGAGGGGGTGGTGATGGGTAAATATCATTAGAAGGGGGTAATGAACTTGCAACACAATGTTCTCACCGACTCTGAATTGAGAGCAGTGGTTTTCCCTGTATGTTAATTTGACCATGGAGGGGGGGGGGGGGGGGGGAGAGGGTGTACCTTACACAGCCTTTCATAGAAGGCCTCCCGGGGCCAGTGCTCCAGAGTAGCGAGGGAGAGAGGAGGGCAGACAGACAGAAAGACAACAGCGGGGTGAGAACAGACATACAGACAGACAGGCTGACAGACAGACAGACAGACAGACAGACAACACAGCGACATGGAGGAGGGGAACACGAGGAACGTGTCTGATGTGTCATGTCTGATGTGGGACAGTGGGAGGATGTTGGCGTGATTGACGTACGGGGTTTGGACAGAGCATTTCAACATGTGTCTTAAGGGGGGGGGGGGGGGGGGTAGAGAGAGAGAAAACAAGAGAACAGAGAAAGACAGAAAAAAAAAGAGAGAGAGGGGAGATGATTGTGTGGTGGTCCCTCCAAACACCAGGGTTCTCATTTATAAAACTATGCGTAGGATTCTTCCTAAAAGTGTACGTACGCCCTAAAGCCTAAAATGGCGTACGCACACAAAAATTCAGATTTATAAAACCGTGCGTACGCACACCTGTACGCAATGTTCCCTTTATAAATCACTGATTACCCACAAGTGTGCGTACGTGAATCAGCATTGTACCCCGCCCATTTTTGGTCAATTCAAAGCACCTCATGAATGCTAATCTAGTATCTCATGACCCTGGCATGCGATTGTTCGGCGACCAAAAAAACAAAAAAGCAAAAAAAAGTTCTCAGACACTGTTAACCTATTGGTGGAGGCCCGAAAACCACATTATTTGGTGGCCGGTGGATCACCAATAAAAAAAACTGTGCAAGTGGTGTCAACTGTGCCAGACCATACCCGGAGTCGAGATACAATTTGAAAAGAAAAGCTTTTTGTTATGAACAGTATCTATTTAAGTCTGGACTGATAACGAGGACGTAGGGTGTAGCGATTGTAACTGTAATTGTGAAACTGTATTTCCAGTTTTTGACATATGAGGATATTTGTACAGTATTAAAGAAATATATTTAGTTATACACTGTGTTCTGCAGTTATCTAAAGGTAGGATATGTGATGTTATCCTGTAGCCTATTCCATGCAGTCGGGGAGTCTCCCCCTCCTGCACTCCCGTAGTGGACAATCTGATGGTGAGGAAGCGCTGAATTTTGATTTAAAATTTGAGTTGGATTGTACAAGGTTTTTATGGAACAATTATGACTCAGTACAAGAGCAAATAACACTGCTGGATGTAATCTTCATGATAATCATGAAATTGAATGAAAAAAAAGTGTGGGGAAAACAAAATATATAAATATTACGAGTAATGTTCTTCCCTCATTCAATTTCTGCAGTCTGACTACAGTACGGTCATCTGCGTCGCCAATTCCAAATGTTTCCAAAATGTGCGTAGGCCTACGGGAGGGTCAGAGTTTGCGTGGGGGACTGCACATTCTCCCGTCAAGTTCGTTTTTTATAAATCACAACCTTTGCGTGGAAAGTGGCGTACACACATTTTCAGCCCGTTTTGTGAGTATGCAAGCTTTATAAATGAGACCCCTGAACTTTCCAACAGAGCAACATCTCCATCTAATGGACTCCCCTGGCTTGTACAGCCACATTCACCGGCGTCACAAAGAGGGTCTAGGCGGGCTAAACCCTCCTCAGACAGGTTACCAACCAAGGCCAGGAGTTTTACAGTACTGTCTTGGCTTTGTACGTTTTTTCCCTCCATCAGGTCATTCACAAGTCCTGAAGATTTCACCAGAGACTGTACCATGACACAGAGTATTTCAAAGTACTTGAGAGTTTGTTTTGACTCGCCATTGCTATTCAATTGGTTTAAATGCACTGGATAAGCAAGAGTCTAGCAGAAATGGTTACGTGTAATATTATCATAGACTCACGCCTCACATCCTTTAATATCAACACACTGAACCAAACAAAGATTGAGGGGAAACTACTCCTGCGAGCCCAAAAAACAGTTGTTCCAAGACGTCTGCTCCAGTCTATATACACTGTCACTCAAAAAGCCTACAATGACACCGTAAGGCCTGGCAGAGGTGTCCCCACTTCCAGAGGGGTCAAGGTGACTGAGCGGAGCAGTGTGAACAGCGTTGAGGTGTGAAGGTGATCTGCATTGCTCAGCTGGGTTGAGGATTAGACAGGCATTCGGGCCAGTCTGCAAATAGTGACAATGTGAGGTCTGGTTTAGCATGCAAACCAACGCGCCATGTGTACACTGAGCCGACAGTCCGTGGTCGTGTATGCGTTTTAGTTTAGTAACATGGTCCGCACACACACACACACACACACAAAGGTGACCAACCCTCTGGTTAAAACACAGGTTAGTGAGGTTAAACTCTTAGTAGTTTAGAGCTGGTCTATAGATTAAAACCGTGTGGTGGTTTTAGTTTAGAGCCGTTGCGGGTTGAGACTCTCCTGTCACACCTGCCTGTAGGATTGTGCTGGGGGGTCTTCCCAGCTGCTGCTGACCGTACAGTGGGGGGTGGGGGGGGGGTATGGGGGTGGCGGGGGGCCCGCGGCGGGGGTCTACCCCAGCGGGGGTGCGGGGCGGCGGGGGGGGGCAGCAGGGGGCAGGGGTAGCGGTGCAGGGGGGCGCTGCAGCAGAGGGAGAGCTGGGAGGTGAAGCGCTGGGATAGGGGGGGCGGGGCCGACGACAGGCACTCCAGGCTGAAGCTGGGCTGCAAGGGGGGCTGGCGGGGGGGCTGACAGGGAAGACGGACAGAGAGAGAGAGAGAGACAGGGAGAGAGACAGGGAGAGAGAGAGACAGGGAGACAGAGAGAAAGAAAGAGACAGACAGACAGAGAGAGTGAAGAGAGACAGAGTGAAGAGAGACAGGGATGAGATAAACAGAGCAGAATAGGGAGAGAGACGCTAGCTAGCTGAGCAGTGGATCAACATCAACAAATAACAACGCAGACACACAGAAGCATGGAGTTCAGAAGAAGCCAGAAGCAGGCAAGTGATGATGTGTGTGTGCTTCTGAACAGGTGTGTGTGTGTGTGCGCACATTAGAGGGCAGGGCCAACAAGCTAAACATAACAAATCTACCAGGAACGACGTCATGTTTAAGAAACTAAAAGAAGTCTACGCACTCGTCAACATTTACAGAAGGTGGAGAACAGAAGGGTGTGTAGTTACCAGATAAGAAACTGATCCTGAACACAACAGAATATTACTATACATGGGACCCACATGGATATCTACGTTATAAATGATTGACAAGCACAAACCAGATCTGACGTGCTGACATTAGATGCAGGGTAAACGTAGATACAGAGAAAACAACCTGAGATGGTGTAAAGCCGCCGCAATACACACTCACCCTGACTGGATCCCCGGCTCAAATGGATATGCATTATTCACATTGTGGTGGAGGACATTGCATTGACAAACATTTGATTTTGCATTTGTTTTTTTTACAAACAACAATGCAATCTTGTTTTCATAGGGAGGTCAGAGTGGTCAGACAAACAGCCAGACAAACAGGTGTCCAGGCTGACAAGTGGCCCCTCTTTACAGCCTGCCAACACCCACCACCCCCCCCCCCCCGACACCCTGCTGAGACCGGGCTCCCGCCACAACAGGACCACCCCCCCACCCCTAGGAGACTGGGCAGGGGGTAGGACACTAGACAGGGGATGAGGGTGCAGGGACTAGGCAAGTAGGGACTTTGGACCGGGGAGGGGTGCTGAGGGGGGGGACTTACTTTGGGCGGTGCCTCGTCGGACCCCCCGGAGTCCCAAGACACGGTCACCTGCCTCCTCATCTCCATCCTGGCCCTCTCCTTCTGCTGGACCTTCTCCTCCTCAAGGATTGTACTGTGAACACACACACGGATAGAGCTTTCAACACACACACATCCAAGTAAATATATCAGACATGTTCAAGCATTCAAACCACGACAGGGTGTGATCACAATTATATCAGGTGCAACATATAACGAGTAGCTCCCACCTCACAATGTGATTGGCTGATCGCAATGATATAATGCTGGCTTGCTAACTAGCAACAAGACAATATAAGGTAAATACCTTGTTTTTTTCAGTACAGATACAGGGAATATGATATTCATGTTAATGAATAAACAACTTCACTGATAATGCAAATGAGCAGTAATATCCCAAGTAAAAAAAAAACAAACAGTTGTCTAAGACAGGTCAGTGAAAAACGAGTTCCCACAGAGCTGTAGGTGGCAGGGTCACCTACAGCTACATGGGTAGCTGTCCGGGGGTAATCCCAAACCCATTTACACAGCCTGTGGGAATGTTCCGGCTTCATAGCACCTCGCAGTTCCGTGCCAAAGGTTATGGTCACGGAATGGGGGGTCGTTGTTGTACAAGCGTGAAGCCAGCAGCAGAGGTAGCAGAGGCAGCAGAGGCACGCTAGCATTGCCGCTGACGTCATACCTCTGGTGACTGTCTCTGTAGCAGAGGGTGGGTGGAAGCGGTTGGAACTGTCCTCTTCACTCACCTAGATACCTGACAGCACTGCATGCAAAGCCACCGTACAGCAGAATACTGGATCACGTGTCCACGTTCACACACACTATACTAAAATGACTGGCTCAAATTAGCCATATCCCCCAACCCTGAGGTACAGTAACACACACACACACACACACGTGCCACAGCGGGTCAGTAACAGGAAATAAAGAGTTAGATAGTGGTTCCTGTACATCAGGATCTGCTAGATAGATTTTCCCCAGCTCTGTCAGGGAGGGAGGCAAAGGACAAGGACCCTGAAGAAAGCTGCTCACACATATGAAACTGCTTCCTCCGAGCCTGCTACAACCATTAGAGAAGCAAGAGATTTTTTAAAGCTCGCTATTAGGCCAGGGCTCAGCCCTCAGGGTATAAAATGCTGGAGAACGTTCCTTAACAAGCGATTAAAGATAATTAAAATGCTGTTTTACATCACGGATGCCAATGTTACAAACAGAATGGACGTTTGCTAAGGTACGCAATGCCAGAAAAAAGGCTTATCTGAACAGAAAGCATTCCCCGCTCCACTGTAAACAGTACATACCTCAGGTTATGGTGTGGGAGAATTCTAGTGGACTAATTCCAAACTAAACAGGCTGAGGAGAAAGATGGACGGGCAGGGTTCCAAACGGAGCAGACACGCAGCGTGCCCTGAACCTCAACAGGTCCAGTCTTCCTTCGTCTCCTTCTTCTACTTTTCTCCCACTTCATCCCCCCCTCCCACACTCTTTCTCCTCTCTGCTTTACATTCTCTCCCTCTCCCTTTCTCTCTCTCTCTCTCTCTCTCCCTCTCCGTGGGTGGGTGGGGGGGGGTTATTTGTAGCCACAGCTTTAGTGTTATGCCTCTAGGGGGGTGGGGGGGGGGGGACAACAGCAGAGTAGGGGGGAACAACAACATACCGTCAACATGCTGGCCGGCCACCTGTCCTGTCACTTGTGGTGACAACACGCTCACACACACAACCTGACCACGCACACAATCTGATCGCTATTTAAACACAGTCCTATTTCCCCCTCCTCAAATGCAAAAGCGACTAACAGGGCCCGCACACGCGCCCACATTGTTCCGCGGCTCCACCAGCTGCCTAAAGACACATTGGACTACAACGTTGATTACGGTCGGAGACTTTTAAATTGTGAACTTAACTGTTACCTTGACGCTCGAGGTCCGAGTCCGTCCGAGTTTACAGCTGATGCTGGCACACTAAGTCCATGTACGGCCAGTCACAGAGTCAGAGTCAGCCTGGGTCGCCCACATGCACGTTTGCAGTACGGGTACAGTCCCAGCAACCCCGTATCCCAGCAGCCCCGGGTCCCAGGAAGCAGTGAGTCAGCAGCGAGACTCTGAAGAGTCTTGGGACACGACTGCAAGGGAGTCTTGATGCCAGTTGAGAGTGGTGGCGGTGGGAAGTGCCCTCAGTACTAGCCCTGGGAAGGACTAATCCTTTCTCCCTCTCCCCCTCTGGTCTCTCTAGCTGCCTCCTCCCTGCTCTAACAAGCTGGAGGTGCTGGCAGCTGTTTGCTGCTGTGTAAACACACGAGCAGCACATGAGACTAGCCACTCCAGAGACGCAGCTGCAGGCAGGGGAGGCTGGAGACTGGAGAGAGAGGCACTATGGTAGGTGAGTATAGGGGCTGGGAGAAGCAGTATGCTAGGTGCGTCTAGAGGCTGGGAGAGACCATATTCTTGGGGAGGCCAGGAGAGGCAGTATTCTAGGGTAGGCTAGAAGTAATAGACTGGACGAGGCAGTATGATAGCTGAGGCTAGAGGCTGTAGACTGGACGAGGCAGTATGATAGCTGAGGCTAGAGGCTGTAGACTGGGAGAGGCAGTATAATAGGTGAGGCTAGAGGCTGTAGACCGGGAGAGGATGTAGACTGCAAGATATATAGTAGGCTAGGAGAAGCCAAAGGAAGATTCTTCAAGTCCAGGCCCAGCCAGCTTCCAACCCTAACTTAGTCACTTTCCTCAATGATGGAGGTTTCCATTAAAAAATGATTTCACAATATTGGCTTATTGATGACTCCAAATGATGACACAATTGTTAGCATTAACCTATTTGCCACAACGTAACAGTAGGAAAGACATCAAAGTCAATCTCCTTTACTGCCTTTTGTAAATCCAAATAGATCCGGCCTCGCTTATCAGTCTCTGAATCAGGGCTTTAGAGTCGCAGGAGAGTGAGATAATCCTGGGAGGATGAACGTGCTGCACTCAACACACCCTAAACGTCTTAAACAGGACATTTGGAAGAGCACAACTTTATTAGTACTTTACTGGACTGCACTGTTGGATCATATAAACAAATCCCTGCATGCAAGCATGCACACACACACACACACACACACACACACACTTCCCCAGCAGCCTTACTCCTAATTGACATGATTATGATTTAAAACCACGCTGAACAGCGTTGACATAAGGTGCCATATAGGGCAGTCTTTGGCTATTTAAAGAGGTCTCAGTCTAAATATTGACCTGGTCTCCTAGACACAGGCCTGCTACCGTGGAGACCAGGAGAGCGGAGGAGGAGGAGGAAAACTGAAGGTGTGAGTCATGCTGGGGTTTCAGTGTGACGAAACCACAACCTCTTACATGCACTTACTTTCCTGCCTCTTTATGTATGTGTATAGGTGTGTGTGTGTCACATTTTACCAGGAAAAATAGCAGGCCTCATCTGGTTTCTCACCACAAGGACTATATTTCCTACACAGCTGTGCTACACAAACTTGCCCACGGAGGAGAAATGTCTCCAGTAAGAACTAGAAATCTGGCAAAGAAATAGCTTACTCAAATATTTTAATAAGTGGTTGGAAAAAGTCACCCAAAACAATATAAATACACCTTTTTAGCACGTGGGAAGCCCTGAAACTAGTGTAGTGTGTGGAGAGGGGAGGGGGGTTTAACAACTCCATCTACCTGGCCAGTTAGCGTCAATGAGAAGGACAGGCCTGGTCCCGTCTAGTCAGCTAGCTCCCTCGTCCACAGACACCGCCACTGCAAATGCTGGGAAACTTCCAGCGTTGCCTCACCGCAACATGGGCTTGATGTGACCTGAATGTGTGTGTGAGTGTTTCAGATGAGCACACTTTTGATGAGCAAAGATAGGGTGTGGCTCATATGGCGTCTTCCCGCTAAGTAACCATGCCGACAACAAGGTTGTGTCAGACAGGAAGTGGGTTGGTGTCCTCAACTCGGGTCAGTGGTTCAGTAAAAATAATCAAAGATATTTGTTATGCGCCTTTCTTGAACTCGCGCTAAAGGTACAGCCATCTACAGAACCCACTATCAGTCTGTAAATTTCTTCTACAGCAGACCTGGGCATTTTAGGAGCTGTCCCAGTCTGGCCCGCGTTTACGTATGTGCGCTTACGCAGCTACACCGACAGGAGACACTGAGTCAGCTGTTGGATAGCCCTCAAAAATGTCATCTCACGGTAAAATACAAAGCTTGATACAGAATGTGTTTTTAACAAGACATGGACTTCTAAGTACATCTATTTACTGAAGTCAAAGATGTGTGCTTAGTTTGTGGAGAACAGGTCGCTGTGTTGAAGGATTTCATTTTGAATCGGCACTACGGGACTGTCGTTCGCATATATACCCCAGACATTCAACCAGACTTCAATGCACTTGTTCAAGCACCAAAACAGACTGGATTTTTCTCACTGAGTAAGAACAACTGAACTGGAAAACATAAAAATAACTTATTGCTTTTCTACAAAGTGAATCAATTGCTGGTCTATCTTATGCATTTTTGTGAAGGATTAAAGGTATGTTAAAAACTATTTAAATGTAATTTACAGTTTTTTATAAAGTAATACAATTAATATTGAGCAGAATTAAGTTCAGCCCATTGGTTAGGCCCACCACAACGGTCCCAATTTCTCATGTGGCCCTTCGGGAAAATGAAATTGACCACCCCTGCTCTACAGTCACAAGAGTGGCTAGCTTTGTCACAGCGCCACCTTGTGGTGATGGAATATATTTTAGATTAAATAAAGTATATATGATACTTTCCTGCTCTAAATTATTATTTATCAAATATACATGTTCCGGGTGTAGTACTGCAACACCTCTCCTGAATAATACTGTAGCATCATCTATGTGGAATTCAAACTCAACTCTGTTTCAGATCCAGGTTTTTTTAAAGAGGGTGTGCTGACGTCAAGGCCGGACTGACCTGAGCTGAACCTTGAGCTCGGTGAAGCGGGGTCTCTTGCTGGGGTCGTATGACCAGCACTTGGTCATGAGGCTGTACAGGGTGGGCGGGCACTGGTGGGGCATGGCCAGACGCTCGCCGTTCTCGATCCGACCAATCACGTCGTTGTTCTTCACGCCCTGGAAGGGTTTGATGCCGTACATGAGGATCTCCCACATGCATACCCCTGAAAGTAAACGAGGGGTGGGGTTAGGACACGGCAAACACACACGGAGACACACACAGTCCAGCGGACCCATGTACTTCAGGGAAATTGGCTTTGAAACGATTGTCCCTCCTAACTCTTTGAGTGAAGAATTTGGAATGATGAGTTCCCTTGACTCACCGAACATCCACACGTCGCTGGCTGAGGTGAAGCGTCTGAAGTTGATCGACTCTGGAGCCATCCACTTGATTGGTAATTTCCCTTTGGAAGCTGAGAGGACACCAAAAACACAACAACTGTAACCGATATGTACATGCCAGCAGAGCCTTTTCAATATTCAATGACAATATAAATCTATATAAATAAAATACAATAAATTGCAATGTATATTTTTAATATAAATGTTGGACCGCTGACTGGAGAGTGATAGTGCTTGTGTACAGTACCTTTGTAGTAGGAGCTGTCCTCCATGTATCTGGACAGGCCAAAGTCTCCCAGCTTCACACAGTCTACGGAGGACACCAGCACATTCCTGGCTGCTATGTCTCTGCAGGACAGTACACCAGGTTACTCCCATCGCAAAAATAAACAACATTTAACGCCACCCTCCTTCCCCCGCCGTTTGATCCTGAACCTGACTCCGGGGTCAGCTGACCTACTTGCTTGACAGACGGAGGTGGTCACACGCTACCTGTGTACGAAGCGCTTGCTCTCCAGGTATGCGAGCGCCGTGCTCAGCTGGTAGGCGTACAGGATGAGGGAGGCCAGATCCAGGTTGTACTTCCTCACCTGCAGGAAGGACCTCAGCTGGGGGAGCACACAGGAACCAGGAGATCAGCACCATGGGGGAGGGCGGCTACTTTAGGGACGGACTGATTTTCACAGATGGTGTCGCTCGTTGCTATTGGCTTTCGTGTCCTCTCTCGCCTGGCCTCTCTACGGGGTTACACTTTTGAGTCGTCTGACTTGTACATGCTACCGACCGTCTCTCAGAAATGTCGCTGGTGGCAGCTGCGCCGTGGACAAGCTAGCAATTTTGATGAAGCGTGTGGGTGGTATTTATACTGAGAGGTGAGTTGAACTAGTTCAACTAAGCTACACTTTCTGAATGTATGTTCCTACAACCTCAGTTCCCTCCTGCCATGTTGTGAGTACCAAGGCTGTTTAACAAAATAATCTTCTGCAATGAGGATGAAGTACATCTGTTTACCACTAGATGGAGCCTGTTCATTGCCTAAAAGAGGTGGAATACATTTAGTATGTTTTTAAGATACTGAGCTGGGCTGGGCTACAGGAGGGGCCAGGGCTAGGCTGGGCTATTGGAGTGGCCTGGGCACGCTGGGCTAGGCTGGGCTATTGGAGCGGCCTGGGCAGGCTGGGCAGGCTGGGCTAGGCTGGGCTATTGGAGGGGCCTGGGCTGGCTGGGCTATTGGAGGGGCTAGGGTTAGGCTAGGCTGGGCTATTGGAGGGGCCAGGGTTAGGCTAGGCTGGGCTGTTGGAGGGGCCAGGGTTAGGCTAGGCTGGGCTATTGGAAGGGACAGGGCTGGGCTAGGCTGGGCTAATGGACGGGCCAGGGTTAGGCTAGGCTGGGCTATTGGAGGGGCCAGGGCTGGGCTAGGCTGGGCTATTGGAGGGGCCAGGGCTGGGCTAGGCTGGGCTATTGGAGGGGCCAGGGCTGGGCTAGGCTGGGCTATTGGAGGGGCCAGGGCTGGGCTAGGCTGGGCTATTGGAGGGGCCAGGGTTAGGCTAGGCTGGGCTAGTTTGGTGTACGTACCTCTCCCACGGTGCACAGCTCCATGATGATCCACACAGGGTTTTCTGTTATCACGCCAATGAGCTTCACAATGTGGGGATGGTCAAACTGACGCATTGTCACTGAGGGAGGGAGGAAGGTGGGGGAGGATCAGAGTTAGAACAGCAGCCAGTCTAATCCTTCATTTCAGAAGATTTTGTGTGTGTACGTAAAGCGTGTTTGCTCCTAGGCGACAACTCTTCAACCTAAACAAACCCCCACACAATCACATGACAACCCCTCCCCCCCACCCCACACACACTCTGACCCCCCCCCCCCCCCCCCCTCACCCCACAGCTGTCTATCTGCTACAGAGGCACTGGGGCAAACACACACAGACCCCATGGTGAGCAGGGGCTTTTCAAACTGAGTGAGTATCCATGTGGCGTGTGTGTGTGTGTATTTGTCACTAGGGAAATCATTTTCTTTGCACTAAAGCAAACACAGTCTCAACCCTCCGTCCTCGGCACCGCACAGAGGCTGAGTTTCCCCTTCTCTACAGGGAGAAGGGGGGGGGGGGCTCAGTCCCTCCTTGTCTGGGTATTTCACCAAGTTTTGAAGGGCGTCTCTCCTCCCTCTCCCAGCCAAGGCTGAGGAAGAGCACAGGCCCCCACCCCCCAACCCACACATCCGATTCCTAAAAAGGCAGAACTATCCCAGCTTCCCCTCATAGCTTGCGCGCTCCACGGAATACAAGGCCTCAGTTGGGAGGAAGGTGAGGTGCGCCTGGCTAGTGGGACTGCTACCCTTGCTACGGTTGACCTCCAGACGAGGCGCGGAGGGGGTGCCTGCACCCGGGGCTGACCTGAGGTGGCTGAGGCTGGGACAGGTGCGGGGACTTACGGGCCTCCTGCAGGAACTTCTCTCGGACGCTGTCGGAGGTGGAGTTCTTGCATGTCTTGACGGCCACGGACAGAGCCGGGTTCTCCTGCGCAGAGACACGGACGACGTTAGTGATGACTGTACACATGCTGTAGTACTGTTTATACTGTAGAACTGTGTGTGTATATATACTCCAGCGATGTGTGTGTGTGTGTGTGTCTGTATAAATAAATGGTCACGGTTTGATACAACAGGTAAAAAGCTACAAAACCCAAACTTAAAAAGGGCTGACATTATCCATTTGGGACTTTGGAGATATTTGATCTTAAGTCCGATGAGTGCCTCTGTTTTACATTTTGAGCATCAATCGAGATGGCTTGTCACAAGCATTTTTCAAAATCTTGGCACAAAAATACGGACAGATGGACAATTGTGCCACTTTTTCGCTTATTTAATCTGATCTAACTCATAATCAGTGTTCATAAAGTAGAAAAGCCTTTGACCCGCACAGATGTATTCTTTGTCTGACTGCGTGCACAATGATACATGTACTGTTACACCCATAATATGTACACATACTATAGTACACCAGCTTACTTTGAAAACACCTTCTTCTTAACCGGTAGGGATATGAACACAGTTTACTAGTGCATTCATTCAGCTGTTACACAAGTACACATACTACCTCAGTCACCATATCCAGACAGCAGGTATCAAGTCGGAATGGACTGTGTGTGTGTGTAAGACAGTACCGGGCTCATGTAAACTCCCTGGTGAACATCTCCAAACTGTCCCTCTCCGATGCAGCGTCCCAGCTCGATACGGTCCCTCTGAATCTCATAGTCCCGGGCTGTGGACACACACACACACACTGCCTGAGTTACGTACAAGGACATTACATCTTACACTCACACACCCAAGCAGATGGCAGGAGTGTGTAACACTGCCTCCAAAGACCTTGACATTTGGAATACAATGGCTGCATTGTATTGGATGGTACAACAGCACAGACATTTGACAGTCCATTCATGACTGAGAGCAGTATGATGTTCTTCAACAGTACAAGAATGGAAGCATATTCACTTGCTGTGTTTACACCTCTATGGCAGGTGTGCCCAAAACTGTTCCTTGTGTGCAATTATTCTTTAGGTTTTTACTCCAGACGTAATATGCAGCACTTCATTGTAATATTTAGCTGGTGGATAAACTGATTCAGGTTGGGTGTAACTGGGATTAAAGTGTAAAACTACAAATTGGTATTGTCCAGGAACAGGGTTGTGCAACCCTTCCGTATGACATCCTAATGGCCAGATCAGATCCCTTTTAAGCAAAATGATTGTTCCACAAAAGGTTCGGGCTCCAAGAGTCACATCCACCACATCCTCCTCCGTAAAGGATCAAACATGCAGTCAATGGCTGAATGGATAGAAAGGATCTGGAAACAGCAGCATGATACCACACAAAAACGAAATCGCCATGCAGTGGTTCGTCGGATAATACCCCGTGTTTTTCCATTTGAGTGCAAAAATTGTGATAGAGGTCTCGCAAATTTCGCATTTCAAACGTCACATCAAGAACTGGAGAGCCAGAGAGTGGTGGTCCAGTAGATCTGTCTTGTTGTAACCCGGTGATTATAACTGGACTCATGGGCACCTTAGGGCTAGTACCCTTTCAGGTTAAAAGGGACAGTGTCTCTGCATCTATATAATATATCAAATTAAACATTTGAATGCAGAAAGGGGATAAATCAATCAATCAAATCAATATACAACACATATCTAAGCAGGCAAAAGCAATACAAAGTCATCACAAAAACCACTGTCACAAAAACCACTGTCACAAAGTCACGACACGACCAAGGGGGCAGTCCAGAACAGCAGCATTACCTTCCTCTAGTCCATAGTACCCTGTGAGGCCGTTAGTGCCAGGAGAAACAGAGAGCTCGCTTTTAGAAACATCACAGCATTGATCAACACAAACACACACACACAGGTCTGGGAGGCACAGAAACACACGACCTACACACTAGATCAACCCACAAGGGGTTTATAACAACGTTATTCACAATGCAATCAAAAAGTATATTCTTTTATTTTCTTATCTGCTTTTTTTTGGTGTGAAGCTGAGGGTATTACTTAGCATGGCATCCGTCTGTAGCATTTAACGTCATACAGTCTCCTCCACCTGCCCACGTTCTTCTGCTACAGTCTATAAACCGACAGCTCCATAAACCAGAGGGCCAAGCTAAAGTGCTCCGCTGGCAGGGAGAAGGGGACCTGCGTTCCACGGAACAGACGTTCCAAGTCGAATAAAAAAAAAAACCAACACAGAGATTTATAACGCTCCTGGAACACGGCCTCTGCAGCTGCTCCTTGGCTGCTGACGTGTGTTCCGTACGCTCGGGCTCTGCGAGGAAAGTCTTTTGTTTACAAACTGCTCCCAGCCTGCTGTGATAACTTAACAGCGCACGTTGAACTCGGTCGTTCCATGACCGTATATAGACGCGACCGCGGAGAGGGGGCGGGGGGGTGCAGGTTTAAAGGTTTGAGGTAAAAACCCCTCAAGGCCCCCGAAGCGGTTTACGGCCGTCCGAGGCGGGCAAGGCAGGCGGGCATGGCGATGGTATGGGAGCTGCGTGGAAAGCTAGCTTTGGAGCGCTAATGCCAGCAGAGGTAGCAGCGATGGCGGCTGACAGTCACACTCATGCCATGTCTATTCTACTAATAGACGCCTGCTGGTCTGGTGACAGCTCTGAGACTCGTCTCATATGAATACATGTGACTGTGGATGGGAGACAGAATTAGCCAGAATTGTCTATACACACACAGGGTTGTATTTCCAGACGGCACACATGCTCCATGTAAACAATTTGAAACAAAGTCTGTCTTAAAGATACCATGGCGTTGAACAGCGAGCTGGAAATCGGTGTCATGTTTATTCAACTGCTGAACCCCTTGTTAACATTGCTGGTTCTAGTCTAGGCGTAGAGAGGGTGGAGACACAGCCACAGCAAGAACTAATCATGTGGGGCATGATGGATCTAAACTGGGTCGAAGTTGTGCGCGTACACACACGCACAGGCCTGTCTAGTTTAGAGAACATCTGGTTTGCTAAAACAGTGAGGTCTGGAGCTGGCAGCTGGCAGCCCCCCCTCTCTGTCTCTGACACACACACACACACACACTTGCTACTCACTGGAGGGCATGGTGTAGGTGTCCTCCTCATCTATGATCTCAGCATAATCATCCGTCTCTGCGAGGAAAAACATGCAGAACCAACTGTTAGATAGCACAGGAAACACACACACACTGACAAAACAACCTCCCCATAGTCAACACCTACCATGTAGAGGAGTACCTACTACAGAAGTCAAACGAGTTTGCTGCAATCCTATCCACACTATCCACTGCACCCTGACACAGCGTGTGCTCGTCTCTAGACCTGGTCAGCACAGTGGCTGGCCATGTGCTCAGCAGCCTGGGCCGCCCAATAAGAAGCAGTCAACACAGCTGTGGTATTTGAGTCTAGTGGGAGGGACGGAGGGATTGCTTTTCTCTTTTTTTTTTCCTTCCACAGAAACATCTTCGGGGAAAACAGATTGAGTCATGGGTAGCTCCACAGCCCACTGTGTCTGTCCCGACGGCCAGTGTGTATGTGTCTATGTGCGTGCGTCTGTTTCTTATGCGTGTGACCCAGAGGAACGTACGCTGCTGATAACATTCACAAGGTAGCTAGCTACTAGTGTCTAAAATCTGTGGAATGTTTTTGTAATGTGCTATCATTTCCCTGAGGAAGTGGGGATGATGGTGGTGGTGGTGGGGGGGGGGGGGGCGCACATGGGGTTAGAGATAATATGCCCAGTCTTCTAACTGTCTCACACAGTTTAGTGTTAGTAGAAAGACAGTGAGGAAAAAATTGACTTTACCGTCCCCACTAGTGTGACCTTCAGATCCAGCAAGCATGCAGGGGACACAGAGAGAGAGACAGAGAGATAGGTGTGCGGGTGGGTGGGATGGGGGGGGGGGGAGAGAAGAGAGACATGGAGGTTAGTTTCAGGAATTTTCTGGATGAGGAAAGAAATGTTGGTTTATTTATTAGAACATGCGGTAAAGTGAAGCGTTGACATATAGGAGGACTCAGTCACATGTCGATCTTAAACCAAAGCAACTACTCAGTGTTTTATTGAAGTCATGCTGTTTCAACTGTTTATTCATCACATATATTGTCCATGCTGCTGTATCTCTCAATGTATCCCACATACACACACACACACACACACACACATCAACACACCCAACATTGCATATCTGGATTCATTCTCATCAACACACAGCACTATCCCTGTCCAAACAGAAAGACAGACACACACACACTTAACAAGGTCCCACTCACTGGGTCTGTGTGTGAGTAGCAGAGGAAACAGAATGGAGGACAGAAGGAGAGGAAATTAAATGAGAGGAGGGGTAGAGGAGAGGGGGGTAGGGTAGGGGAAAGGAAAGAAAAGAAAAGAAGAAGAGCAGAGAGGGGGGTTAAGAAGAGGAGAGGATGGGAGAGGAATGGAGAGCTGAGGATGTTAAGAGGAGGAGGGAGGAGGGGAGAGAGAGAGAGAGAAGAGAAAAAGGGGTAGAGGAGGGGGGGGAAGAACAGGGGAGAGATGAGGGCAGAAGAAAGGGGAGGAGGGGAGAGGAGACAGGAGGAGAGGACACAAGATGAGTGGACGGAAGACGAGGAGTAAACGGCAGAAGGGTTTGCCGACTGTTTGTGCCGAGGAGGGGGTTCTGACAAAAACAGCCGGACACTCCCACTTCCTCCAGAGTGGCATCTGGGTGAAACGAGGGGCTCCTCAGCCCTCAGACAAGGGTCTCTTTATGAGTGGCAACCCCACAAGACACACACACACACACACTCCAAAGGCACTGTCCATATGTACAGAGGCCTGTGTGTCCCCTAAATGAAGTCTTCTCCTCTCTTCACTCTTTCCTCCTCGCTTTCTCTATCGACCCTTCTATATGGCTGTCAGACCAGGCTTATTCACATTCTGCTGGAGTGAGGACAGGATGCTGGCAGTAGGGCAACATGGCATTTAAAATGGGACACACACAAGCTCTCACACACACACACACAGGAAAGGGAGGAGGAGTGCGACTAGCGCAGTGTGGACTGCGTAACAGGGTAGTGAAAGTCTGTGGCTGACAACAAGGGAATGTTCATCTCATTCACGTCCACATCTGACTGACTGGTGCATTAAGTTGTCCTTATCAGACCAGAACAGTGCACAGATGGTTCTGGAATGTTTCTCATCTTTACCCTACTGATTTCTTCCTAACCAATCAGGGGCTTCCACAGGCATACCCTCGACACTTGTCTCATGAATTAATAACCAAAAAGTGCACTTCCAGTAATATAGGCTATTATTCAGAGATTTTCCACGAGCCAACTACTTCTTTATCGGTCTGGTTTGTTATGAAATCACACATCCAACTGACATCAACGTGTGTGAGCGTGTGTGTTTGTGAGAGAGACAGTGGGAGAGGAGAGAGACAGACAGAAAAAGAGACAAATAGGGAGAGTATGTGTGTGTGTGCGTGCGGCTGGGTTTACCTGAGACACACACCGCCCTGGTGCGGACCCCGTCAAGCCTCTTCTCGTGGTTGGAGACCCTGTGGGGGAAAGGCTGGAGGATCTGAATGCTGTACATTGTCCACAGCAGGATACGGCCTTCTGACAACACACACTCTCATACCCACACACTCACGCTCTCTCACAGGGAGACACTGACTGACCCTGCCCTTTCCACACTGGCTTCTACTGTAGCACAGTACTACCGACTTGAACGGGCCCTTTGATTGGCCAGGCATGTTGAGTGGGGAGGCTGCATGTTTTCCTTATTGGCTTATCAAAAAGGAAGTGGTCAGTAGGGGGGGCGGGCCATGGGACTGAGGATCATATAGATTTGACGGCACACTGGTACATTCCTCATGAGAGAGTCAAATAGTGGAAAGGAGAGGGGAGTAGAGTACAGTATAGTAGAGCAGGGGAGAGGGGACTGAAAAAGTAGAGGAGACAAGAGGAGAGGAAAAAAAGAGGAGAGAGGGAAAGATAGGAGAGGAAGAGAGTTCTGCTGTCCGCCAACTAGTGATCAAACACAAACTGAAACCTGAACTCGGCAGCTGGGGGAGATGTCTTCCAGATGTAGGATGGAAATGGAGAGAGAGAAAAGGGAGGAGGGGAGAAAAGGAGCGAGACACAGTAATAAAACAGAGAGAGAAAGCGAGGGACATGTAGGGAGAGATTGTAATAAACAGAAAGAAAGACAGAGCCAGTATTAGTAGAGAAAGATACAGTAATGAACAGAGAGACGGAGGGAGACAGTAATAATCAGAGAGAGAGAGAGAGAGAGAGAGAGAGAGAGAGAGAGAGAGAGAGAGAGAGAGAGAGAGAGAGAGGGAGAGAGAGGGAGAGAGAGAGAGAGAGGGAGAGAGAGAGAGAGAGGGAGAGAGAGAGAGAGGGAGAGAGAGAGAGAGAGGGAGAGAGAGAGAGAGGGAGAGAGAGAGAGAGGAGAGAGAGAGGAGAGAGAGACTAAGCACACTGTGAACTCACTTTGGGATGGAAGGCAGTTTCCTCTCTCCCTCTGCTGAAGAGGGGAAGAACCAGGGTGAGACTTGGGTGTACATTGATAGAAGCCATGTTTTTCTGAGCCCTCCAGTCAGAGACTGTCTGGCTGGAGGCAGGTGAGGTGCTGAGTACCTTTCAGCAGGCGTATGATGAACGACTGAGAGGTAGCACCGACCAGGCGGCAGTAGCCGTCAATGAGGTCGGCCATGTTCTCGGCTGTGGTCAGGGTGGACGTGGTCACGGTCAGAGGCTGCGGGGTGGCAAAACGCGTTCAGGTTAGTGGACGGCACCTCACAACCATGCAAATCTAGCTGGTGTGTGTGTGTGTGTGTGTGGGGGGGGGGGGGGGGGGGTGAGGTTGTTAATGAGTGTTTGTTAATGTGTCTGTGTGTGTGTTTGTGTATGTGTGTATGTATGGTGTGTACCTCTGCAGCACCTGCCACATTCAGTTGCAGCATGCCTTTCCTGTCCTTGTCCTCAGTGCTGGAGTACTGGATGGACTGAACCTGGGTGAAGTTAGCCAGGTGGGTTGGCTGTAACACACACACACACACGCACACGCGCACACAAACACACACAGATTACATATCAGCACCTCTCTGGCAGGCTCACAGTACGAGTCCCAAATGAGTCAATCCTAACTTGAATCAATAGTTATACATCCTAGTTATACACCTATACCTCCTAACATCTACAAATAACTATTAAATACTTCAAATACTACTTCAAATACTTCAGCAGTATACAGTAAGTGGATTTAGCCCTGAATGACAGAATATATATTCATAATTTAATGAAATAATGGGTGTGTTTGTGAGGGAGTGTTCTATCTTACCGTGGAGCCTTTGTCTGTCAGGTAGCTAATGCCCTCCTCAGGGCCGATGGCCAATTCCACAGATATGACCCAACTCGACTAAATGGAGAGACAGTAGGGAGGTAGAAATGAAAGTGGGTGAGAAAGAGACAGAGCGAGAGAGAGAGACAGAGAGAGAGCGCGAGAGAGAGAGCGTGAGAGAGAGCGAGAGAGAGAGAGCGCGAGAGAGAGAGACGCATTGTGAGGTCTTTCATAAAACCACACCATTTCTACAATTTTCTACAGCATGTGCAATCTATTAGCATGATCTGATCAAAGATGACAGCATAAGTAAAACATGCAATATCATCTAACCCAATCCACTCAAACTGCTAATAATGTCTGAAATAGAACCTGCATACTATATAATATAATCTATTACACTAAGAGCAAGTAAGGCAGATGTTTATATTCTATCTAACATGACCACAGACCAAGGCCAGGGAGGGCAGAACACAACAGTCCAGCAGGTGGTGCTACAGTACACTTCTCATACAGCCTCACAGTGGTCTACCAGCAGACTACAAACAGAGTAAGAGAGTGTGGCAGGTTCCTTAGAGCAAATCTTTTACATATCCACTCACGCCCAGGGCGCATTTGAAGCACTCCTTGTCGAAGCGGTAGATGGGGGACAGGATCTCGAAGAACTTGTGGATGCTCTGCTCGTCATTCAGGTTGGCAAACTGCTTGAAGGTCTGCTGGATCAGCTTCCTGAGGGTCTTAGCCTGATGCGAGAGACATGATAATGTCATGTTTACAGATAAACCCCTTAAAATAAGTATTTTTGTTTCCCATCCTGTCAGTTATTGTTGTGTATTGTGTGTCATTTTCACCAAAAGCCTCCCTCTTATTACTGGGATTTTAGACAAAAGCCTAACCTGACACCTCCTACTAAGAAATTGCAAAAATCCCACAAATCTTTTCCAACTGAATCCAATTAACATTCGATTTCCATTCTTAATTGCGTTCTTGAGGACATTTACGGCGACGTTAACGATGGAAATGCCACAAGCATCTTTCTTTATGCTAGCTTGGGGCATCTATTACCATCCGCCTAATTGGGTAACAACAGTTGGGGTAATCTCTCAAAGGACAAGGATCCGTGAATGTGCTCTGAAGGAGATGTCAATTGAAAATCGTTCATCTTTGTCTCTTTACAAGTAGAGCGCACAACATCCTGGCAAAAACACCCAGGACAAAGATGCTGGTATAGTAGATTTACACTTACACATTTAATCCACTTTTGGGAAATATGTTGTATTTTGTTGTTCCTCCACTATTTTACCATTTAGGCTCAAATCTCTACCCTACCCTGCCCAACCCTAACCTGACAAAGATGCACTCCTAATTACCTCAGGGTGTACATCATATTTATGCTTACAACTTAAGAGTCAGACAAACATCATCTTTAATTGTCTCCCCAACATGGATCATCAAACACACAGAGCTTAAGACCTCAACTACAAGCACATGAGCAGACTGGACTATGTTAGCAGGCAGTACAATACAGCAGCACCTACATCTTGAACAACGAGAATCCACATTGACAACAGAGACAGGGTCTGAGTTCAGAGTGCATGTGGGAAGCCAGACTAAACCATTTTATCAAGGCCTTCTGAGCGACTGGGTACTCAGCAACGTTGAAAGATTAAATGTCCTGATTTAACACGCTTCGTCACAGATCAGTTTTTTTGGGGGGCTGTGTAAACAAATGTTTCTGGTCAGACATGGGAGAGACAGAATCACTTTGTTTGGAACAACAGACCTCGGGGCAGATTCTAGTTCTGTAATAGGAGGGGAAGACCCAGTGAAGCAGCTAGAATACACAACGTATTCCCCCGGGACGGGAGGTATGGGAAGAAAGAGAGAGAGGGAGAGACACAGAGCGAGAAAAAGGGGGGAGAGAGAGAGAACAAGAGAGCGAGAGAGAGAAAAAAACAAAACACAAGTGAGGTCTCTACCTTCTACGCTATGAAAAACCAGCTGGCCTCTAAAGATGGAGATGCAAAGAATCTTGGGGAGGACGAGGGGGACCAGACCACCAACACTATGACACTGCAGCCTCGGCCTCTATCTGACACCAGGGGGCTGTGTCACCCAGGCTAAACTTGGGCTCCTATCTGTCCAGAAAGACTGGGTGAAAATGGTTAGTTGAACCAGCCAGTCAGCTCTATAGCAAATCATCCAGCAAGGACTTTAACCAGCAGTTCAGTAAGTTCTTTAGCTAGTCAGCAGGACTGAGAACCAGACAGACAGCAGGTCAGACACAGGCTGTTTGCCACCCACCCACTCAGCCAGCCAACCAACCAATCAGCAAGCCAACCAGCTAGCAAGCCAACCAGCCAAGTAGCCAGCCAGTCAGCTAGCTAGCCAGCCAGCCAGTTATAATGACTCAGATTGAAGCCTTCTCTGCGTCCTCAGGAATGGCTGAGCCTTTGGGGCAGGTCAGTGACATAAAGAGCTCCAGTTCTTCTTACCTTCAGAGAGTCCAGCAAGCTCTTAGGGAAGAATCTTCTCAAGCCCACATCTTTTCTGTGGAAAAAAAGAGCACAAGCACTGGACGGTTATGAAAGCACAAGAGAACATAGAGACAGGACACATTTGTCATTCCGTTTCATCATCTTTATGTGTTTGATACAGAAACACTAAAAACAAGAGTTAAATGACTTGAAAGCTTCAGTTTTATTTCAGTTGGTTGCACATGTCCACCTGCCAGAGTGAGAGTGGAATATTTACAATGAATTTGCATGTATTTGCAAACCATCATTTGCTTTCAGCTTTCAAATTACACCACCATCCTCAGTGGCCAAGAATGCAAGCCATAGAGCTGAATACAGCATACGGCAAAACATCAGATAGAAGCTTTGTACCAAAAGACACAACTACTGAGGCTGCTCTGTTCTGAAACAAACTAGGAGAGTCGGCACCAGGCCTGCTGTTTGGAGTTGACCGTCTCTTTAATACAATTTCCCCAGACAATTTCCCTTTATGAGACAAAATGTGTTGTCCTTAATGGCCTTGTGTTGGGGTAAATTGTAGTTAATGTCGTTTAAATGGACTTCAGGTAGGTGTCCTGGCGCTAGGCTAACTGTTAGCGTCAGGACACCTAACAGCACTTCCCCTGTGGAGTAACAGCTATTACCCACCAGGGGGCCTGTGAGGTCTGTGGTGGGGAACATAACCACACAGTTGGAGATAATTAAGCGCAGCTAGTTCAGGCAGGGCAATCGGGCAGCGCACGTCATCCATTTGTCGGGGACGTAAGGCATCTTACTCCACCTTCCTTTCCTACGCTCACTACCACACCGATGTTAGCAGTGAATATCCATTGGACCACGTCCGATAAGGCGTCTTTAAAAGACGCGCAGATACGCACACACTCACCCCGGCTGTTGTATGATCAGTGCTGCTGCCGCCCTCCACCAGCCCCTTCTCCCCCATGCTGTCTGTATGTTCTATCCACCAGGGGGATTATATCTCTATTGCTCCCTGCCTCATATGTCATGTATGTATGTGTTGCATCGAAGAGGCAGGGAGTGCTTCCCTTAGATCATCCACTCCGCCAAAGTTAAATCTACATGTCCATGTCATGTAACAATAAATGCTCAAATCTAATACGTGATTGTCTTGACTGAACTGAGGATCGGATTTACTAAAGAGCAGTCTCTCTTTTTCCTTTTTTTGTTTTTATAAAGCTGGCCAATCAATGAACCATTAGCCTGACCCACATATAGCCAGCTATACTTTTTTTTTAAGCATGAAGTGACAGATTCCGACGAGGCTGCCTGTACACAACATGAGTGGAGTTATGACTACAGCAGTGGGCTGCTACATTATAATAATAATAAGACATATTTAAGACAACACAGACTTTGAAGAGATTTTTACTTGTATCACACTTTTACAGAGTAAAATAGATAATCAAATAGACATGTCAGACACTAACACTAACTGGTCAGTCAAAGTGGGCAACGAAGCAACAATGTTGTCAGTAGGGTATCAATACCACATCTATTTGGATATGTTAACAATGATGTGAGGTGTAACAGAAATCACATGTTTGTACACACTGTCGAGTAAGAAGACAACTTACTCTAGTAATTCATAGTTTGATTTCTTGTCCAGTGCGTTCCCTGGCATTTCTCTAAAGAACCTCCTAGAATGCAGAGAAAAAGAAGAAGACGAAAGTCAGATATGGCAGCGTATTTTTACAAGTTCACTGTGAGCATTTAAGTCTGAGTGTGGTATTTGTCATGCAAAATGAGACTATTCAAAACCTCTTGACCTTACCTGATTTCCAGGCAGCCCAGTTTCAGTGCAATGTCCTGCTCCACATGATCTGCTATTTCCAACATGTAGTCACTCTTCACCTGAGGAAAGTAAACCATGTCATTGTTAGTTTGACAAACCTGCTTCTGACGTTAATAACAAGATAGAGAGAATCTTGTATGCTGCTCTGATAGGCCCAAGGTCAGCAGTGAGAAGTTAACTGACTTAGGCATTTACACGTCAGCATCACGTCTTCATCACGCAGACCACTAGCACAAGGAGTTAGGAATGGACAGAATTCATACAGTGGTATAGGCAACTGAGCTTTCTATCTGCTGTAGACCCTGCCAGGTGATACGGGAGGATTGCACCAACTGTTCACATCGCAAAAGAACGAAAGGTCCTCGAAAATGACACTGTCTGGCTATTTCAAGTGGAATCCAGCGGTGAGGGAGCAACACACCGTGATTAAGGAAGAAGACGAGTGATGAAGAGGATGTTTTCGGAGAAGTCTGACCTCCGGCTTCGGTTGAGCTAGTTAGTGCGACTCTGGCATCGGAGATGAGGGATTTCATGCTGACATGGGCACACATCGTCCCTAGCAGAAGGGAAGCCTGGAGCTGTTTCTCTGCTGTCAGGTCTTTGTCTAACAGGTTCTCAGCGGAGCAGGACAGAAACCCGCTGACCCCTTCCCTAATCTCCACACAGCCTCCAGACCCCGTCAGGTTACAGTCAACTGATAAACCTGTGCAAACAACCCTGCCTACTCCCAGAAATGTTACAGTACCACTCAGTTAAGAGAGATTCTTAATTTCTATCTTGCAAGGAATTTCTTAGATGTTAGTTTTTTTTTTTTGCATGGAGAGTGGAGCGTGATGTTGTCTCTCACCTGATGGTAGAAGTAGTTAAGCGTGGGCTTGTCCTCCGTGAAGTGGCTGAGGAACCCTTTGGGCAGGTAGCGTATCCGGAGTTCATACCTGGGAACACAAAAGAGTCACACGATGCTCGCAAGACTGACAGCATGGCAGGGAAGGCTAGGGTTCAGTGCAAGAGCAAAGCAAAGCAAAAGGCTGTGTTGTGGCAAATGTGTTATTTTCTTTTGTCAGAGGCTACACTATAAAGAACAGACAAAAAGGAGGTTTGAAGAAGAGGCTTTCTTCTTGGTTTGTAATCAAAAGAATCGTTTTCATTCCAATCTGTGCTCGGAGGAGAACAAGGACGAGTTCATGTTAGGCAGCCGACTGTGTTACGTTGATTAAAAACAGTCTGTGAGTCTCGTGCTCCAGGCTTTGTCTGATCTGTGTCGTTAACGTCAGTCCAAGACGGCACATGTGGTCATTATCCCGCGGTTTACGGAGGTTTCTCTTTCACATGGATACAATCAAAGGCGGCAGAGAGGAGGATGAAGAAGAAGAAGAAGAGGGAGACTTCTTCATCTGGGTCTCAGAGCCCAGCTGACTGGTAGCCATTGAGCTTGTGGGTGCATGTAGATGTGTTTGAGTATAAGTGTGTGTGTGTGTGTGTGTGTGTGTGTTCCTTTGCTAGTTCTTTAAAATAAAAATAAATATCATCAGAGAGACCTCAGAAGGCGCCAAAGTGCTGTGCTATATTAAGCCCTGATGTTAAGCAAACATGAGGGCAGGAGTTACTGGAATGTGAAAGCCAGCCTGACAGTTCCCATTCATTGCTTTAAGAGCGCCGGTAGGAATATGTGGACACAGGCGATCAACTCACACAGCCTTCTCATTCCAAATTCTAAAGACAAGTTCTTTTTCACCGTGGAAAATATACACTGATACTACACACACAATAAAACAAGTGCCAACATGCCTATGGCGGGAAGATGAAAAGAGGATCAAGTACACACACACGATCGTACAGCTTTCTTTTTGACCTGTTCATCATGGGAGATTTCTGAGGAACGCCAGGTCATCCAGTACGTCATGGCGTGTGTGGCCAGAAAGCAAGTGAACCCCAGGAGAGCTGCAGCAGCCTAGCAACTAAAGACAGCAGCCATGCTCCTTCTATCTAAAGAACTGGGCCATCTTCAGCCTCGATTTGGGAGTTTATTGTACGTGTGTGGGTTTTTTTCTCTGAACGCTAGGGGTTCCTCTTTTCAACCAACAAAAGAATTTCGGTTTGTGGAAGAACAACTGAATAAAAGATTTCCTTCTATAATGAATGAGGATGGGGGTAGAGCCCAGAGAGATTCCCCAGAGCTAGCGCCACTAGCTCTCTGAGTGGGCTAACAATAGCACAGCTGAATCCACCTCAGGCAGTAGAGACGGAACTAAATAATCCAGAGCTGGATGGAAAACCGGCATAGGCTGCGATTGTCATAAAATATACGGCATCGGTCGATACAATATTTATTTTTCATGTACACCTCGTGCATTTGTAGATGGACAAAAATCTAATTTTGGATGGACAAATGGCTATGTTTTTACTAGCATCCTTTTAAAACATGTATACAGAGCTAGATAATTCGACAGGCATGTCCATTACTGCATGTCACTGATCTGCAATTTTGCACTATTGTACTGTACTCTACCTAGGTTAGAATAGGTTATAGGGTTGTAATAGGTTTTATGTGCATTTAGGTTTAGTATAGTGTATTATTCATTGTCATCTGTAGGCTATATTTAGGAAGTTTTAGTACTAGGGTTGGTATATGTTATGTTACGCCAGGTGCTTGCGTTGTCTTAAGAATGTCAGTGCCCAGTCTCACCTTGTGTTGGTCTCAGGCCCGTAAAGATTACCCCCGCAGCCCCCGCACCGCGGGGGGGCCTCGCAGGGATGGGGGGCCTCGCATGGCAGGCCCCCCGTTTTGTACATTTTTTTATCCAATTTGAATTACATGGGATGTCTTATTGTCTTGTCTGTGTTTCCAGAGTTGATATAAAAATAAAGTATATTTAATTGTGCTTTCTTTGTTAGCTAGGTAAGTGACGTGATGAAGTAGGTCAGATGGTCACACAGACCGGCGAGCCCGCTGCAAATAGGTAGCTTAGCTAACTGTCGCGTAGAAAAAATGAAACGTACATTTAAAAGCGGTGCCCAAAAGCGGCATTCAAAACAGAACATTTCTGAATTAAATGCCAAACTTTTTCGACCAGCCGGTGAAGGATGCACTCATCTGCCAGAAGAGACAGGTATTGTAGCCTACTGTTTGCTGTATATAGCTAGCTAACATTACTGTAGCCTACCACGTAGCTAACGTTATACTTCGACAGCTGTACTGCTTTGTCTGTGTTGTGCGAGCCTCCTTTCCAAGAGCCAGGAAAATTAGCCTTCTTGTTCCTTTTTTGACTTCCTATCAAGCTGACAACATGAAACGTTGAACGTGAAATTACAAAAAAGAGAAAGTAGAAAAATGCTTAATTATAAATATTCCATAACTGACATTATTAGCAAACATGCTAACGTATGCGACAGTATCGTGTAGTTGCAGCGATTGCGTTTGACTATTTAAACATAGGCTACAAAAAACAATCAAAGTTACAATAACGATCTAGTTACGATCTCTATGGGCGTCAAAGTAATAGTCCCATTCACCGTTGACACTTAAATCATATTCTGTGACAGAGGATAAGGGAGAGCCAGGCGTGCGGCAAGGTTCTGCAAGTCCAGCGAAGTCAGGCAGCAGTGAGGAGCCAGGCTGCAGTGAGGTGGCTCAATTTATGATTTAGCGAACACGCTAATAATAAAACAAAACTCCATACTATCAAGTGTGCCTGATGTAGCCCCGGCCATCAAATTATTTCTGACAATACCCGTGACTGTCGCAAGCGCTGAAAGGTCATTTTCCAAGCTGAAATTAAGTGATCAAAACATATCTCAAAAGCTCCATCTCACAGGAGAGGCTGTCAGGTCTGGCCATCCTTAGCATAGAAAATGAACGTGCGCGCAGTTTAGATGTAAAGAGTGTGGTAAAAGACTTTGCACACAGATTTGCAAAAAGACGCGCACATGTGTATTCAAACTTGTAGAAAGTGTATCGACTATATGTAGACCTATTCGTAATTTGTTATGTTGTTGTAACATATGCCATATGCTCTGTTTGAGCGTTTTTTTGTGATTTCCCTAACAAGACAAGCTTGAGTTTTGATATCTTGCATGTATTATACGGCTCTTCAGATTGTTCCAAAAAGTTCAGTTGATCGCGGGGGGTGGGGGTGGGGGGGCCTCTCAAGCTTATTCTGCGGCGGGGCCTCATGCGTTTCCGTGACGGGCCTGGTTGGTCTGTGTACCTGACAAATAAAAGACTTGAACTTGAACATTAACGTTACAAATCCGATTAAGTAAGAGCGAAAATTCAAAGTTTGTAGGCTTATCATTAGACACATCCCTGATTTAATGGTGTATTCTCAAGAAGGCTCAGGGAAGTAGAAATACTATGCCTTTACTATGCAAAACGTGATTCTTTTTACAATTCATAATACATTAAATAACCTTTCCTTTCACCTCAAACTGTTCTTAAATATATGTATTGCTATTTAAATACACACCCAATATACACACAGATACGTTTGGGAACAGAACTCAACAGACCAGCATAGGGCTCACTGCAAAGGGAGAGGCCGAAAGCATCTTCCGGCCATCTCAATGATTTCAGATGTTAAGTATGTCGCGACATCCCTCGGCAATATATCTGTCAGCATCCACTCATCACACATCACACACGCATACGGGGTGAAGGAAACACGCAGTTAAATCGTCTCTAATTACATTTGAAGGATGAGCGCACCCACACACGTACACACGATACATACTAGCACACACCACGTGCACGGATACAGACACGCATACACAGACAATACATTAGATTAGATTTGGATGCAATACACTCAAAACAGTAACACACACATGCACAATACTCCTAAGCAACCACGACGAGTCAACGGCAGGGCTAATCTAATTCTGTCGGAGCTGGAATGATGGACAGTTTCCAATGTGCAATTGAGAAACCAATCAGGTTCAATTCACCGGAGCTCAGATAGAATAGCTACAACCCCTGCTCAAGAATCCTCCCTGCATGCCCCCACAGACCAGCCTCTTAGGGACCACTGACAATGTCAGTCATGCTGAAGTCAAATGAAAAGAGCTGATTGCATCGAAAAACGATTCCACCACCGCTCTAAAGGCCAAACACACAGATTCCCTCGGTGTTGATAAATCCTAACTACAGTTGGGGAAGTGGGTATGAGGTTTCCTTTTATCGGTGGTTGGGGGAGGGCTTCAGCAGAATAAATGCTGCCGTTGCTGGACATCAGGCCGCAGGGGAGAGTCTGAGCGCCAGGTTGGTTTGAAAACGAAAAATTGTCCAAACTCATTCGCTTGCTGCTCCTGAATGTTGATGCCACCCAGACCTCCAAAAGCAGGCTATGGGTTTACATTCAAGAAGACCAGAACAGTTCTCCACACCCCAAACCATCACACGTCCCATACTGCTGCCTTGCGCACATCACCATGGCAACAAAAGTAACTATATATCCCGGGCATATTTCTGCCCTTGAGCTTGCCCCCCGGACTGAATCCATTTAAACATGAGAAGAAGTTTCTTGCTGTCTCCTCCCAGCTGAACACAGCTGAAAGTGTTGCAGGCAACCATATTAGCTGCTTTGACAGTTGGAGGAGACCAAAACCTAGTTTCCAATAGCAATGCGTGGACCAGAATCAAATAAGTGGAACCAAATGAAAATATGTAGATCAGTAGGGAAATATAAGCCCTGTGTGTTTATGGTTTTGCAGTTGACATCCACAAAACCTAAACATCGGCTAGGAAACGTGGGTAAGTCAGCCTCACCTCCACTCCTCCAGGGGGTGCTGCTGCTCAAAGCGCTCCCTGATGTGGGACACGCCCAGGTCTGGGTGGAGCCAGTGGACCTCGCCGGACAGCAGGTGGCTGAGGCGGAGTCCAAGACACGATACACACTTCACCTTGTGGATGTCTGCAATCTTTTGGATGACACCCTGGGTAGAGTGAGAGAGAGAGAGAGGAAGAGAGAGACACAGAGAGAGAGAGAGAGAGAGAGAGAGAGAGAGAGAGAGAGAGAGAGAGAGAGAGAGGAGCAGGGAGAGAGAGGGGGCAGGGAGAGAGAGGGGAAGAGAGAAAGAGGAAGAGAGAGGGAGAAAAAGGGAGAGAGTGCGGAAGAGAGAGACAGAAAAAGAGACAGACAGACACAGAGAGAGAGAGAGAGAGAGAGAGAGAGATAGCAGGGGAAGACAGAGGGGAAAAGAGAGGGGAAGAGAGAAAGAGTGAGAGCATGTCAGAGGAAGGGGGATTTAGACCGCAGAGACAGAGATAAGTAGGGAGTAAGAGTCATTCTACATCTTGAGAATGCAGACAGATACATCACCAGGCAGACAGACAGACAGACAGGGAGGAAGGGATGGATGGAGGCTTAGAAGGGGGGCTGGTCTCCTCCTGTGCCCCAGGCCCCCCCCCCCCCCCCCCCAGGGGGCACACAGGAGACCAGACGCAAAGCTGACAGACCGGAGTCCTAACTGTCCTACACGATGGTTATTGAGTGACAGCATGAGACAAAGTCAAGAGGGTCAAGAAGTTGGTAGTATGTGCGTGTGTGTGCGTGTGTGTGTGTGCACTTCAACAAAGGGATCCCCCAGCATAGACAAGACGAGTCCCAGTACGCGCTGTGACTTATCTGAGAGGATCTAAGGAGACGAGCTTGGCAGCGCAGTGTGCCTGGGACTGACTGACTGACTGGTAGTGATAGATTGGACACTCAGGAGGGTTGCAGCTTTGCATCTCGTGTCCAGGCAGCTTAGAGAATCTATCACTGGCACGCATCAATGAGGACCCGACACAGTCAGACACAGGGCTATGGTTGACCAACTGCAAAGTTCTGTGTGTGTGTGCGTGCGTGGTCGCCCTACCCTGACGTCGGTGGCGTCTCCGTGGCGTATGTTGCTGGCCCAGGTGCATGGCTCGCTGTTGCTCTCGAAGTAGTGGAAGATCTTGAGAACGCGGTCCATGCTGGCCGCCGGGCGCTCCATGCCGGGCCCACCCCGGGACTTGAACCCGCAGCCCAGCGTGTGGTTCAGCCCGGGCTCCATGTACGCAGATGCCATGCCGCCCTTGGCTGGTGCTAGCTGTCTGTCATATTCTGGAAAAGAGAAAGAGAGAGAGAACAGAGAAATAGGGTAGGAGGGAGGATGGGCGGAAGGTAGGGAGGTAGGGAGGGAGAAAGGGAGGACAATGAGTTCAAGGATGCAATACAAAGATGACTGCTTCTTGGTAATCTTTTGCAAATGCACGTTTTTTAATACACTGTGAGAGCACTGGAACAACATTCAGAGGGGCATCAGGCTTTAGAAGTGGATCACAAATCACTCAATAGACCGTCCTTTAGATTACCTAAGAGAAAGGGCTTAATGTTTCAAACAAAGTGACATACAAGAACGATTTATGACAGAGGGATTTATCCGACCGCAAGGTCAACAATCAAATATTTTGTGTTCATGCTTTGTATACCTTTTGCTTGTCATTTCCAACCGGAAGTGTCATGTCATGTACGTACAGAAACGCAAACATACATCTCAGTTAAGTGAAGCTGAAGGCATTTGTCACAACATGTCACTTTTACCGCATTCCCACACAACATCATCAGAGATTGAGTGAACAACAGCAGGACCCAGGGTTGCTACAAATGTGAGCAACGCACGCAAGACGACGCTGCAACGACCACTGAAGTGGAAGCCAAGCAGTTGTTTACGAGCTAGTTAACAGTCGTCACATGTCCACCCAGTCACGTCAAACACCATGTTTAACCTGCAAGCCTGTCCTATAGACTCTAAACGGTATGGAACCTGATGTAGGTATCTCAATGGTCCACAATTTACCTTTGAGGATGAAAAAAATCAGTATGTATTTAATCCGAAGTCTGTCCTACACCTAGTCCCCAAATCCTTGTGCCCAATTCTTGTATGAAATCCAACTCCCAAATCGTAGTCCCAAAACAGTTGTGGGTCCTACCTGTGTGGAGGAAGGGCCAGCAGTCACATGTCACATCACAGTCCCGGTCAGAGACCTTCCTCCTGCTCCTCCTCTCCTCTGACAACATGGCAGCTCAGGTAGGCAGGCTGCTACATAAGCTGCATAGGTCCCTCTGGCCTTGCCCACAAGGTGTGCGCTTGGTTTCAATGTCACAACAACCACATTCCTCTGAGAACGGGACAAACACTCTCCCGCTCGATTTCTCTTCTCTCTTTTTTTACGCACTTTCATTCTCTCTCCTTATCTTCCATTCTTCTATTTGACGTGTGAGCCTGCTTCTCCCTTCTCGGCGTCTCTCTCTCTCTCTCTCTCTGTCCCTACTCTTTCTGAAACAACACAAGCCCGGTGTTTCCTGTGCTCTCTCTCCTCACATCCTGGGCATGACAATGTGTCGTTCCTCCCAGGCGCCCCAGTGAGTCATCAACATGTCACTCCCCTCTCCTGTCCTCTCCTGGCACGTTGGGCCCTCCCCCTTTTCCTGTGTCACTTCCTTCTCTCCTGGCACAAAGACTTCTCATCTTCCTGTCCTGAGGCCGACAGGGCAGGGATAGCGCCTTGTAGAGCAACAAACTCATATTATCTCCTCAACATATTGGTCTGTTCAACCCATCCAGGGCTAGGACCCGGGGGAGGTCATTTGATCCGAAAACCGCCAAGCTGAGCCTCACCCAGGAGCCAAAGTCCAGGGTCTGGTTCTGATTGGCTGGGTGAGCATGGGGATGTAAACATGGCCCTGCTTGCAGTTCTGTGGAAGCTGGGAAGGAGAAGGGGCTGTCATAGGTTTACCCTTTACACAGAGAAGCGGGGAGGAGGCTAGGAGTAAGACTGGGAAAGGCAGTAGGATTTAGCTAAAGCAGCTGACTAAGGATTTTTACTAGTTGACTAGACTCCAGTCATCTCTCACACCAACAACACCCAAAACCTCCCCACACATTTACATTCATACACACACACACACACGACAGGGTGTGGATTACAGTAGATCATAATGGGGGTAAAAGGCAGGCAATAATGAGCCAGTCCAACTGAGAGGATATCTTTACTGTAACACAAAGGGCTAAAGGCTGTAATATGTGCATGCCTGTAAGCAGTGCTCAGAGTAACATAGGCTACTTCTGCATACTAATCTCCCTGAGTGAATAGTTAACAGCTGTACGAACAGTTTTCACTGTGTCATAACAGCTGTCTTGCACTTTCACACTGAAATCCCTCCCTGGTACAGGCACAATTAAGTAGGTTGGTACGTTCCACAGACAGAACAAGACTACAAAATCACACAATGTCCACTGTTCCTGTGGAGTTGTTCAACCAAATCCTTAGTTGGGGGATGGGAGAAGTGAAATTACCTATGTACCTTTGTTACAAAAGGAGGAGTCACATCCATTGAGGATAATAGTCTCATTAGCCTGATATCGCTCTCTGAGAGGAGCTTACATAGGGTTGATTAGTTAATGAACTCAACATTAGAGAGTGGTTGAGTCGGAGAGGCGTTAGTAGCAGAAAAGCCAAGCTAGCACTAATAGGTAGCTCTACCTATCAGCTCTGTGAAGAATGGCCTGTTTGCTTTTGAGTTTATAGTCTTAACGTAGTCTGCAATTTGAAAGATTTGTTCATGACGACACAGAAACATACACAGGTCACATATGCGTCGCGTGTATGAGACAAAAAAGTTGCTGTTCAAAATCGTGGCTACTCCAACTTGTAGCCAAACGAGTCACTATCCACGAGTAAGCAACCAACTGAGAGAAAGTAGTTGTGGAGGATGGCAACAGGATATAGGCTGGCGAGATATTAACAAGCTGGTGGAGTGGAACAGAACCGAGGCTAGCAGAAGCTAGGCCAACACAGTTTGAACACTGCGACTGCACTTTGAGGGGATATTGACAGAACTGGCTGCAGTGGTTGGCTAGCCCCAGCTGCTATACAAACACATGTCAATAGGAATCTCTGTCCTGGATGCCTTGGTTAGCACTGCTGAGCAATCATGGATTTATCTTCCCCAGTTTTCAGGCTGCAGATATGAACACGGCCTTTCAAAAAAAATATCCCATCAGCCTCTGGCACCTGTCTCCTAGTCATAGGGCATAGAGTTCCAGTGGCCCTGATTGTAAAAAAATAAATAAATAAAAATAAATAAATTCATGTATAAGTGCATTTTGGAAAATAATAGCACATCAATTTAGACAGTACAAGAGTGAGACAACCACAATGTCAAAAGGATTAAAAAAGTGTCATGCAAGACAGCTAGAACACGACTTGTTGGCCCTGATTGTAAAAAAAAATAAAAAAAATAAAAATAAATTCATGTATAAGTGCATTTTGGAAAATAATAGCACATCAATTTAGACAGTACAAGAGTGAGACAACCACAATGTCAAAAGGATTAAAAAAGTGTCATGCAAGACAGCTAGAACACGACTTGTTGGAGCTTACTAGTGGTTGGCAACACAAGTTTGCACACACCCCGAGACACACCCCCCCCCCCCCCCGCCCTTACATCTACTTGACAGAAACAAACTGGAGTAATGCGTGTTGGGGACATTGAGGGGAGAGCCCGCTCAGAAACCTGAGGGCTTGTCTCTCCACTACTGAGGCAGAGACGACTCGGCGAGCCGCAACCGTGACACAGGTCCGTCTCCCGGTCCCTCTGTCAGACTGTCTTCCGAGGCAGCCTCTTCCACTGAACACACACACATCTCTCTCCGGCTCCCTGCCTCTCCCCCTCCATCCTCTCACACAGCAGGGATCAAGTAGCACAGGAGAGAACAATGCCCGTTCTCTCTCCCTCTCCCTCTGGCTGCCTTCCTCCCAACCTCTCTCAACCTCTCGCTCCTTCTCTACAGTTCACTCCCACTCTCCCTCCTTCCAGCCCTCTCCCTTGCTCCCCATTTCTCGCTTTTCACTCCATTTCCCTCCCACTCGTCCCTCCCTCAAACGGTCTGTCAATTGTGTGAGCTGCAGAAGGCCTTCTATTCCGTCTGAGTAGGCCACTCTCAACAGCAAACGAGGTGCTTCTCTCCTCTAACAGCCAGCTTAGTAGCGTCCCGGCAACCGAGCGACGCTCCACGACCGGAGCACGATTCCTATTGGACCACTGCAGACAGACACGGCTTATGTTCCACCGCAAATCCAATTACAGACTCTTTGATCTAATCTTGTGAAACAACAACAGTACTCAAAAAGATATGATGTGCCCGTGCTTGTGTATTGGATTTAAATGAATGAAAGAGCATTAACCGAATGACTATTGTCCTCCCAGAGTGGACGCTACGTGTACTCATTTGTTTCATGTAAATCGTTAGAAACCTCACCTCGGTGTTCCCCTGTTAGGCCCCTGTAAGCTTGTGTGTGTGTGTGTGTGGGGAGGTGGGGGCGGGGGGGGGTTAAAGTCCTCAGTTCTCAGGCTGTCTAGGGAGCTGCCCAGTTTGTAAACACTCAAATACCACCACCCATGTGATGCAGATGAGGAGAAGGAATGAAAGACACCCCCGACTCTCCTCCTCCCCCTTTCTTTCTCCTTCTCTCTCCTTTTTACTCTTACTCTAAACTTCACTCCCTACAGCCCCCCCGTTCTGGGAAGTAACTTGGCTCCTGGGGGGGGGGGGATTACAGAGAGAGGCAGAGATAGAGGAGTCGTATCTCCCGCTGTGTAAAGCTATACCGCAGGGCTGTAGAGGACAGTGCAGCGCGGCGCAGGGGTGATTACATCAGGCTCAGGGGCTCGCCCGGGCTGCCCCCGCTAGCATGGCGCGCTCCTGTCCCTTTTCTTATCCTCCGCGCATTCTCAGATATTTTCTCACACGCCCTCTTACGTTCGCTCTCGCCTTCTCACCTTCTCGCACACAACAACACACACTCAAAAAGCTTTCACCGTCACTTTACTTATCCGTGACCCTCTCTCTGAGAGGCTCCTTCGCTCAACTTCCCCCACCCGTGACACTAACGCCTAGGCCTCCGAGGGCTGTCTCCTTGTGTTCCGCATCTCCTATTTCCTACTGAGAACCAACCGTAGCATTCCTTCCTCAGGTCTCCCAGCTACTGCAGCTTATCAGCCCGTGGCTGGGAGGCCTGGGAGACCGATAGCTGTGCTCGGCAGTAAACCCCACACTGACCCGGGGGAACAGAGTGAGAGCGATAGAAAGGAGACGGGACACGGTTTTCCAGTCGCGTCAAATCAGTTTGGCCTCGACTGCATTGGAACACGTCACGCTAGGAAACCCAGGTGGACTAACGGTCCTGTAGGCCAGGTTCACATTTTGCCTGTCAGCCCTTTGGGAGTATGCTTCTCCGAGTCTGGCGCAGTGCTGGTTATTTATTGGGAGAGGACAATCACAAACATTCCACTTAGCTTCGCTTCAGTCTATCTGTGTTGGGGATACGATAGATTAGAACACATATTCCAGGCAAGGGAATACCGTTTTTTCACTCCAGAAATATATAAAGTGTGTGTGCGTGTGTGTGTGTGTGTGTGTGCGCATTTCAACAGATCTCCTCCCTGGGAGTGAATGCATCGGAGATAGCTGAGCTTAGCAGAATCCCTGAGCCTCGCTCTTCTATCTCCTTTCCTCCCTCTCTCATCCTCATTAAGACCTGCTTCTACAGACGGGATTAAAGGACGACTTGCTCCTCTCATCCTCGGATCCCATCATCTTCTCCCCTGTTTGTAGCCTCCGGTTTGCCTCCTTTTCTACTCGACTTGACGTTCTCAGTCCCTTTTCATGCTCTCTCTACATCTCCTCTCCATCCTTCCACCCACCCATTCGCTTTGCTTCCCACTCCGCATTCCACCAGGGTCTCTTCCTTTCACAATCTGGGGGCTACATCCTCATGCAATCAGCCTAGAAATAAGATGGAAGACAAATCTCGCCACCCCCACAGTTGTCCCATAGCACCATCAGAGATACTTCATACCCTCATCGCCCCAAAGCCCCTGGACCAATATGCCTGTGAGGCCTGGTGCCGAGGAAGATAGATTTGAGCCCCAGCCTCTAGTCAGAGGAGGAGGAAAGAGATCTGTTGCTCTGGCAGTGTTTGTTCCCCTCTGGGCACTGCCAGCCACTGTACCTGGCCTACTTCTCAGCCCCCTCACCGCCCCGATCGACCAATCACGGCCTGTCGCTTAATCAGTTCACGGCTGGTGGGAATTCAGCCCCTCCTCCAGTCATGGACTCGCAGTCGCAGGCTGATGCAGGACTGAGAGAATCAGTCCACAATTAAGAAGTGTGCTTTACCAATATGGAACAGAATATTCTCAGTACGTATTGGTACCTAGTGTACGTAAACCCGGCAGTCATAGACTAGGAATACTCCGAAGCGGAAAAGGTTGTATATGCAGTCGATAAAGCTATGCTGTGTGTAGTGGATGATGAGGAAGCATAATATAGGCTATCAGATAGTGGACGAGGCTGCAGTCAGTATGAGTGCAGTATACTAGTACTGGGTAGTGTAGGAGGCCGCAGGCTGCATACATACTTGGTAGAGGCGGAGCGTGTGCGTAGACGCAGGCCCCCCGGGCCCAGCAGAGGGGGATGCAGCCGCTCTTCTCCATGGTCGCCCCCCCAGAGCCACCCGTCGCTCTTTCCCAGGCCCAGCGGCCACACGACTGCCCCGGCCCCCTGCCCTCCACACCCGCATAGAGCCCAGGGGCTGCTTCTGCCCCTCAGCACACACACAAACACACTCAACTGTGGTGCCCTGGCCCACTCCAGATTGGAGGGGCCGTCTACGGCCTGGCTCGGACCCCCACACAGGTCCTGACGCGACAGGCAGGATGGAGAGCCAGGAGAAAGGGGCAAAGGCGGGGAGAGAGGTGACGGATCAGTCAAAACGATACTGACATTTTCCACGATCCATTTCTGCCTGCCTGGCAGTGTCCAAGCCGGGGAAGGTGTTTGTCACTCTGAGAGAAAGCGAGAAAGAGAAAGATGGAGAGAGAGAGGGAGAGGAAGAGAATGGAGAGACAGACTTCAGGGAAACTGAAGCAGATGGAAAAAGACAGAGAGAGAGAAAAAGAGAGAGAGAGAAAAAAAGAGAGAGAGAGAAAAAGAGAGTGGAAATTGATGTAGTCCGCCTCCGTGTCCTCTGATGACTTTCTCCTCAGGTCCACTCTTGGCTGTGGCGGCAGCACTCGACACACACCCGCACCCACACACACACACCTCACCTCCCCGCTTGGTGACTGTCAGTATAATCCGCAACGACACCGCAACAAAAACAGGAGAGTCCAAAAACAAAACAATCCTTCCATAGTCCAAAGGAATTACATGTGCGTGTGTGTGTGAGAGAGAGAAAAGACACAGTCTCTCGCAGGCGTTTCAGGCACGGATAAGCTATGGCTGGTGCTGCTGCTGTCGCGCTGCGAAAAGCTGCCAAGCCGACTGTATCAGAGGAGCAAGAGAAAGATGGAGGGAGCCAGAGAGAGAGAGAGAGAGAGAAGGAGTGGGAGAGAGAAAGAGAGTGAGCAGGGTAGGTGAAGAGTGAATGCGAGAGGTGGGATGGGGTGGGGGGGGCTGTGCGAATTAATAGGGGCAAAGGACGACGGAGGGAACTTATTGGTGGAGCCGGCTTATTAGCATGCTAATCTCCCGCGTTCTCAAATCCACTCACTTGCAAGGGCTGTTTACTAAATACTTGGTCCTCTTCCCCTACGGCAGGGCTGCAGATCAGGTCTGACCAGGGTCACGACGGACACCCTGCATCCCGTCAAACACCCTCCCTCTCACTTTCTCCCTTTCCCCTGGCCCCCCCCATCCCTCCCTCCCTCCTGTCTCTCCCTGCTTCCGTCAGTTCTATACTCGTCACCCATTCCTCCCTCCGTCCTCACCTCTCCTCTCCCAGCTAACAGCCTGTCCCTAGCCCCTGGCTAGAATCTAGTTTGGGTCCTTCTCACCCCCGCCCCCCCCCTCCTCCTCCACGTCCCCATTGGAAGCAGTATTTTCTCAGAGAGGCGCAGACAGGTGAGGAATCTTAGTTGCATTATGTGAGCCGAGACAGAGAGAGAGGTGAGACTGCCCTACCCCAGAACAGTAGACCTGCGGGCAGTCATGAAACCAGTCATGGGACGCATATCGTAAACAAAACATGATCCTTGCTAATACTACACATTAGGGCCGGCTGCCTATAGAACTATTAGAGCTGTTGAAAACCCCCCCCCCCCCCCTGCTTGAGGGGGAGCTGAAAACCAACCCATGCGTTTTTACCCCGTTACAGTCGTGTGCGTGTGTGTGTGCGCGTGTGCGTGTGTGTTTAAGTGGTACACACAGACACGCTAAGCTCCACAGATCTCTGCTGTTAAGTGGTCATGATAATCAAACTCGGCATCAAAATCAATTATTCATTATGGAGCGCTACAGAGAGGAATACAGTTATCAGGCTATGCTTTTTGAGTATGCGTTCAACTGCACGGTACTGCCTCTGGTTTTATGCCAATGAACTTTGCGGCAGCAGCAGTGGCGCACCCCACTGTACAGCTCAATGAAACTGAATCTGAGGCTGCCCAGTTACTCAAAACAAGGTTACCACGATAACCTTGAAAATTGCTATGGCTACACCGGCGTCATGGCAAAACAGGATGCGTATCTTCATCATCCAACGCCCGAGTGTATGTTTTGAGTCTCTGGAAGGTGTGTTCGTCTCCCCTGGCCTACATTTATCGGGCCTGTCACATCTCTGGTGTGCCGCAGTGACCCCCTGGGATTGGCCTGGACTGGAAGGCTGGAGGTAGCAGGTCAAGAGCAGTAAGGTCATAGCAGGGAGCAAAGGACAGCTTCCATAGGCAGCCCTCGGCGGGTGATTTAGGGGCAGGATATCTCCCTGAAGGGCTAGCACCAGAATACCTGAGCCATACGCTGGCCATCATGCGCTGCAGGGTCAGTCCCAACACCAGCCAAACCCCCCCTGCCTTCCTTTCTGCCTTCCATCTTCCTTCATTTCTTCTCTCTTTCCTTCGCCCGCCCGCCCGCCAGAAGGGGGACATAGCAGTGTCCTTCAAGAGGACCTGGTGACAGCCAGCCTGCTGCGTACAGAAGGCAGACAGGACAGGGGGACACACGCGTCACCCCTCCACGTTTGTTTGTGTTTTCTCTTCCCGCCACCCCCCCCAACCCGGACCCTCCCAGCTCCCTCCCGTGTCCCTCTGCAGCATTTCGGGTCATGCCGGGCTTCGGTGCATTAGTCCAGCCGCGATATGGCAACACCGCCGAGTCACGCTGACGATCGATACGACCATTTATGGAAGTTGGGTAACTGGGCCCGGCCCTCGGGTCTGGCTCCCAGAGCCAGGAGACCCGGGCAGGGTCCTCTCAGTCACTCGACACTCCCACAGGGAGGAGGCATGGAGACAGGCTCCCGTGGCATCGTGGGAGCGGCCATGCTATTCTTGAGAAGACAAAGCCTTCTCAGATGTATAGAAATGCACACAAGGATGTCTCCGTTGTCGGAAGGATCTGCTCGGAGTAATTTGACACCCAGATGATGGAACCGCGATTCAATGGTTTATCTGGTCTAGGTCACCACTGAAGTTAACAACCGTGTAGTGAAGTGACTATAAATGCATTTGTAATTTTTCCCCATTTATTTTGTGACATTCTATGGACAGAATGTCTCCTACAGAATGTCTCCTGTTTACGACATGCAGTGTTTCTATTTTAGAGATTGAATATGGATAAGGAATTAAGCTGTTTTAAGTGAGCTAAGCCGAATCAACCAGGACACTGGTAACCCGGCTCTGAATCACTTCCAATACTTGGCCCTAAGTTACAATCTAGCAACAAAAAAACATGCCCTAACTGGATCTAGGCACCGTCACGTCAAATAAACTCTGTCCCAGTCTGAATCCAAGGCTTGTGTTGAATTCCCTTGGAAATGGTCTTTCCTACTTTGGTTCTCTCTGATCTAACACAATTGGACAGGTGAAAGCGCATTTCCCCTGCACAGCTGGTACACTCCAGTCATGTCAGATGAGAGGTTTTCTGAAGGCAGGAAGGAAGCTAGCCTTTTGAAAGAATGAACACAGCCCCTGTGCTGGATGTAGACATTTGTCCTTGGATGTATTTACAGTAGTAGATCCAGCTCTATCTATTCCACTCAGACAGACAGCACTCTCATTAAGATGTGAAAAGACAATCTCCCCTATAATTAGACAAGATTAAAGGAAAATCCCAGAAAATTAAAAGACGGCATAACATTCAGGTAGGTACTTACCAGCATAGTATGATATCCTGGAAATATCTGCAAGACAAGAAAGAGAGAGAGAGGGAGAAACAGAGAGAGTTAATTGGGTGTTACTATGGGGATTTTCACACATATAAACAGACAGCTTGTGCACCATTCATAGCTAGCTGGGATTTCCTGTTGCGTGTGAGTCTCCGGTTCAGTGGCACTGGCTACTAGCCTGACCCTGGGCAGACAGACAGACCGGCTGGCTGACTGACTGATGGGCAGGGAGCTGTGGCGCCCCCTAGCTGTGGAGTGTTTAGTGAAACAGAGTCTGGCACACAGAGCTGCCAGCGGCACTGCGATTCTGGCAGAACCGAGCCCGCTCCGGTTCTGCTGTCTCCACGGTGACCGCACAGCACCTCCTAACTAGTGGATAACCTAACACGGTAAACTAAGCATGTAAATACGAAGAACGCCCCCATTGGAGACCAGCTATACATAGGGGTGGAGGTGGTTGTACTTGGTGGTATGCTGGGGTTAACCACTGTTCTTGATATAAGCCTGTAAAGAGACAATGGCTCAGGCAGACAAACATACCTAGACAAACATAGAGCCCATCTTCCACAGCAGGACTATCAGTGAAAAGCCAGGCTCCGCACAGCTCATCAGCTGAAGCCGTTTATAATGACTTTGACGAGGCACAGCGGGGGGGATCTGAGAGAGGAATGATATGAGGTTGCTCACCAGCTATTGCTCACGAGACTAAGGCAGGACGAATTTTAAGCCTATTTTAAAAAGGGGTTTGAATGAAAGAGGGGTTGAAGGAAAGGCCAGTCATCTATTATGACTTTTGCTGTGAAGAGAAACAATGTTTAAACTATTCCATTCAAACTGTTTCATAAACTATTTGTTTAACTCCACAGTGCTGAATAATATTGACAAGGAAGGGGGAGTCATTGCACAGAAAGGGGCTACTGATATGTTACCCTTACATCTAGGAAGAAGGAAACACAGCTTCCTTTTTACGTATTGACGTTTAACAGACGATGTTCAGGTTACACAGGTTGCTGAATGGTCAATAGTAGTGTGTGTCTTATTTGAGTGCAGTGTAGTGTTGGGGGTCAATAAAGGTGTTCTTTGAGACTCCAACATCTACACACACTGTAAGGTGCCAAATTTCTTTAAGCCACACCGAGAGATAGAGAGCGGGAGATGAATACACACACATATATATTGGCTATATAAGGTCTTCTCTCCCATGCATCTTCATTTCGCTATCTGTTGAAAAGCACTGTCTATCAGTTTGACTGGCACGCTACCAAACACCTGCTCCTCAAGCTGTCTGTTAAGATGGTGTTGAAGTGAATGGCGGAGAGGGCTGAGAGGACACTGGCACACAACACAGCTTTCCCTCAGATGGGGGCAGTCAGCTGTGTCATTAGTGACTCCCGCCTGTCTCAAGGGCTCCCATGGCCTACTGTACTGTAGACCTGCACGGCTGACTGACAAGCCTGATTGCACAATCATTTTAATGATAAAGTGCGTCCTGCTGATTGACAGAACTGATTATCCAATCATCATCAATGATTGCACAGCGATGATGTATGAGGACCACTGGTGTGTTCTGCTGAGGCGGCAGGATGTTCACATAGCCTACCTGAAGACACACACACACACACACACACAGGCATATTATTGATAACCTGAGCCAGAAAGAAGCCCTGACTCAGCAAAGAGAAACAGCTCAGTGACACACTCCACTCACTCACCTAGACTGCAGTGACCCTGCCAAGGCCCAGCCTAGACAAGAGCTATCTATAGTGAAAGTTGCACAGTAAAACACCATCATAACACACACCCTCATAACCTTGCTGAAAGTGCACCCTCAGTCAGCAACCTTGCGAAAAATAAAGAAACAATTCCCCCAAACGACAATGAATGACTGATTCAGCCTATGACATTAACTATAGTAATCATTAGTACTAACATTGGCTCTTTGCGTTGTGTGGATGTTTTTGAGAGAAGTATCTAAACAAGCAATGGAGGACAAAATGGAATGGAGTGTACTTACAATTTACATGATTTCTTCGTCTAATCACTTAATCCAATTTGTCTCCTGGCAAACATTTGGGTCACGATTTGTTAGCTCCAATTAGCTGTCGTCATTGAAGACATAATGTAGCACCAAATGTATGGATAATTCAGGCGTAGCATATCTAGCATAAGGCCTGAATGCCCATTGCTCGGAGTACCAGAATCGAGTAGCAGAACACTAATTCGACTTTAGTTTAGTATAAAGTCACAGCACATACACAAATGAAAACCAAAACTGAAGCTTTTCTCTTCGGATGGCAAACACTATGCTCATCTTTGCACGTAACTTATAACGAACACGACCAGCACCAAAAGCACAGTGATACGCAGAAACTAAAATGGACAATGCCTCGCAGTTATTTAGGTGTTTTCTCAGAGTGGTAAAGGCTAGTAATTGGGTATAGACGTGCTCCCAGCACTGAGATGATAAATGCTGGGTGGGACAGAATGCTGTGGTCTCAACACTGGATTCCTGGCAGTCCTCGGCTTCCAAGGCCCGAGATTCGGTGTCAATGCTACAGGCTTAGCAGTTAGCACCAACACTTTATTTTGAGTGTCTCATTTCATTTGGTCCTTGTATGTTACATCAGCTGAACTATGCAAGCTGTCAATGTAAACTGTCAACAACCCTTAATATTAACCAAGTTGAACAAGTTGCATGAAACTAAGTTGCATGTCATTGTTTGTTGATAGCCGAGCCTGGCTTGATCATCTGCACATTGTGTACAAAGGCAACCTGATAGAGATAAACGGTCTAGCAAAATACAGAAAGATCTCGTTTATATATTCTCTAAATGTGGTGAGGCGTGACATACCATGACTGCTCTGAGGACATCGGCTTGTTCCATAGTTCCAGTAGTGCTAGACCTACAGCCACAACCCCATCCCTGCCAAGTTAATTAAGAGCTGAGTTACTACCCAACCACTACAGCTATGCTAGAATTCTCACAAGCTGCATTTCAATTCTCACAAGACCAAAATGCATTGTTCAAAATATACACATATATATAGTAGCTATGCACATCAGGAGGCAACAGTTCCAGTGCAGCATGGTTTTGATTGATGGCCCCATTTTCTCAGTGAATGTTAAGTGAAACAGAGCATGACAGGTCCATCTTACATATGCCTGAATTTTGATTGTGTTGCATGTTTCTCACTTACTCAGTGCTGTCTCAATACTGTAGTTCAGAGTTTAAGAGTAACTTTTACCATCTACCATAAGTCACTGGGAATGATGGCCTTTTCCAGTTGCTACATTTCCACACAAATCACATGCACACAGACAATTCCCTATGCTTCATAAAATCCCAGTTTAAGTCAAGTAATCTGAAACCTAGCTGGTGTCACAACAATGTTTGACAAGTGGGTTGATGTCTTAGTTTTGCATGAGGTATAGCCTACCTGGCCAAGGTTATTCATTGATGTTAAATGCATCCCAGTGCAAAATCAATCCCAACCAGTATGCCAGTATCCTTCTGGGATAAGTTAGAAGTAAGTGTTTTTTAACATGGAATCACGATGGACTAACGTGTTTAATACAAATAGGCCTATGTAACCATCTGTTAAGTGGTGTTTACTGTCCATGAAGCTAACAGATGGACGTTGTTTCAGAAATCAACCAGTGGGAAGTGGCTGTAGATGAACTTGTGACTACAAAGTTCCAGACAAGAAAACTCATAACTGTGTATCCATCAACCACCCTATTCCCACTACGTCATCAGATACAATGGCAGTGATCCTTCTCAAATTGACTTAAACAAGAGTGCATGGGTCCCTACCAGAGTCAAAGAGAAGAATTTGTTGAAAACAAAGTGACGCAATTCTAAACATCTGGAACGCCCACTGACTGAGACTGGGGCATGAGGCCTCTCTGAGAAGTCTCTCCTGTATTGAGTCTGTGCGTGCGTGTGCCAGAAATGTGTGTGTGCTTGCTAAAAGTAAACAACTGCAAAGGAGTCCCAATAATTCTTTCAAACGATACAATCAAGACCACAATCATTCCTCGGCTCTAAGATAGCTGCATGGTAAATGTGTCAAGTTATTGCAAGCCATCATCAGATATACCTCATACCAGAATCCACAGCCTGAGGCAGCATAGCTGCTTGAGGTAAGTGTCCTGGAATTCATCAGGTAACAGAAAAAAAAACATACCTTGACTTCATACCTGCTGTAGTTGCTTACAACTTTAGGTTTAGAAAACCCTTCAGATGGTCTATCAGGGCATCCTTGTCTAATATAGCTAATTGCCCAGAATGATCTACATGTCTAGGAGGTTTCACATGAGACCTTGCCTGTCATGGCGAGACGTGGAGCAAATTCCATTCCACACTCACTGTATTCACCTTAGCTTCAAAATATTCTATCAGCCCTTTAATATCTAAAACACAACATATTGAACTACACCTACCTCCATTGGTGCAACCGAGAAAGTCCCAGAACTGCATGTTTGGCTGGCCGTAAACGTACACAATCCACCCGGGCTTGTTCACTTCCTATACTGTCAGAGCTACACACAACACCTCCAAGCTGGCACACCTAGCCCCTTCTCTATCTACCTATCAAATCACAGTACTCCCACTCCTTAACCAGGCTCCTCCTCAGAAACCTTCCCTCCCTCTCCCTCACCTGGCTCTGAGTAAGGACAATGATATTGGCCGGGTTTCCCAGATTCGTTAAGAAGCTCCTAACGCTAAGATCTTCTTAAGAACGTTCTAAGAGCGTTCTAGAGCGCCCTTAGAACGTTCTTAAGATGCTCTTAGCGTTAAGATCTTCTTAACGAATCTGGGAAACAGGCCATTAGCGGTAGCTTATGTATTTCACATAAAGACATGGCCAGCTTTGATGCAGGACATAACATGATATTCTCTGTGATTGTAAAGCTTATCTACATGAGCAAAAAAATACAAATATCCATAGCTAGATTGGGCAGAGGTTCTCAACAAACTGATGTCACAACAAATCCATGCAACAACACAAACACATACACAACCGTGGAAATATTGATTCTTTAAATAGAGCAGTTTGAAGCATTTTATAAGCTCTGGAAAAAAAGCTACATTGCTCCTAGTTCTGTGGTATACTGTATTGTTTGTTAGTCATGTAACGACCACCACAATAATGTTAGTCTAAATATTTCTCTTTGCTGTGATTTCTAGAATTAATTTCCATTCATCGCATGATGTTACCAGTACGGTTTCCTACAATGTTTCCAATGCGTTTTGTTTAAATTCAGTATTCCCTGAACCTTGCACCTAGGCGTGAGACAAATTCGGACGAACACGCAAGCACACATGCACATACACACACTGCACCACTGTTAGAAGAGCAGTAGCAAGAATGCATTATCGACATAGTTATGATATTCAAGACAATATAGCCTAAAATGTCATAGTAATATTTTACAATGTTTTGAAAGCAAAGGTCTAGCCGAAATGCAACCCCTTTATTGTCTGGGTATTCAATCCTATGCTAAGCTTGCTAACGGTAAAGTTATTCAATACATCCCCACAGCTTTTATTACACACGATTTTGATACTTACTCGAATATTAAATATCGGTGTTCAACCACACCTTTTTCGCAAACTGGACGGTCCCTTTCCTGGGAATGTTTGTTTGTATTCCGTTTATAGCTGGATCCGAGTGGGGTTTCCTTTCTCTGTTAATCCACAACACCGTGCTCTCTCCTCGGTTCCCAGTGACGCTACAGCCCTGCATCCTAATCATTCCAATATGGCTGACGTGTAGCGCCCGTAGCCCTGGTAGCTATATTGCATAGTTTCAGAGCGCAACGAGTTGAATGGATTGGCCCCTCTAGATAATGTAACATTTCACTGAGAATGTGTAGCATAATTGCTGCTGCTGAGTCAGTAGATTAATATGAAATGCGATGATGCCGAATGAGGCTAAATTGACTGTTGTTTTATAGTTGACAGTAATAAAATGTAACATCAAATGTAACTCTCAAAACATCAACGCTGGTGAATAGCCTACTGATATGATTATTTTGCTTTGCAATGCAAACTATATCTTTAGACAAATGCATTTTCATATTTACCAATGCCTAAAAGATACACACAAATAGCAGTCTGTGGTCTTTAATATCGCCCACATACACAACTAAACTCAAAACATTGTGTTTTCCTATTGTCTAATAGACATTTTCCAAAACATTCCTTCCAATGACCTCCCTGACCCCTTCATAGCCATACCACACACACACACACACACACACAAACTACACTCTGCTAGATGACCGAATCTGCCCACTACATGGCCACAGGAATTCTCTCGCCTCTACAATACTCACTGCCAAGGCAGCTTGACGAAGCCCATACTTACTCTGATGGTTTAACCCATTTGGCTTAACCCACAAAACACCTCCATTGGGAATATAAGAGGATGAATTCATTTAATGACAGCAAATACAATAAAATGATGACATTTCCCATTTGTGAAAAGATACTGCTGAAGAATAACAAGGTTAGTGTACAGTGTTGAAGTACACTGATCTCACAATATTACAGTATATGACATAATAGAAAATGGTACCAGGAGAACTAGACTAAAGTAGAATGTTTCAATGTAGTGTTATACAAATACATATAGATCAAACTGTTGACTGGGCAGTGAAATAGAAGCTAATTATGTGGAGTGGACATGGTTTTCTGTCATTAAACTTGAACTCCCTGAGGCTCTCCCTCCACTGTATGAAAGGTAAGGAGAAACAATAATAGTTCATGATCTTCTTTTTCCATGCGCTTCTTTCTCTCCTCTCTCTCTCTCCTCTCTCTCTCTCATGTTAACAGTCCGTAGTTATTTTGGGTCTCCTCTCCAAACTCTCAAAATGTTTATCCCAGTATCACTGCACTGTATACTTTACATTTAGTCACTTAGCAGACGGCCCTATCCAGATACTTTACACTTCCATTATTTGTGGAGTTGCTTTGAAAACACAAGAGCTCCCCCACAATATGTCACCTAGGACATGCCCCCAGACCAAAAAGAACTTGAGGTGAGCTTGATTTAGCTCCTGGATCTTTAAACCGTCCGTCCTCATTTACTCCACCTTCCAGATGGCGATCTTGCCGTCGAGGTGGGCCGAGCCACTGAGAACGTAGCGGTCCTCAGCGGAGCACAGTGATTGGACGCTGTCTGTGTGAGCCAGCAGTTCTTTCTCCACTGTGTGCTGCTCTGTGTCTACTACGTAGATCTTCCCCCTAGCCGTATTCTGGGCCTGGTCCCGGGTGTGTGAATAGTCCTGATCTTTGCAACCACCGTCCTGGCAGCCCACCCAAATCTGGAGGAAAGTGTGAGCACAAACAACAAGGTTTGTCACATTTCTGGAATTGAAATGTCAATCCAACATGTTTGTACAGTGTGTCTACACAGTGAGTGTGTGTATGTTTATATGTTAGCCTGTGTTTTCTGACCTGGTTCTTGACCTTAATCATACAGTTCACCCCAGCACAGTCCTGCATCTGCATCCTCTTGAATGGCTTGGTCAGATCTTTGGAGTGCCACAGGCAGAGCTCTCCTGAGTCACAGCTGCTTGTCCACAACTGGTCCTTCTGAAAACACATCCGGTTCATTACAGTTGAGATATTCACCCCTCAAAATATATATATATATATATATATATATATATTATTTTTAATTGGGAGGAGTTGGGAGGATTCATTGAAAGGACGATAAGAAGACCTCTAGGAAGAGGATGAAGCTGCTGAACGTAGGGAGAATGACTCCAAGGTTATCAGAGAGGGACATCTTGCGCTGTGGTGTTCCATTCCTTCCGAGTTCCATGATGCCATTGCTAGAGCCTAATGTGAAAGGGACAAAAACGTTCAAAGACAACAATACAAATACTTTTTGTATTGTTGTCAAATATTTAAATTGGCCAGCCAACACACATTCCTCATCTCTCCTAACAAACCAAGCAAACCTGTGTATTTGTGTGTGTGTTTGTCTGCAATACAGTACAGTACAATACTTACAACACCATAGAGTTCCATTGTAGAGTTGTATTGAAGTGAGTCTTTCACAGCTGACCTGAAACTGCGTCTTCACTTTCAGAGTCGAGGCATCCCACAAAATAACCGTTCCGTCCACACTGCAGGAGTATATCTGTGTTTGGCTGAGAGGAGAGTGTTTGCCTGTTTTAGGTATTACACTAAAAATAGTGTAATTTAGCCTATGCTACTTGGCGGAGCTGGATCCAGACCACTGCCGCTATCTGCTGGTTAGAAAGAGTCATTGTAACTCTCCTAATACAGACCTTTTAAAATATGTAAAACTATTTACACTTTGGATAATACTCTAATAATAAGTTTTAATAAAAGTCATTTTTTATTGAGGATAATGTAGGTGGTATTGCAGTCTGTGGAACACCAGGTGGAATGTGATGTAAATGAACCTTGTCTTGTCAGTGCTGTCATCCAGTGCGAAGGCTGAGACCTCATGGCGGTGCTCAGTCAGCTGTTTGTTACATGACATGCTCCTTGTGTCGATGATGTAGATGACCGAATCCTGGGAGCCAATCCACACTTGATCCTGGTCCAATCCCAGCATGCAATTCTGAGGCGGAGAATACAGTATCGAAACAAGGTCAATAGTTACCACCAGGAGGCAACAGCAGAGCAACAAAAAGAGAGAGAGAGAGAGAGAGAGAGAGAGAGAGAGAGAGAGAGAGAGATAGAGAGAGAGAGAGAGAGAGAGAGAGAGAGAGAGAGAGAGAGAGAGAGAGAGAGAGAGAGAGAGAGAGGGAGGAAGAGAGATAGAGAGGGAGCGCTATGCAGTTAATTCAATTTACCAGTTTATTTATTGCTAAGGACTGACATTTACTGGGGACTGCCATACATGGGCAGGACACTAGATAGTACAGACAGTCAGTGAGACAAACAGACAGGACAGTAGACAAGAAAGTAGCAGACAGACTCACCAGTTGTGACGACCCGACTTGAATGCAGTTCTGCTGCATGGACCAACTGGCAGCGTCAAACACCACCACCCGCCCCCCGCTGAGGGCGCACCACAGTTTGGGGTTGCCGTGCCTATCTGCCTCACTGTAACTCAGGTGACCTGGGGGGCAGGAGGGGGAGAGGGGCCAGGGAGGGGGTAAAGAGAGGAATATAGTCACCCTAAGAACAAGATACTTCACACATTTGTGCACCAGTGGCCCAAACGATCCTGAACTTTTTTTATGTTAAACTGAACTTGGTAATATTATAAAATTAATGAAAGTATGAGAAACAGTGTCCCCAATTCTTGTCTCGACTTCTGCACTTTCCTCCAGCTCAAGTTTGATCAACAGTGGTTTGTTTAACAGTGGTTTCACAAAATAAGCCAAGGAATAAAACCTGCCTCGCTGAAGGCAATTGGCTGAAACAGGACTACTATTTTTTAAACCTAGTGTCGTTACATTTTCAGCCTCCATAAACCATAGATGTATACAGTATGTTAAGCATAATGTCTGATAACTCTCATACTGAATTACATCCCCATAACATGGTCCTTCAGCATACAGTGGTAAATTGTTCATGTTGAAAATCAAACACAGAACCATGTCTCCTTCATTGTTTTTCTGAATTACGTGACAGTCCCACACTGCTCAAGGACTTGGTGTGACTGGCTACTATGAACTATATTCACTGGTAAAAATAAATACATAAAGCCTGCCAGTTAGCACATAACCTTGGTTTACACACTTGGTTCACTTGGCCTTGATTCAGAGGCGTAAACCAATTAAGTTAGCTGGAATATTTCTACCACAACAACTGCGGCCAACAGCCCTGGGCCTCAAAGCTCCTTTGTCTCCATTTGGCTCTGCTAAAGCAGTATCGGTCAATTTAACACCATTTACTGTTATGTTGTCTTGTGACCGTCCAGGAGAACTGAGCTAAGTAGACAGAGATAGAGAGAGAGAGACAGAGAGAGACAGACATACATAGGATGGAAGGCTTGGGGACTAAGAGAGCCAAAAGGAGTCATGGCTGGCTAATCAGAGAGAGAATAGGGAAAGCCAGAAAGTGAGAAAGAGTTGTACATGGACAAAGAGAGGTACAGTGTAATGGTAAGCTCACGCCAAACTTTTGATAAAACTTGACAGCCCAACATGTCCTTAGTTTGGAAATGTTTTAATCTCGAAATACAGGCAAGCAAGGCAGCAACTTGCAATGTGTGTAAAGAGCATTCCAAGGGGTGGAATTACGTTAGCGTTGTGTAGGCTACCACCTATTTTATCAAGCACCTTTAAAAGTTTCACATGAAAGAGCACCAGGGCTTCATGCTAGCCCTTTGGCGGAAATTCCGGAGGGGATGGGAGGTGGGACACGACCCCCCAATCCAATTCGTCCCCCCCAATATACTTTACAACGTAGGTAATGTGTTACAGCACTACGTTTGGTGTCCCCCCTCAAAAATTGCTCTTGAGAAAATGTAATGTCATTGTCCCCCCCAATGTATATGAGATTTTCGCCCCTGTGCTAGCCAAAAAAGCAACTCCTGGCAGCAGCAGACACTCAATGAGGCCTTCGAAAGACGCTTTTGATAGTGCATAAATATTTCTCTGTGGCATTACACTTTTTTTCCAAATATTCAATTTGAAAACGCAGTTGTTGCTGCTACCTGTTTGTATGTGAAGCCAAACACAGTTCAAATAAATTGTTTTGGAATACATTTAGATGGAATGCATGTGTATTTTTGGCTCCTTAATAATAAGTGCTGTGTGGTTAATATAAAAGAAGAGAGAGTTCTGTATCGGTATCTAATTAGTATCGGTATCTGCAGGTGTGTATCGGAATCGGGTTGGAATTGAAATAATGTGGATCAATGCATCTCTAGTTATTACAGTACAGTACCCTTTGGTGCAGTAGTACAGTACTGTAGCAAGTGTATACTCGCTGTGTCTCACCTGGTGTGTAGAGCATGACATATACAGTCTGTGGAGCTGCCAGTTCTGACGAAGGGTAAATCTTGTGTTTCAATGTCTCCAATGTTGTCTTTGGCACCATCATGGGAACTGTCCACACACAATCCCCAAAAAACGAAAGAGTGCAAAGAAACCAAAAGGTACACAATCTAGAATGAGAAAGCTTGAACATTTGAACTGTGCAGTTTTATTTTTAGGAAGCAAGCGGTTCGTTTGCTGTAGCCACTGGTATACCTTCATGTTTAACCTTGTCAAAGTAGGCCAGCCTGGAGGCTGCCTCAATGGCCTTCTGGCTTGACAGACAGCCCGCCACTGCGTCCATCAGCAGCACGTTGGTCAGGGCCTGCTGCATGTACTGGGGGTCCTGGACCCGATGGGGGTGGGGGTGGGAGTGTGTGTGTGTGGAGGGGGGGGGGGCAGTAAAAACAGAAAGGAAAGATAGAATCCTGAGGGGGCCTGCGTTGATGCAACTGCAGCATTTACAAAAAATTGCCAGGAAACAGGCTGTGTAAAGTTTCGTCTGTGGAAAACGAGCAAGTTGTCAAAACAACCTGTAGGTTTAAATAGGCTACTGAAGCAGGATACGGGAGTAAAATGCTGAGGTTTCTAACCGTGCTTCCACACTGCTGTGAATGTGCTGTCAAAAGCTGCTAAGATCCATACAATTTGAACTACTGTTATTCTGTGTTTTCCAGAAAAATGTAACTGGATATCAGACATTGTACAAGATCACCGGCGTCCCTTTTCCCCTACCTTGTGATCATCTGCCATCCTTCTGCCGGACCACATTTCCTTGACCATAAGATTCCAGAGGTCACACTCGGCCTTCAGGTTGGCCTCAAACACCTCCCTCTGCTGGCTGCTCCGGATCTTCAGTGACGGGACCCTCAGCAGCAGGATCGGGGCAGACGAGATCTTCACCTCCTGAGAGAGAGAGAGAGAGAGAGGGAGAGAGACACAGACAGACAGACAGACAGACAGACAGACAGACAGACAGACAGACAGACAGACAGACAGACAGACAGACAGACAGAGAGAGAGAGAGAGAGAGAGAGAGAGAGAGAGAGAGAGAGAGAGAGAGAGAGAGAGAGAAATGGGTCGCCAGTGGCAACGACAGGTTTCGTTTTCCTTCGAGGGTGTCATTACATGTGACATCTTCATGTCTTAGAAATCTCTAATGCTGTTTTTGAAAAGGTTTTGTTGTTTTGTAAAGCTAAATATGTGTTTGTACAGTAATACCGGAACCTCAGCTACATATGTAAATAATAAGCCAAGCCAGTGCATCTGAATTTGAACTGAAGCATTTGTATGGTATTGAGTTGTTGTCCTCTGTAACCCACCTCGATATCCCTGAACTTGGTGATCTCCAGGAAGCCTGGCCGTCCCTCAGTAAGCAGGAACAGTCTTTTCTGGGTCATGGCGATCTTGCCCACACCGCTGCTGGTCTTGACGGAGGACGACAGCTTGTATACGCTCTCATTGTTGTCCAGGTGCTCGATGACCGCGGCAGGCAGGTTCACATCCTGTGCCTGAGACTCGGCCTCCTTCCAGAAGGTGTAAAACACCCGGAACACCTCAGGGTCTACCTGCTTCTGTTGACCTATAGAGGACAGCACTCTGGTGTAAACAGACACTATAGCTACAAAAGCACACATCTGGTCCGGTTGTGGTATGGTAGGCTACTTCTGTGCACTTCTTTTCACACACTGCTGCAATCTTACAGTAGCCTACCTATCTCCTCCATCCACCTGGAAAATCTGAGTTTACCTACTTCCGTTGACCTGTAGATAGCAGCACACAATTCTACCGTTCTAGACATTGTCAAACAGAGAACAGTATGCTATCCATAGAAACATTCCCTATAACTCAACATGTAAATTGTATAAAGAGCTGTTCAAGAATGTTTAGCTTTAGATGTGCAGAGTATGAGTGTCTGTGTACATTAAGGCGCAAGTAAAAAGCTCACAATGCGTTGGATCGACAACGATGTTAAAGGCACCCAAGGCCACCGAACCGAAGGGATTGTGGTTGTTGATGTTTTGGGTCGGTGGCGCTAACTAGCCATGCAGCCTCTAAGGCCTTCACAGAGCATGCTCATTAAACACAAATTACGGCCATTCTCGTGCATGCAAATATGTCCTTTTTTATTCTAAATTCAAATTGCACGCAACAAACCAGTTGCAAGCAGCCTGGCAGCAGAAAAAAAGTGCGCGGTGCAAAGTCGTGTTAGCGTCACGTATAGGGAGACTTTGAAGACTGGAGTTCAAACTAAGCAGAAATAGTCCGAGAGTTGAATATAAAAAGAAAGCTGGCACCCGTCACATAGCTAGTAGTCGCAAATCAGGAAGCTAACAGTGAACAGTAGGGACATGCTGTCTTGTAGGTAGGCAACTTGGCTTAGGCCGGACACTCGATCCTTACCCTCACCAGTCAAGTCAAAGTAGAACACTGACTTGGAAGCATCCGTGGAAGCAGCATCTGAACCCAAGTCGGTTTTACCCAATTCTATTAAGAGTGAATTACAAGATAATCAGATGATACGCTGACATGAGCTATAATCAAGACACTGATAGCCTGCTGTACAGTAGCCTACTATTTCAGAATAACCTGCAATAGAACAAAACATTTATCACCATGACCACTTATCTCCAATGATAGGCTAATTAAAGTACTGTCCTCCAGATCTCAACTTAAGTAGCCTATTCTCATTGAAAGTTAGTTTGCTGCACTGTTGATCTATCGTCTATCGTGATCCTAGCATGATTGTTGGCCTGTTTATAGCCTAAGTCAGACTTTCAGATCATCAGACATAGCCTGGAGTGACTCAGAGAGAAGTATGCGGTATTGATTAAGTGTGGGATACATGGAAAGACATACAGGCACAAACGGGGTGTTGGCATGGACAGGGTTTTTATTAGTCTAGCCATCTTTAACAGCTGGTTTACAACCAACACAGTATCACCCTTCAAAGTATACCTAAAGTGACCATAAGGGATACACAAAACAGGTGTTTAGAAAGCTTTAGCATCAACGTTCCGCACAAAGCACTGGAGTTTGAGACTTACCAAGCAGGAGGGCATTGAACAGGCGATGTATAGTCGCCACATCCCTGACTATACCAGACTCTTGTACGCGCTTCACAAACTCCTTCCTCGGCATGTGGCTCCTCGGCAGCTCAAACTTGGTGACGTTGTCGTCAGGCTGGTCGGCCACCTCCTCCTGGTCCTTCCTGACTCTGCAGATTAAGCGCTTGAGCTCAGGCCTCCGGTTGGCCAGGGAGTGCTCGTCCTTCTGCAGAGAGTCCACCAGACACCTCACAAGCTGGGAGGGGAAGATCTCCACATCCGTCTGGCAGAGAAGAGGACAGGAGAGAACAGTAGAGTACAACAGAAGACAGCAGAGAACAGTGCCAAAGAGGACAGTATAGTATAATTAAGTCAATAGAATTCATTGTATGACCTTCATGGGGCTACCAGTTACTCTGAGAGCCCTAAACCCCCAACCTTGAAGCCACAAGTCTACCTTGTAACCACCTGCAACCACCCACACCAACCCCTCTCTCCATCCTTTAGACCACCTCCTCAGGTCCCATGTTCACTCTTTCCCCAGTCCTACTGTCTAACATCCAGGCCACATCCTCAGTCCCACCGTGTAGAGGTTCTGAAAGTCGCTGAGGGCGTCCAGGTATCGGGAGCAGAGGGTGTTGATGAAGCCCCTCAGATAGAGGAGGCGGGCCAGCAGGGTGGAGTTCTCTGGGGGGACACAGAAGATGGCCTTGCCCAGCAGCAGGATCATCTCACTGTAGTAGTTCTGGACGTAATGGTAGACCAGGGGGGGAGGGAAGTCTGGCAGCTTGAACTGCTTGATGGGCTTGGATGGGATCTTTTGGTCTAGATTGGGGAGAGAGTGGGAGGGACGGTTTGTGTGTGTGTGTGTGTGTGTGTGTGTGTGTGTGTGTGTGTGTGTGTGAAATGTACAGGGTGTGTATGTCTACTGGATGTGCATGCTTGGGCATGTGTGTGTGTGGCTGAACCAAACATTGTTGAGCCAGATGTGTTGGGGAAATGTGTGTGAGTTTTTAGTCTATATACAGTACCTGAATGTGTGTTTATCGAGCCTCTCTCAACGGTCTCAGGTATAGCGAGAGAGGTCTGTCGAAAGCAGGCGATAGACCTCTCCTCCCCCAGGTTGGGCAGGCTCATGCCCAGGCGCCTGTTCAGGCGAGGGGGCTCGGAGCCGGTGCTGTTCTTCCTGGCCTGGATCTCCCGCATGGTGGGTCTCCGGGGGTTATCTATCATCGCCTGCATTCTGGACGCCGCAGGTTGAATACGTTACTAAACAACAAGGTTTTAAGTGCCTGCGCTTGAAAATGTGTCCTGCTCTGTGGATGGAAAGAAAGGAAGGGGAAAAGGTAGGGTGAAGAGAGACAGGTTGAGAGGAGGAGATCTCACCTCTGAGTTTCGGACCTTGTGCTCAGCTCCATGCGAGTGAACGCGTCCATCTTCCTGTTGAGTCTGTCCTTCAGGAAGGAGTGAAAGATGTGTGTCTCCAAGACCTACAGTACCACACCACACCCAGTCAACAACAGAAACATAGAGATGGTAGCTACTGCAGGATGGCCTTGAGGGAATGTCTTTGAATAAGTTATTCTTGGCCGTGACGATACCTTTTTGTAAAAGGGCTTGTCTGCAGGCTCTCTGGTCTTAAGGAACTCTTGACTGTTGAAGACTCTATGCTCAAAGTTGAGATGACCACTTACTTCCCTGGTAGAAAGACAGGAACAGTTCTGTACTGTCAATTACCAGGCAACAGAGAATTCTGCTCTCATCAAACAACAACCTATTTCTGGCAATACTGACAATTGCTTCAAATACTGATTTTATGTTGTGGTTTATTTTGGCCTTTCAACCCTTTTTAATAGTTCAACATAATTTTGGGGGGTCAATAACATATTTCACAACAGCATTTTTGCAAGATACCCCTATTTAATCTTATGTATTGTTCACTGTGTGGAAGTCTCCTTATTTTATCATAAAATCTAGGAATTTCCCTTTTTACAAATGCATTAACTGTGTCGCTTTAAAAAAGGGGAACATACCCACACAGAGAAGGAAATTCACATTTGCAAAACCTTTTGCATAATTTAAAACAACGTGTTTATAGACCCGGCCATTCCAAGCATGTTCTAGTATGTTAATGTAATTTAACCGAGCGTGTTCAACCATACAAACACAGTGTGTACAACCGTCGAAAGGCCAAGAAGGAGACCTGAAGATGTTGACGATGAGCTCCAGGGTGAGCCTCTGGACCTCCCCGTTCAAGCTGTGCTGCCACTGCCTCCTCTGGGCACGAAGCTCGTTGAGGTCCGGGCTGCTGGCCTGGTGGCACGTCTGCAGGTCGTAGTGGAGCTGCAGGCTCTCCCTCCTGAGGAAGAGAAGAAAGACAAATACTGCAGGATACATTGTGACTATCTCTATATCTGTTGTGTTCAAGATAACTGGATAAATGAGTCTATTGGCGAAATGGGACCAGTAAAGTTGTATTTTAGTGTATGATTCAATAAAATACAAATATGATGTGTCATATTGTATCAAATCATGTTGAAATGTATTGCATCATTTTACAACATATTGTATGAAATGTCATATCGCATCATACATTGCACCGTGTTGACTGTGGGAAACACTATTAAACCTGACATACCTGTTCATCACCATGTGACTTTATAGCACCAGTGTGGCTGAGTAAGCCCTACCTCTGTATGAAACACTGTTTGGCAGCCAGAGGAACAGCCGGCACATCCACAATCTCTGAGCAGGATGAAGACACTGTCCCATTGTCGATGTTGATTAGGATCAGGTCATCTGTCTCCTGGAGAGAGAGAGACAGACAAGACAAAGACCGAGAGAGATAAACCAGAGAGAGAGAGAGAGATTAAGAGAGAGTGAGAGAAATCAGAGAAAGAGAAACCAGAGAGAAAGAGAAAAAAAGTCAAACACACCACATGACATTTACATTTTCCATCAAAGTTTCTTTGTTTAATAGACACTTCCAAAGGGACGTTCAAACACATGGACAAAGCACAACATCAACGGGACCTCCCAAAACACCGCTTACACGAGAAAGAGGGAGCATGAGCGATAGAAACAAAGAAAGAGACAGTTGTCCACAGTTCTCCTGAGTCGTCTCTCCCTGCACATCTCCAACCAGGTGTCTAAACCGGAAACTGGGGCTTAACTCACGGAGGCCACCTCGTCGTAGTGGCTGAGATGGCACCCCATGAGGAAAGCCGTGGGTGCCATCACAAAGTCCAGCATCTGCCTGGAGAGAACGGGCACGTAGGGGTGCTGCCAGCTGAGGGGGTGGATGTAGAGAATGAAGCACTCCGCCATCAGGGTGAGACGGGACCAGTCGGAGGAGAAGAACACCAGCCTCTGCTCTGTCAGGATGCTGCCGATGATCTGAAAAAGGCCCACACGCACGGACGCGTACGTAAAAGCACCCGTGAGTGTGGAAGACATCAGGTATTTCTTATATTATGCTTACGTTCAACACATTCAGTAGATCAACTATTGTCTTATCAACTGTTCACGTATGCTGTTTTATTATTCATCCATATACTGTATATGCATTTGTACTGTAACCAATTATTATGTTCTAACAACAGTCACAGATCTATGATGTATGTCCCGCCTGATTGAATAAGGAACACATGTTGGCTGAGTGTTATCTTTGGTTTTCCCTTTCTACTATCAATTCTGTCCTCATGTTCCACAGACTTTGTCATCGACACTATGTGTATTACGTAGTCATAATTCATGTCAAGGGTTTAGATTCTCACTCCAATCTGCATATTGCTTAATACTTATAAACCCAGAACCGAACGGAATAGTCACACCGTTCCTGAAGAGATGAACAGAACTTTACTTCATAGTTAGCAAGGTGGGTAGCACCCTTCAGGGTTGCAACATCAGCCTTTACTTCAGGTCCAAGGTCACGTTCCATGACCTTGAAGAACACTGAGGGGTCAGGTGTTGACTTTCTCATCTTCACTAGTCACTAGTCTCAGCTAGGACGAAGCCTAGAGAGTCTCCATGGCAAGCAGGCCATCTGGAGGAGAATCCACCCCTTACCTGTAGCAGCTGTGTGGACCTGAAACAGAGCAGGGGCAGGTGCAGGTCCAGATCCACCACAGGGTGCTCCTTGTCCTCCCTGGAAGGCAGCACGATGGTGAGGGGTCGCAGGCTGAACATCTGCGCGTCAGGAGATACAATGTCAATGTCAATACAGAACAGGGAATTTACTTTAACACTAGCAACGTCAACACTGACCAGGACATATACTATACTATTCACACTGTCCAGGAAACATACAGCATCCTCAACAATAACTCATGCCTTTCACATTGTTGCAGCCAGCTATGCTCTATCCACTCAGGTTTCAATCCTAAACACCAACCCGCCTCTCACCACATGGAGCTGTCCAGGTGGAGGGATGGGCACCAACGCCAGCTTGGCAGCAAACTCTTTTACCCGCTCCTCGAAGTCCGACATCCGGCAAGTCCTCAACTGCAACAGCAAACTGCAGAGGCAGAGACAATGAGCTGCTACGGTAACTGTCCAAACAAGACATACCAGCCTTCATAAAGATGCCAGAGATTGTTTAAGAGTGTAGAGAATATATGTTCCCCATAAAAATGACAGTTACTTTTGTGAAGACTGTAAGCTATAAGACTTCTATTCATACAATCCCAGCAGAGCCAGTGCATGGCAGAGTGTGTGTACCAGGGCTCACCATGACAGGCAGTCCCTCAGAGCTGTGTAGTAGCGGTGTTTGGAGATGACACAGACAGCGTAGCTGGTGAAGAGCTTCTCTGGCTTCGCAGAAGGCAACTGTCCATTCTGGTGGAAGCTTGTTCCCTGCTACAAATACATAATTAATACCCCACCGGTATGTACCAGAAACCATACAAGCATCTATCAAAAGGAAATATGCATAGCTTCAGTTACTGTTAATTACATAATTATGTCTCATTTATGACTATTACACCAGAACATGGAGAATATACTTCTTGTTTGCTAAATTTGGTTGTACAATACATATACAGTAAGTTTTACTTTATTATAATATGGAAATTCAGGTGTCCTGGAAATGAACATGTGTCCACTATACCTGAAAGGGTCTGCTACACTGGGCAACTATGCCATGGGTCTGGTTCCCAAAGACATTAGTGAAGACCAGGAAATGAAATCGCTCCTCTCTCTGCTCATTGGTTACTTGAAGCCCACCTGATCCCAAAAATATTTGTCATGGTAAACATCAAAACCTCTAGCCTCCAGCCTCAACTTTACAAGTTCAACTCCCAACATTCCAACTGTTGTCCCAAGTCTGTACCGTTTTAACTCATGACCCTAGTATCTAAATATCTATCTCTAGTTTCCTATTCCAGACACCAGCCTCTGACCTCCTTACCTGGAAAGCAGAGTTGAGGCAGAGCCATGAGGTCTATATCTTTGGGGACACTGACGTCCTCAGTGGGCCCTCCTCCTCCCTCTTCTCTTCCTTCAGTTTCCCCTCCTGCTCCAGGGTCACTGGGAGACGCTGCAGGCCTCTCCCTCTTCTTCTTGATAAAAGAGCGTCGTGTCTGGACTGCTCTGCTGAGGGCCCTGTAGCCCTTGGGGTTCCCACCATGCTCTTTGCTTACGAAGGGAGGCACGTGCACGTGCAGCACCTCGGGGTCCAACAGGATGTCGGCCAGACCACATCCCTGCTGGGCAGACTTTCACAAAAATGAATTCAAATAAGTTTTGCAGGAGGAGCGCACACTGATGGCTAGACATGTTTTAGCTTTAGGTTGCTGTTTACTTGAAAAAAAAGAACCCCTCCACTATTTTTTATCTTTCTGGCCTACACGAGTTGTACATTTTATTGGAGCCCTATAAAATACAATAACAATATGCATCGGCCTACATATCTTATGGTATTTGTTGGAATTATTGTACAAAAGCCTAAAAACACAGCAACTCTGTATGTGTACATGAGTGTTCCCTACAATTCCAGCTCTCCCAGAGTCAGATGGCTGAGCGGTGAGGGAGTCGGGCTAGTAATCAGAAGGTTGCCGGATCGATTTCCCGTCGTGCCAAAATGACGTAGTGTCATTGGGCAAGGCACTTCACCCTACGTGCCTCGGGGGTGAATGTCCCTGTACTTACTGTAAGTCGCTCTGGATAAGAGCCTTGACTTAATGTAATGTAAAGAGGATCCTGTGTGTGCTCCGCAGGCGCTCCTTACCTCGTAGACTTCCTTGAGTTTTTCACTGGAGGCTCCCACCACGACACAGGCTTCCAGCAGGCCTGGAGGGAGGTGCTCCGCCATGGAACGCTCCTCTGGAAAACGGTGATGGAAAGTACTGATTGCAAGGAGGGGATAGCATCTGGAGGAGATGGGTGGATACTATGAGGCAGAAGGGGAAAGAGTGAGAGAGAGAAACAGAAAGCAAGAGAGATGGAGCGTTCAAGAATAATACACAAGACAACATCACCCCCATTACTGTACTGTATAATAGCCCTTAACCCTGACAACAACAAAAACAAACCAACTAAACAGACAAACACCTTGCTAAAACGCCTGCAGGTCAGGAAACAGTTCTTGTGATCTCCCAGGCTCTAAACCACATCTGAGACATTCAGCCTCAACAAGGAAGATCATTAGAGAACTGTTTGACAGTTAAGGCACTGGACCCAGCATGAGTTGGTGTAAGGCTGAAGTCAGTATAAACAGAGTTCTGTTAAGTTAGAAGAGAAGGCTGGAAAAGTGTATAGTGCTAAAGGTACATGGACCCAAATAAGGGCTCAGGCGTTAACCTTGCCTGTCTTCGGTTGCAACACTCCCTCCAAACAGCCCCTGGAAATAATGTTAACACAAGAACTGTTCGCACCGTATGAATTCTGTATCGGAGGTAGAAAAGTGAACATTACTTCCATGACAGTGCTCCAGGCACCTTTGGAGGAGTGCGATAAACAGAACTCTACTCTAATCTCATATTCTTGCTCGAGAAACCCCAGGGACAAAATTTGATTAACGCAGTGCTGACAAAGACACACAAAGACACTCTTTAACGGGTCGGGGAAGGGGGGGGGATACTGTGGCTGAGTCGAGCGGTTCGCTTTAGGTGGAAGGAAGGGGCGCCTTAAGTCTTGTGGTGGTACATTGGAATCTGTTATTGAAGAGTTGGACCAATTTGAAATGGTGTTTGCCACCGATATATAGGTGATTAAAACAGAGTGTAAAGATTTGCATGTGGTCACTTTGTAGTCAAATTGTAGTTTTTTAGTCTGGTTAGCTGTCAGTCACTCCACCAGTCTCCTCATCAGGTTTCACATGATCACCATACGTCACCTCATTACAGCAATGGAAAGAAAAGCATGACATTCTGATCAGCTACATGATGACAGTGTCCAGTCGATGTATACCGATGTACCCGTGTATATTCCTTTGAGGTATTAGACTGAATGTTTTAACTATCTAAGCAACTCAACTACATTTGTTGGAGGACCAGCTGACACCTTGCTTAAAGGTAAAAAGTTATACCTGTTATGTTGTTCAGAGAAACACAAAATGCATAGGCCTCATTAACTGACTGGGATTTTTCTACCTTTGTTCAGCCTGGGCTGACTGATGTTTGAACAGAAGTCAAATTAAATAGAGAATAATGGAATAGTAACAATTATGGAATGCATTATAATGTATTTTTAGCAGACGCTTTTATCCAAAACGACTTCAGGGGGGTAAACATGCGACATCTTCATCTTAAATCAAATGCTCTCTCCACTGAGCTGTAACTATCCTATAAAGAAAGTGCATTGCATAGATGTAAATCTGACTGGCACTAGTGCAAACATGTGGAGCCATAGAGAGCAGACAAGGCATCAACAAAAAAATCGTCTTCAAAACCATTACATAAATTATATCTGATTTGCGAGGATTATCTGCTTCAGAATTCCTTAGGCATTGTACATACAGAAGGAGGCAAAAAATACAAGCTTTTCTGTAACTTCTGGTTGTGCCGGAATATAAATGCAATTGAACTCTTTTCAACGAAGTTATATTGCACTGGACCATGTGATGAGCAAACTCCAAGTTATGATTTGAGTCACAAGCCCTGGGTCTAAAAGGATGAGTCGATGCTGGAAATTAAGTAATTTTTTTGTCGTTTTTTTGTGACTGTTTTAGAAAACGACATCTTTTCGAAAATGTTAAATAAAATGTGCACACAGTATCGTTATTTTGATTTGCAGTAATGCAAAAATAACCAACCTGTCACGTAGGCAACTCCAAATCAGCAACGAAAACGACAGGTCCGGCAGACAAGCTGCACAGCACTACAAATTGGAGTCCAGTAGTAAATTTCTCCTCGTTTGAAGCACTCTGACAGCTGATCGACCAGTTCCTGTTTCTCGGCATTCGAGGATAGCAAACAAACATGCGCACTGGTGAACACATTCTTGTTTAAACGAGTTTGGGACTGCCCCGTGCGTTTCTTGGGTTTCTTGATAACATTCCAGTCTATTGCTATTTTGTTTTGATAAACCTTACAACGTGAAGACACATGCAACTTGGAATCGGTCAACATTTGCTCGAGTTCATACCTCCACAAGAATGTTAAAGTGACGGCAAAACTTAGGACAGTGAAGTGTCATTGACCTATTTAACTACACCATTTGTTCTAATCTAGATGTTGTTGTATCTATTGTATTTTTAAAGATATATTTTTAAGTTTTAAACTGTTTTACACTACTGATAAGTCAATTATAGCCTATCCCAAAGTAGTTGCTATAATAAATGCAATCATTGTTGACATGTAAATGTATTCACACAACAAAAGGGTAAATAAATCCCCTTTAAATGACTAGAGTGGCTGTCCCAGTTTACTAGTAACACCCTGTCCCACTTTACCAATAGGTTACTGGTAAACTGGGACAGAGGCAAAATATCTGTCAATAAAAACATATATAATTATTTTAAATACATATCTAGATTTCTTGCTACACTTTGACTTCTTACCCAAATATATGTGGTAACTGCAAACCCTAAATCAAGTTGAATGTGTTTATAGCTTTAACAGTATTTGCTTTATATTGCTCTGTCATTTAACTTATTGATTTTAGAGATCCTGGTGTTGAAAAGACGCATATCACTCCCCCAAAGTGACATCACAAACATAGAACCCCACCAATTTAGCCCTTTACCCTCCAATGATGAACTCTGTCATGAGTTTTAGATCGTTTAAGTATTTACACAAAGACATAGAAGATCAAGTCCCACTTTACCTGTATTTATCATAGGGAATTTAGTTTATTATATATACATACATGCGGTAACAGGCCTGGGCTGGATTTGCACTCAGGCCACCGCAGTGAGATGATCTGCAGTGACATCTAGTGAGACAAATCTGCAAACAATGCACAAGTAGGCTAAATGAAGTAACAACAATTCTGAAACTTTAGATCTGCAGTGCAATGATGCGCAAACAATAAAGACTCAAAGAGTTTTCATATTCAAAGGTGCATTCATTGTTTCTTTCTTATTGTTTGTACAAAACATACCTTGTGTACAGGCTACAAAACATCTGTACATTTTAACAGCAGCACAAAGGTAATATATCAAAGACTTAATCAATCACAAAATCAATGATTGACTTGAGAATCTAGGTTGGTATCATAGAATTAGATACTGACACAAATGTTAGCATTCACTAGCATTTTGATTTCTCATCCACACATATTTCTCAACTAAAACTATTCACAATAAAGACATATCAATCTTCCAAACAAGCAAAAACTTGAAGTAAAACAACACTGTTGATATCACAGAATTAGCGCTTATATGGTCTTTACTCTTTAATTCCCCATTTCAGAGACAGATATCCCCAGTGTGCAAGCAACAACATTTTTTGGCCTCGTCACTCAACAGTGTATTCTGGAAAACTATTCAAGGCACTACTAGACATCTAGTTACAGTCGATCTACCTATAGATCAAGTCTATAACCCATGGTTATAAATAAATTATATGGCCCACACACTCACAGAAACTAAAAGGCGGCAGTATTTAGTTATGTACTTCCCCAACGCGTTTACAAAATGTCCATTATCATCATCACCTATCACTTATTCAAATTTCCAATAGGTACTTACATCTATTATTTCTATTGCAGCTGTTATAAAGTGTCCCGTTAAGCACCAAGATAATATTTTGTCGATTGGCCTACGGTACATTGAACCTGTGATTAAAATGGCATGTTAACAGGAACGTCCTGAGGGTCGACAGGTGCTTTGGGTAAGGTAGGTGGCTCCCCCTATGGGGAGGTTTGGTGCTGTGCATAGAAAGGCTCGATGGATTTTAGGCTATGGAATGGCCACACGCGGACAACATCAACCTCATCGTCATCTCCGATGCAGTTTTAGTGTGATTTACCCTGAGTGTCTTCATGACATGAATGTCCACAGCTATGGCAACCCTCACTTAGGTCGTTTGGAGGGTGTGTGTGTGTATTTGTACATTGTAGTGCAGATGTGTTTGTGTGTACCTGGTAGGACATAAGGTGCATGCCTACACCAGACAATGTAACGTATAGATCCTGTACCTATTTAGTGGCAGCATACAAATATATTGAGCTATATATTGAGCTCACTGGCACAGCTTGACAGAGAATGCACGTTTCACAACCTGGAGAAGCCCTGAAGGAGTTTTGGCTTGTTTTATTAAGATTAGTCTGAACCCCCCCCCCCATCTGGGCTACCACAGGGTTTGAAACATATATCCCAGTCTCTATGCTCTGAATGTAAACGAAAGATTTTTCACACCAACCGACCTGTTCAAGTGTTACAGGTGCCGAATGTCTTCAGACCTTACTTGTACCTCTGTGGATTTATATGTAGGTTCTTACACCTGCCATTAAGTCATTAACTCACACCAACTTTATCCAGCTCCAGTATACCACTGAAAAGTGAGTTTGAGCAAGTCAACTCTCTTAGCACATTATAAACCAACATAACGTTCTTATAAACCAAAAAGTCTCTTTGTGGAAATATTGTTGTCCCATGCGTGTATACATATATTATATATATAGGTTTTTATCTACAATATTAGCGATATTGAGGAGAAGGAGATGTAACCATGTTCCGAAGTGTGTGTGATTGTAGTGCTGAAAGTTCTCATCGAGCTTTAAGCATAACCTTCAGCCAAGGGATCAATCCCTATCCCAGGGCTCACAGCTCCCATCCTCCCCCCTCCCCTCCTCTTGTTACAAGGATCTGACACCCCAGAAGGTTGGCTGAGTCGCGGCCAGGTCAGGTCAGAGCTTTTGGTCCTGCTCTCCCCAGCATGTCCTCTGGTTGGTTTCACACAGCAGACTGGTCACCGTACTGGTAGGTCAGACAGAGGACTGGCAACTGTTCCTGGGCATCGACCCGCCCGCCACCACCACAGAAGACCTTGTGCTGCCTCCGTCGCCAGGCCCCGCTTCTGCCGATCCCTGCTCCTCGTTGGTCACACTCTCCGGGGCGGGGTCTGGGTAGATGACCAGGAAGCAGGCGGTGAGAAAGCCGAGGAAGGAGCCCCCGGAAGCCACCATGGGGATGACGCGCACGCTGCCCACCGCGTCCACCACTGCCCCGAGCGCCGACGCCACCATGATCTGGGAGACATACACCTGGCAGGTCAGGATGGCACAGTCGATGCCGAAGCCCCGTCGAGAGTTGCCCGGGCTGTGATGGATGTACTGAGAGAGGAGGAGGAGGAGGAGGAGTTGGGTGAAACGAGGAGTTCAATCCAAATACTCAACACTGTTTACCCGGCAGGGTGTTCAAGGAGCATTTCACTCAACAACAACAAAAATAATTTGTTCACCATGAACACAATACATGCAAATAACGTTATTAAAAACTTTTGGGGGGTTACTGAAACATTCAGATTTATCTAATTCACATTGTAATTTTTTTTAATTAAATTGTCCTCATATAATACATGCAGCATTGATATAAACAATATATATCGTATACGTCGATGTAAATACATTTGAGTAGAGTATTGTCTATGCAGTGTTTAGGAATGCCGTGACGCCTACCTCTTTCATCTCGTGGTACTGCCCCAGCAGGGCGTAGGGGCAGTAGGAGATGGACATTGAGATCACTCCCATGGTGCTGATGCTCACCATGGCGACGTACACATTGGGGAAGATGGCCATGATGGCAGTGCCTATGGAGAAGACCAGCGTGCCCAGGGTGTAAATGATCCGGATGCTGAGGTCAGAGTTGTCCAGGATCTTCTGGAGCAGGGCTGAGGGGTGGGGGAGATGGGCAATTGCAGCGGTGAAAAAAAAACAAAAGCACAAACAATGATGTAACCTAATATCCCAATACACGTGTGATATCCCAATATATCACAGAGAGAAGTAAAAAACATAAGTACATACTAAGCCCATATGTGTTAAAGCTACTACAAAAATTAAAGCAATATTTACAAAGTGTGCTCAAGCTGAAAGGACCTTTTACTATCGGAGTTTTGCAGTGAGATGGCTGAGGGTATAAATGACTAGCTAGTGGGTGTTGAAGTGGGAACCTGAAGCCAAGGTCTGACACTCTGGGGGCAGATGGTGGCTGCTGTCAGACAGGAGGGATTCAGTGTGTTTCAAAGCAGCAGCGTCCTGCCATGCAAAATATCAGCCGTGGCAGTGTGTGTGTGTGTGTGTGTGTGTGGGGGGGGGGGGCAGGGTCGTACCAGAGCAGACGGCAGCCGTGGCAGCGTAGACCACCAGGCCCCAGCAGCCCATCTGGACTCCTTTGTGATAGTTCTGCAGTTCTGTGGAGTTATCTGCAGCCTATGGATGCACGCACACACACACACACACATAAACACACACACACACACGCATATACACACACAGGTTACATTTGAAACAAACAGGCAGGACAGAACCGACCCAGCACAAGAAGTCACAGGGAGATTCCCCTAGTGTGTTCCCAATTCTACACCTACACAGTCAGTGTGCGTGTGCGTGTGTGTGCGGCGCGCATCGCTCCCCACCGTAGGGTTTCCCCCGTAGATGACCTGTCCCATGAAATCGGTGTAGAACACGGCCTCGCTGATGATGGAGAACCAGGTGAGCAGGTGGCACACGCACAGCCTCCACAGCTGCGGGGGCATCTTCAGCATGGACAGCCACAGCAGCCTGACCGTGGGGCCCTCCTCTTCCTCCTCCTCCTCCTCCTCCTCCGAGCCCTCCTCCTCCAGGCTGCCGCCGCTCTGCGGCAGCTTCCGCCACACCTGGCCGCCCCGCAGTGGGTACAGGTCGTTGAGGCTGCGGGACGACGTGATGGGCTGGGCGGCAGTGGGGTGAGGACGCCGCTGCCGGTGGCGATGGACGACCACGCGGCCGTAGTAGGAGAAGGTGAAAGAGGGCTGGCGGTAGAAGGTGTGTTTGTGGCGGCGGGCCGGCACGTTGACGTTGGAGGGGCGGGGCCCCGCGCGGGTCTGGGCGGGGCCGCCTAGGCGGGCATGGTTGCGGGCGTGGTTGTGGGCGTGGGCAGAGCTGCACCACAGCTCCCCCGTCCCATTGAGTCCTTTCACCTGGTTGACCTGGGGAAGAGGAGATATTTAATACAAGGGTTAATATAACAGAATGACCAGGTAGAGTACGACATAATAGTTTGTGTTTATGTGTTTGTGTGTGTACGTAGGAGCCAAATCATAGATTTCTTATATTTATGCAAATGTCTATCAGTATTTTGGAAGAGGTATGTATTGATATTTTGTCTGAAAATTGTGTTGTTATAAAATTGTTTGTGTTAATTAAGAGATTCTATATGGCTAACCTTTTAAGCACCCACCCCTTCTTTCCTTTTCCCATGGCTATATGTAGGGAATTAAGAACAGTGGCCACCAGGTCTAGGGATGGCAGTACCTCATAGCCTTTTGATATTAAAGGCAGGTAGGTAATATAGTTGAGAAGCACTTTTTGTCCCATTTGCTGAAATAAACTTCACATCCTAAAGATTAGACAGTAAAAGGAAATCAATTTGAAATCCACAGACGTCACAGAACTGTAATAAACACAACCAGTCATTGAGGTAGGACCGGCACTAGTGATACTTGCTACTTGTCTGTCTGTCTGTCTACCTCCCGGCAGTAGTCAGGCAGCGTGTTTGTGTGTTTGGGATGTGTTTATCTAAAGGGAAGGGCTGGTAAAACTTACCTACCATGCCTTTAAGTTCCAACTTAGCATTTAGTTTTATCTTGTTACTTGTATTGGAATACTGTAACACTGCAAAATCTTACATGTTGTCTTTTATTTGAAATTTGGGGGTGAAGTATTTTATCTATTTGCTATTTTTGGAGCTTTGGCATTTAGCATTATGGGTTACAAAATCAACCATCTGAACGTGTTGTCACCAAGGCCAGGGAAGCGTTGATACTGGGACTAACCTCAGTGTGCTCCGGCATGCTCCTCTTCCCCTGGGTGAACATGTTGCCGTCTGTCTGGTCATGCCAGCCCTGGTCGTCCCTGTAAGGCGGGGGGGTCCCGGTGGGGGTGCCCGGCTGTGGGCTCGACGGCTCCAAGTCCTGGAAGATGGAGGGCTCGATGTCGGACAGGAAGTGCATGTCAGGGTTCAGATCGGCGTCCAGCTGGATGGTGGCGTCTGGCATGGCCAGCACCGAGTCGCTCTTGCTCCGCCCTCGCTCCGCACTCAGCATCCCGAGCTCAGGCTCCGGCTGGCTGGCATCGGCAGGGAAGAAGGAGTCCTCCTCCCCTATCAGCTCCCCTGCATCGGGGGGCAAGTCGTTGGGATGGATTGAGGCTAGGCTGATGGATTCGTCTCCCTGGGCGTCACGCTGGGGGCTGTAGCGCTCCTCCTTGATGCTGAACATATGCAGCGCCACCGACACGGTGAAGATGACGGCAGCAAAGAGGAAAAGGACCTGTTCCTGCGACCCGAAGGCCTGGCCTAGCAGGGTGTTGGACCAGTCCAACCCCCCCATCATATACCCCACCGCACCCCCCAGACCTGAAAACACACAGCCACAACAGATTACTGTTAACTGTAACAGCTTACATGCTAACGGACTTATGTCATAACATACAATGTACACCAACTATACAACATGACCAACAACTGTAACTGTGAGCATGAAAGAGTTTCCTATGGCATTACTGCTTACGTGACTGGTGATATATAACTGCTTTGATGTTTACTTTAAGGGGGGGGGGTCAGTCCCTGTGTTTGACCTCTGGTGACCTCTGGTCGAACATTATCAGGTGTTCTGCTGATACTTTACAGCCACACTAACATGCAACCATCAGAGTTTGTGAGTGTAAGAGAGGAGTGGAACAGTTAGGACAGTGAGACACAAGAAGGTTAATCTACAATGAAAAAGCCCTATGATGCAAATTGTGCTAAAAAAGCAAAATGAAAATGATTTAAAATACTAAATTCTAATGATATAAATGCTAAATGCTAATGTGCTAATGATGTATAATACTAAATCTGAATGTGCTGGGTAAACGGACAACAAGCCAAATCCTATGGAAATACTAAGCAGACACGAAACGTCAAAGGCATTTTTCCAGGGTTGAAGGGTGGAGATGGGTACCGGCGGAGAAGGCGTGGATGTTAAGTGCCATATCCTGCTCATCCGTTTCGGCCAAGTCCAAAAGGTAGGCCCTTATTGGTCCCTCCAATGCGTCTGCGGAGAAGTCCAAAACGACAACGCCCAGCACCGTCAGCACGATCCCGATTGGCTGGCGGTTTGGCACGTCTCCGATAGCTAGGCCTGTAACAGCGGACAACCACCACCATGGTTGAGGATGAGGCATGGATATACTGCTGAGCGACAGAAAGACTGATGTAGCATTGTAATGCAACGTCTCCATAGTCAATAAGACATAAACACACTGCATAAACCTTCCTCATAGAACTTGCATAAGATTGGATTTGAAAGGTGACAGGCAGACCCTTAATGAGTGAAGTGAGTCGATGGCCTGACCTATCAGAGAGCCGTTGAGAAAGAGCGCCACGCCCAGCAGCACGCCCACGCACAGCACCAGGATGAAGGGTCGTCTCCGCCCCCAGCTGAGGGTGCAGCGGTCGCTGGCCGAGCCAATCAGAGGCGTGAAGATCAGCCCCAGGATGGGACTCAGGAACCACGTGAGACTGTTGTACTGCTCGGGGAGACCTGGGGGAATCACAAACACAAACACACTTCAAATGATGGCACATGTTGCAGAACGTAATGTTCAAATAAACAGGATGTGATACTGTGATGGCGTGAGTTGCCAAAAACCCATAGGAGTACATCCTCTTTCTTTTTGTCTATAACCTCCAGGGACTTAAGAGCCAAGCTGCTGGAGGCACCGGTAGCTCACCAGGCAAGGCTCGTTCTATAGGCCCTAAAGCGATGGCACGGGTTTGAATCCGACTCAGGCCATTTATGCATGTCCTTTCTCTTTCCACTATATTTCCTGTCAATCTCAACTGACACTGTTCAAAAAAAGTCAAAAATGATATCCATGATGCTTGACCAAGCCATGATGCTTTGGTCACCCTTATGTCAACATGGGAGCAGCTCTGTGTATGAGCATTGTACTGTGATAAATTATCATTTTCAATGGCTCCTCAAACATATCACAAATGCTGGGCCCAGGTTGTACATTCATGAGGTCACAGAACACAGGGTTCCCAGAGCACTTCCTCTCCGGTAGGTTCTTTCCAGAAAGAAAGACAGAAGAGCGCTACTGAAGTGTTAGCATGTCTGGACAAGTGTGCAAGTCATAAGTTACAGCATACAGCCTACAAGATACAGCCTGCTGGCGAACACAGAGTGCTGGTGGAACCACTGTTTCCTGGTTATGACTTTTTATACACTAGAAAAAATATGTCCAGACATGGGCTGAAGACCTGGGTTGAAAGGCTATTTAGAAAAGCTTTTGGTTACTTTTCTGCGCATGTCTGTCACGATGTCACAGTGGCTAGTGGACTCTTTTAAAAAAAATGGTGGCACACACACACAGATTCCTGGAATTATAGATAGGCAGTTGCGGAATCTGCAATTTAATTGTAGATATTGTAGCAAAACCAGGGGTGTCAGACCAGCCAAGCCGCCACCGAAGGCGGGTACACAGACTTCAATTAGGGGAGGTGATAGAAGGAGTCTATCTGCCTGTCGAAATGCTACAGCCACTTGGCACATGGTAGTGGTCACACCTGTAGCCCAACAGATTATCAGGGGAGGGCATAAAGGGAGCCAGCCCAAGGCCGCAGGAGGGAGAGAGGACCAGAGAGACAGCCCTGGAGAAGCGTTGCCCAAATAAGAGCCTGGCTGGAACCACCTGACCTTTTCCTCTGTTTTTACCCCCACAGAACCACACCCCATGAAGGACAACAGACCCCAGACGGGAAGAAACCTGTGTTAAAGTTTGTCACACTACCTTTACCCTGAAATCTATTAGTAAAAGAACAATGTATGTTAACGCCAAGGGTCTGAGTCCTATTTTATTGTGTATCGGGCCTTGAAGTCCCCTGGGTTGCTACAATATATGTAACTGAACTGCAGTTATCAGCAACTGAATTGTTGAATTTCAGTACAAGATATCTTTAACTCCCCTTAATGTCCTTTTTATATATCTTCAATTGCATTTTAGTAGCATTCTAGTCAGAATGAATTTATAGATATCTTGAACTGGAATTATTAAGTCAAAATGACATTTTACATATCCCAACTGAGTTTTGACTAGGAAAAATGACATTGCAGATATAAAAAAAAGGGGAAATTAAACCAAGATTCGTTAAGCGGATTACCGGATTTGGAAACCAGAATCGTAAACGATACTCAACCCTAGTCATGGGTGGCGTTTGTGCATATGAGGCTGTGTGAAGTACATGTTCAGTTAAACATCAACGACTGGCTCCTGAAATAACTGACTGGCTTGGGCTCTAGGGGATGGTGGGAAACTTGGCCAACCACGACCGGGAGGGGGGATAAAAAAAGACAAATCATATAGTGTCAGCGAGGCTAGGAGACCTTTTATTGCCTACCCGGATTTCTCAACGTGGAAATGTTCCAATGTAGTCTGAAGTTAGGCCATAGATCAAGTTTCCCCATTGTCTGTTAACCTTCGCTAGCAGCGAACAGGCTCCCCGGTGCCAACTACACTATGTAAACTGCTTTATGTGTAAATGGACACACACACAGGGTCCTGCATAGGAAAGCATTACCAGGATATTTTCATTGATCAAATGCAAAGTTATACAGTAACTTTACATAAAACACAGGGGGAAATATGGAGTTTAGGCAATTTTACATCAATATTCCTCCCAGTGAAAAAGCAAACAGTGAAATGTGCCAACTCACACATTCCAGCCATACCTACCAAATGTAGTATAAGCTTTTGTTCTTTTCTGCTTTGGTGGCAAACCTGGCAACCACGCCTGTCATGCTGCCTGTGCAGATAGTTAACATACCCTCTCCTCCATCCAATCCCAGGTCTAAACAGAGGGGGGCCAACCTTCAGCTGAAGACACTGTAGTATGCAAGTATGTCAGTACTGCTGAAAATCAGCACATGCGTCACTTTAAGTCAGCTGTTGGCGCATAAACTGCAGTCGGAAGTACCATCTGTCATCCACTGTTGGACAGGTTGTTTGGTTTGCTACCTATCTGTAGTAATTTAGGTTGTTTATAGCATATTATATTTTACCAATGGCATTAATATAGTTAAAGTTTACCAATCCACTGTAATACAGGTAGCACTATATCATTTACCAGTATGCAGTGATACAGGTTGCTTATGTTTTGTTGTAATACCAATCTGACAGGTTAGCTGTCATACATTCAACTTCAAGTAAGTCAGGGAGTTAGTATGGTTACATACCAATCTGTAACAAGACAGGTGTGACCAGTGCAGTCTCCATGGCATAGCAAAACTCCCGTCCGAACATCACAGCCCCGTGCATGACCCAGCGACGCAGGGGGATCTTGTCCCCGGTTTCCCCCTCACTGATGACGGCGTCATGGCTGTCCCCGTCCCCTTCACTTGGTGGCTTCACCTTCACCACAACCTGCCCCGCTCCCAAAGGCTCCAGCTCTGCCTTCAGAGGAACCATAGTGTCCGGCTCAACAACTACCATACAGGGAAGACCTGACTATACGAGGCGTGATGAAACAAGGCAAGACAAGGCTAGGCCAGACTAGAAGAGCCCAGACCACAGCTCTCCCAAGTCTGTATGCTCCTGTTGCTTAGATGTAGTTGCAGCTTCCCGTTGCTTTCAGTCAGAGGACTTATTATTCTTTTAAGTTAAATGGTGACATATGGCTTTTGCAAGAGACTAAATATCTCTACTGTCTGTTGTGCTGAAACATTATCCAAGTAAAACGCCTTTGAATTAGAGCCAAAGTCATGTGGTAATTGGACAAGAAGCTGATGTGGGGGAGGGCAAGGAGGGGTGTGGAGGCAAGGATGAGGAGGCCGGAGAGGGTGAACGATGCTCCTGTGTCCATCCCCATTGGTGTCAATGAGTAACCTGCGAGGTGGAGGGTGGAAAGATTTAGTAAGAACAACTGCATCATCAACATGAAATTGTTTCACCTTTTAACTTTGGTAAATGGGTCATAGGTCTACTGAGATGGTAACCAGCAGGTTACTGCTAAGTTTAAAAGTATATTATCACGTCATATCAAATGATTTGTAGTAAAACATCATGAAAAGAGCCAAAAGTTGGCAGAAGTTTAAAGATGCCGGTAGGCAAGAATTTCGTAACCTGCCATAAAGCTATAATGCTGCGTCATTGCAATTAGGCAAGACTTCCTTAGATGGATGAATAAAATCATGCAACCTAGGTTATCATCCACTAAAAACGGTTCACATGACTGAAAAAATAACAGGAATAATTTTGCATTAACCCTAAATATTCTATTCAAGCACTTACCTTATATAAGAGGTCGACACAGTAACAATAACCCACAGGTGGCTCACCGATCAGGAAACAATTACTCCTAAAAATCATGATAGTCAACAGTTAAAACTTAACTACATCTCTTGATGCAGGCGTTTTTGCTCTGATTCGGGTACGTTTTACTAACCCCTTGCTCCGCCCACACTTGTTCTGACTGGGTTCTATCAGAAAATGGAATGTCAAAGGCCCCCTAATTTATATGTTGTTAGGCTGGCGTAGCTTGGCTGACGTAGCTCGTCGGGCCGGTCAGGGCACGTTTGAAAGTGGTCGTTTCCAAATGATACAGTATCCTTTGTGTGATTAACCAGTGCTACAACAGACGTTTCACTACCACCTTGATATTGTCCACTCGTATCATCTCTTACGTCAGACAGCCGTGGTGATTGAGATGTATCTTTGGCTGATGCTAATGCGTAATGACAGGTGCCACTCTTGTTTGGCCGAAGTTGAACGGATGCTTGACTGGATGGCCAACATATTCTCCCTAAACCATCAATCCACTAGTAAACGCTAGAGTTCAGCCAGAAGCGTAGCTGGCTGGCAAGCTGCAACTAATTTTGAAGTGTATAAGTGTATTGGTTTCACTAGCTAGGTACAGTAGCTAACGTTTGATAGCCGCAAGCTAACTAGTTTTATCCACACAGCGAGCTAGCTAGGTGGCTCGTTAGCTAGCGCGCTAAATAGGAGCCAGCAAATCACAGTTGATCGGTTTGTGTCGTTTGGTTTTCACTTGATACTTGTTGATATAAACATGAAACGTAAGTATACTTGCTAACAACTTACCGAAAGGGTTTTCTCTTGTTCAATCAAACATCCCAGTTGCACGACTTATCGTTCATCGACGCAGATCTATCCGACCGTGGTGTAGCCTAACTACAGATGCGCAAATGTCTTTAGCTCATTTCTCATTCATTGCTACACCGACTGTAACAACTGCCTAGTTTACTCAAAGCGGGGGCAACTACAGTAGTAGCAAGCAAGCTGACATCATCAAAACGGATTACTCACTTTCCATCCACACTTTCCCCATGAATGTAGTTTCTATATACTATATAGTCTAGCTCAGCTGCTTTAAACTAGTCTAGCTGCTTTATTACTAGCTATCAAACCCATTTGCCTTTTAAATCTGAGCAACTTTTTCAAAGCCATTTGTGTACGGATTGCCAATTTGAATTTATACTGCTATATTGGCTATTTAATAATTACATATTACAAAGGTAATTGCAAAATTACTATCTACAGTTCTAATGGTTTGTAGTTTTGTTAAACTTGAAAAGATACAGGTTCTTCAGAAAGTGTGTGTGCTTGCTGAAAGCAGTTTAAATATTTTTATCAAAATACTTTAATAGAATAGGGATCAAGAAAAAAGAAAGTGGTTAGGGGTAAGTTAGATAAAGCAAGAGACCCAAATAAATATAACGTCACGAATTCTGCAGCTCTAATGTTCTTTTAGAATAGAAGGTGAATGGCATTGGGATATTGTGCACAAGAGATAAACATTTGATATTAAAGATTAAAAATTGAATAATGCTATGATGGATAACATTATATAGAAAAAAACTATAGCTGTAGAAAGATGAATGAAAAAAAATAGTGTCTAGTAATATATTTGTAATAATGTAAATGCTTCATGTAAAGACATTGGAAATTGTAAGATTTAGTGAATTCATGATTATAGAGATAGTAACAGTTAATACTCTAGAATTATTTTTAATTTGAAGATTCAAGAGCAAGCACAATTAAATAAACACGCAACACTACCATAGCCTTATAAACAAACAACAAATGTTTGCATATAGTCTTCAGGTCTTATTGCAGTCATGTGGTGATTATTTTTCTGTCAACTTTTCTTGTGGTTGCCAAGAGGAGTAATGCATAGGCTAAGGCATTAGTTGGTAAATGGCACATACAACTGTAAAGCAAGAACAGTCCACAGTGGGTTCATTGTACTGACAGTGGGCTAGATGTTCCCCATGACTTGTAAGCCTATAAGAATGATGCAACAATTAGTTCATTGGGCCTAGTTCACGTTTGCCATGGCTATGCAGGAGAACATGGATCTAAATAAGGTGATACAGTACAACAAGTCACATCCGATTGTGTATGTACTATTCCCAGTAAGGTTGATATCCTTAATACATTAGATTGTGATTTTCAATATGTGTTGTACTGTTTTGAAAGTTTTTGCAAAGTGTGGCATGTCTGTTGTAAGTGAGTCCACTAAAGCCTGTAGGGCATCAACACGGACATTGGACCCACTCTTTCCGCAGGTCTCAGTCGCAAACCATCTCTGTTACACAGTGAGGTTGGTGACCATTTCACTGTAGCTCTTGTACAAAGAACAACTTTATTCGAATAAGTCCGCAAGCATAGTCAATCGGTCTCCTTCCAAATCACCTGCACTACACCGCATGGTTACTGGTCAGCTGGGGCGACGAGGCCAGGCCAATCATCATCACACTGTGAGCGATGGCTGTCACGGCCCCCGCAGAGCCCTTGGAGCTCCTCTGCATGCTGATAATCTCCCCGCTGCTCTCCTCGGCCGCGCCGCGCTGGCAGAAGCCTCTCACGGTGGCCTGGAAGTTGTTGGTGACAAAGCAGTACACAATGGGGTCCATGCAGCTGTTCAGGCTGCTGAGGGTGACCGTCAGGTGGTAAACGATGACCCGGTGCGGCATGTCGGGGTAGAAGTACACTAGCACCTGCCTCACATGGAAGGGTGTGAAACACACGGTGAAGATCACCAGCACGGTGCTGAGCAGCTGCACGGCCCGCATCCGCCGGACGCGGCTCTGCGGCATGAGCCGCCGGTCGGCCAGGGCGCACATGACCCGCGCGGTGAACGCCACGATGACCACCAGCGGGAGGAAGAACTCGAAGACGGTGAGGAAGAGGAGCTTGGAGAGGCAGCAGCCCGTGTGGCGGAAGGCGGACGTGAGGAAGGAGTACGTGACCACGATGGCAAACACCCAGATGGAGGCGCACACGGCCTTAGCCACGGTGGGGCTCCTCCAGCGGCGAGATGCCTCCACCCTCACTACCGCCAGGTAGCGGTCCACGCAGATGCTGGTGAGGAAAAGGATGCTGCAGTACATGTTGACAAAGTAGCTGAAGATATGAACGTAGGAGCAGTTGATACACTTGCCCCCGCTGTAATAGAGCATAATGCGCGTGGGCAGCGAGAGGTTGACCAGCAGGTCCGTGACTGCTAGATTGATCGTGTAGATGACAGAGGTGGTCTTGGGTTTGGTGCGGAAGCAAAAGACGTACAAGGCCACTGTGTTAAGGACCATGCCCACCAGGAAGATGAGGGTGTTGACTACCACCAAGGTAATCCACAGGCTGTAGAAGTCATTGTAAAGACCCTCATCTAGGTGAGCTAGACTGGCCATGTAAGGGAAATTCTCAGTGTCAATGTCCGAGCTGTTACTACTGCTGCTGCTTGTACACAGATGCATTGTGGAAAATGTAGTGTTGATGCGAGGTGATGATGTCAAAGAAATGTTAAGCTCCATGGCGCTCATGGGTGGCCCAAATCTGGAAGACAAACAAAAATGTTATTACGCACAGTCCTTCTCAAAACTTAACACAACAACAAAATACCTATTTACTTTCTAAGGATTTATTTTTCATTGCAAAGGTGTTGACAGTAGCTCCATAATGGATGTGAACACATTAGGGTACAGTTTACAATGTTTTCAATCTAATCCGTTTAAAAAACAGAGATGGTTATTGTTTAATGGGTCAGATGGCTGAGTAGTTAGGGAGTCGGGCTATTAATCAGAAGGTTGCTGGTTCGATTCCCAGCCTCGGGGAATGACCCTGTACTTACTGTAAGTCGCTCTGGATAAGAGTGTCTGCTAAATGACTAAAATGTAAATGTTTCATATATCCATGATATGAAGCCTGCACTAATAAGACCTCAAATATGATCCTACTAGAAGCCATTGGTCTCTGTTGACGTTCTGTTGAAGTTATAGTTCTTTATGATCCAAATGAATACTTGTTGTGTCATATCATACTAGCTGGGAATAGCCAGCCATTATAGGACTCCAGCCCCTGACAGATAGATAACATCAATATCAAACTCTCCATTAGCACGGATATAAAGTCATACGGCCTGGGTACAAATATTACTATGAATAAGTTCCTCTCAATCAACCGTCATCAGGGTGTTTATTTCTATTGGCAAAATCCCATCAACAACATTACTGAGAGGGGCATCTGAGGTATTGGATTCATTTAAAGTGTTTATTTACCCCATAGGCACTCTTGGCTTTTCTCAGACATGGGAATCAGACACTGACGTTACGTATGTTTGTGTGCACATACTGGATGTGTGTGTCTTTGTAGATATATGCCTATTCACGCATAACAGTGGACAAACCTGTTCATAAAAGCTTTTAGACATAAATGTCATCCTTTAGATGCTCAATATATTTTTAAGTGAATGCTACTGTTCTATGTTAAAATCCTTCGTCCCGGAGTTTTTGAGCTTAAACACGTGAACTGGATCCTAAATCCATTCCTGTCCACAGCCACTGTCTTCCAGTAACCATATTTGGGCAGAGCATGAAACCGCAGTTATAAGGAGACATGGTGAGGGAGAAGTCAGGAATTGTGTACTAAGTCAAACACAATCTGTCAATGTTCTCTGATGATGACAATGATGATCGCATTTATCCAGTCTGTATTTACCTGGTTAAAACCAAACCGGGCCTGAGTGCATTTTACAACGTCAATACTAGCCCACATTAGATTAACAATTGAGACCACTGAAGCTAATGCATATAACATGCTCAGCTGAGGGCATAATAGGAATAATGTGATTTATCACATATAACAAGCAATCAGAGGGCAAAAGCACTGCACACATTCTGCTTATGCAAATAAATGGGAATAAATGGGTATTTCATTTTCACTCCCATATTATTGCATATTAGTCAGTCCTCAAGACCAAGTTAATCATCATTAGTGAGAGCATGTCTTAAGAGAGTGTAATTCAGGGGAAATTCGATATTAACTGCCTCTCGCTTCTGAGGGTACAGAGATAAATGATTCTTTACCCAACTCATTACAGCCCAGTCATTCATAAACTACTGTTGCTGATTCTCTAACAGCATGGTTTACATTTGAAAAAAATCACTGGAAAATGAACTGCCAATGGAACACACACCAACAAACCCTGATTTATGGCCGTAACTATAAAAAATAATTATAACAGACAAAGAAAATTTAGTAAAATTGAGGACTGGAGTTTCACCTTTTAGTAAATCAAGAGAGGGTCGTATATCACATATAGGTTTGGGTTATGCTGCGCAGAACGATATCAAAGGATTCTTTAAAAACAAACAAGAACATAACTGAACTTTTTATGTGCTTACGGTCGTTTTGTGTGCATTTTTACTTGTGTTCGAGCAAAGAACGTACGTTCAACATGATTACTGTTGTTTTAGGGAGCATATAAACTCGGATCAGGGATCCCCATGAGTCAAATCTCAACAGGTCTCTGGGGTAAGATATGTTTCTGGTGCCAGGTCTGTCCCTTTGTACATCAGAGGCTGCCGTTATGCTAACAACACTACTTCATAAAGTTCTGTGGGGGTTGTGACCCGTGCATTCGACAATGTTGTACAAATAAACTGCTCTGTGTGAGTCTTAAACGACTCATTGGCTTAGACAGGATGTTGCATTTTCATGAGAACGATCCCACGGTGTTCTACATAAACAAAACATAAAACAATTGTGAATTATCCAGTAGTTTGGTAAAATGAAAGTGAGAATACTCTAAGTGTCTGATAGTCTTAAAATAATTTTAAATGTTTGGGTCATCTTTGCCTGCTGATAGAAACATAAGTACCCCACCTGACCATAGCAGAGACAGTTAGACAGAAAGTGTGATGTGATGGTGTTGACTGCAGTGTTCAGGTCTTACCTGTTGAATCTAAGGAGATCAGAACATGGAAGCGCAGGTTAACCTCTGTCCTTAACTGGGCCTCGTCAATCCTCAGTCCTCCTCCTCGTCTCTCGTCCTTTCTCTGACCTGTCACGCACTCATCCCTGTTTTTTTACACCCAGAGCTCCTCGGCACACCACTGTCCCAGGATGGACCGGTCTCCTCCCTAACATTAGCAGGGAAACTTCACCATATTGTTCTCTGTCTCTTTCTCTGTGTCTCTCTCTCGATTTTTCTATCTACTCCCTTGATCAGCATCCCCAGCAACTCCTCTCCTCTCCTCTGGATCCTTTCAGAGGAAGTCTCTCTCTGTTTACTTTGAACCGTGACATCACTGCGCAAGGACGGCATGTCATGAGGGACTGAACCACAGAGGTATTAACGGTATAGGGCTTCTATTTTAATTCTACAAAGGTCAACTTGAGTCAACTTGAGTGTAGAGATACAGAATGTAGGCCACTGTAAGAACTAGGCACGCACAAGTTAGGGTACTTAGTATTTGTGTTGATGGGGTTCCATCAACGCGTTTATAAGTGCAGGATATTACAAACTTATTGAAAAAGAACCTTCAGTGGGATCGTCCTACAGCCTCTTTGCTGATCATCAAACCCTGTTCATAGTCTCTATACAAATGGGATTTTTCAGAGAAAAAAATACAGTTTAATGTGACTGCACTTTTTGTGACATGATACGATTTCCGTCAAGTGTTAGCAGCAATAAGCCCGAGAGAAAGAGAAGCCCTCCCCTAGACACATCCATCTTCGAAAATGAGCTTGGGCCGGTGCTTTTTCCACATTTCCTGCTCAGGCAGCTCGTTTGTCTCGCTCTGTCACAGGTTCGTTGTGATGTTCCGGAATTCTCTCTCCAATAACGGATTTGCAGAGTACCAGTGGATTAATGTGTGAGTGAATACGGGGAGACGAAGGAAGGGATTTTCAGACACAGAGCTCCATTTCACCGTCACAAAGACTCCCGAGGACGTGGATGGATGACGGATTACTATGGCTCTGTGTAACTGAAAGTATCCGTGTTCAGCAGAATGGGATGAGCAGTGTTATATAGGGTAAGCAGCTAGCAGGTTCACATCCATACCAGGGAGATAGAGAGATTTGTACAAAGTTCATTTTTTAACACAGGGTCCCTGGATCACTATGACCACACGTCTACCATTAGACCAAAAGGACTTTATCTGAATTTGAGGTATCTTGAGAGTAGTGTTGGATGTCTGTGAGGACAGCAGCTCCATCCTGTCTGCTGCTTTCAGACTGCAAACAGTGTGTTTAACAGTGTGTCAGTGTGACAAAGTACAGGTTCCTGTGCTCTTAGTCATGTCCTCATCTCCTTTAGGTATGTGATCAAACATAAGTCACCTTTGACCAAATGTGACTTGTTACCTTCAGCCTGAGCTAAGCATGCATACCCACATACCTACACACACATGCACACATGCACACATAGACAAATGCAGTACCCTGAAAGGTCCAAAATGCAACACAATATTCTTTTTTTGTTCTAGTTCGGGCCAATCCAGGTTAAGCCAAATATGCTAAGTGCTGTTTAGACAGGCCCTTCGCTGCAACATGAATAAACAACCATTTAGTCTTCTGTGATCTTTACATAAACACTGTTAGATTGAAGGACGATAAAACAAACTAGTTTAAACCACCTCATACCTTAGCCATGAGACACGGTTGGACCATGGTATTGTCTGGGGCAAGGGTAAGAAAATAACAGAATACAAAAGGGGTTTTGGTCAAAAATCCTAAGCAGAAGGGTCTTACGTGTGCATATATTTTTTCCCCTTCCCAGGTGTACAGGCTGTCTCTGAACCCTGTGTTCTTCTGGCATCAGAATGGAAAGCCATCCATCTTCCTCCCCTGTCCGTCTGTCCAGTCACTCAACAGCACCGACCATGTCCCAGGTCTGCTTTCTATCTGAGGCCTGACTAAAGTGTCACGGCATAGACCATTCTCCTGACAACCTATCATGGGATGGTATAGAATGTGCTGAGGAAATCCATGTATACGTATACATTCCACTATTCAAGTTCAAGTTCAAGTCTTTATTTGTCAGGTACACAGAACAACACAAGGTCAGACTGGGCACTGAAATTCTTAAGACAAGGCAACGCAAGCACCTGGCATAACATAACATAGAAGTACACAGAACATCATTTACATCTCTGCTGAGCTTAAATAAGTGAAACTTCCTAAATATACAGATAGCAATAAATAATCGACTATACTAACCCTAATACTAAAACTTCTTAAATATACAGATAACAATAAATAATACAATATACTAACCCTAAATGCACATAAAACCTATTACAACCCTATAACCTATTCTAACCTAGGTGGAGTACAGTACACTATATATTACGTATATTTATATTCCATATATAATCTTGATGGGGAGATGTAGTCTTGAGGGTTTTGAGAGTGAATATACTGTCAGAATGTGATGACATTGGTGTGAGAGAATACAGAGTCTCCCAAGCATCAATCTCTTCAACTGTCTATTGGCCTATGCTCCTTTATGGAGAGTCGCTTCCTTCTATGTCCCCTAATCCTTACCCATGTCCCCTGTTCCTCTTCCATGTCCCTTGTTCCTTTTTCATGTCCTGTTCGCTCCTTTTCACCGATTGGAGACGACTAATTCTCTGTAGAAGCCACTGTATCCTTTTCATGCACCATACACTTATCTGCCTCCATCTTGAAAGGACATCCTTTGAGGGAAGTTAACAAGGGAACATGCAAGGAAACTTCTTTTTAGGATGGAACCAAGTCTGCCGGCGTCTGCATTAGACCAGTCAGAGTCCAGTCCCTGCTGTTACAGTGTGAGAAGTGCCTCAGGATGTTTTCATGATCCTTGCAATGAGAGACTGTCTAGTGAATCTGCAGAGGATTAGAAAGGGGGATGTTTGAGTTTTTCTGTCTTGTGCTATACTTGTCAGATTCTCCATGTCTTGCTCCCTATTTGTCACACACACGCACTCACACACACACTTACAGAACAACAACTGCTGGTCAGTCCATTTGGAAATATAACTAGAGGAATGTTAGGAATCATATTTTATTGAGGCCATCATAATCAGTCTTTAGAATCTATAGCTACACTTCACTGCTGATTAAAGGACAACTTTGCTAAATGAGATTTAGCATCTATTGAGGTTAGGAAACAGCTGCAGGGTATATTGCTAACGCAAAAAGAATGACTTGTGTGACACACACACAAACACTGTACACACATACTGTACACACACAGGCTTTCTAAGCCTTGTAAACTCTCTCACTCCTCTGGAATCAAAAGGAAGGTTCCAGTGAAGAGCTGCCTTGGTGCTGGGTGAGTTGCTGAACATGTCAGCATGGCAAGGTGGCAAAGAGGAGACACAGAACCAGCCAGTGCATGCCAGTACACCCTGCTTCTGATCACTGCAGCACCTCTCCTGACCACCTGACACCTCACCTGTCAGGACTAGAGAAAAGCAGATGCATGTTTGGTGACAGCATGCCCACCATAAAAAAACAACAACGGCTAAATGTACTCATAGTAACCATTTTATTGACATACCATTCAAACTATTTATAAAACAATATAATGCCCTTTTTTACAAAACCTCGGCAGTGCATTCAGTGTACAATGTGGCCGATAAGAGGAAGTACATAAACGACTTCTCCGATTCCTTGACGGAAACCTGACAAGATGATTTTCCCTTTCACGAGGGTTGCTCATGAAATTGCTTCCGTACGAACCCTAAGTTCACTTTTTAAAATAGAACAAAGGCAATAAGCTAGAAAACGGCCCCATGTCCACTGTTCCAGACAGTTGATACATCATTCAGCCAGGCATGTAGGGGGCACTATAGTGTTCCAGGAGGCTCTGTCTCCACCCTGTGGTGAAGCACGTAGTAGTCATGGACGTACATCAGAACAGCAATGGGCTGGCCAATGATGAGGGAGATCCAGACTGCCGCATTGCCGTAGTTCCCGCTGAGGAAGCGGGCCACAAACCAGGCCAACGGGAGCTTCGTTCAGAGAGAAACAAATCAATTCACGAAAAATGTGAAAAGTACAAAAAATTTCCCTGTTGTTGTCATGTTTCCTTACCTGGGCCATCATGCCCATGAACGCCCACAGTCTAAACATCCTCAGAGGAACACTGACCAGGTACTGTAACAAACATAAAACAGTATCAGGATCTACACTCTGTAGCTATACAGACACCGAAACAGACAACCCCTCAAACACACCCATCCACATGAATAGGCTCACACACCAAACTATTATTGTATAGCACAAACATGTTGCAACATTTGGTGTATTATCGATGTAGAAAGAGGGAATGGAAGAGATAGGGTGACACATTCAATTGTGACTGTGTGCCCAGTTCTGGTCCGTCCGGTCCTGTCCGCCTGTATCCTGGACTCTCTCCTATCTCAGCCTCTCCACCCTGCTCTCTGAGCTAGCTCTTATCTCCGCTACCACTACCCAGATAAGCTTTCTTGCCCTGTATTCCTACTCCCTACTCTTTTCTTCTCTCCCCCCCGTCCCCCCCGTCCCCTTGGCTGTCCTCCTCATCCTTTCCACACCCTTCCGCTCTCCTCTCCTCTCCTCCATCTCTCCTCTCCCCCTCCTATAACCACTCTAGTCTGTCTCCTTCCACTTATCTCCTCCGTTGCTCTGCTCTCCTCTCGTTTCCTTTCCACTCCTCTGTTCTCCTTTCCTCTCCATGTCTCCTCCCCCTCCGTCCTCCTAGGCTGACCTTCATCCCTCAGCGAGGAAGGGGACTGGCTGACTGCCCACAACACCACACCTCAGGGGGGTTGTAGCCTCACCGCGACCCCTCGGTCTCAGCGGGGTGTGAGGTGTGCTGGTAGTCACGCCTTAAAAGCGTCCAAAACGCTAAATGAACGAGGCTGAGAATAAACACGGCCAACAGTGTCTCGTGAGTCTCACCTCGTGAAAGAAGGCAGAGGCAAAGAAGACGGCTGATTGGCTGGCCCACTTGCTCACACCCTTCCGCAGCAAGGGCTTATAGAAGTGGCTTTGGGGGGGAGAGAGAGAGAGAGTGGAGAGAAACAGACATAACACAACACAATAGATCAGACACCCTTCCAATCAAGAGTCCTTCTACATCACAGCTTACTTGAGGAAGAGAGGAAGACAAAGTGTGTCTGAGAAAAAGAGAGAGTGGATTTCTGGAGAGCGGAGTAAGGCTTTATCTAACTTACCGTAGGCACCACTTGTGGACAGGGATGTTCCAGTTCTGCCAGAAGTAAGTGACCGTCTCAGAGTTCCTGAATCAAACACAGAAACATGAATGTCCAGAGATCATTAGTCCTGTAGTGCAGTAAGCGATAACCTGAGTGAATGACTTTAAATGAGTGCATATGAATGGCAGTCATTTAACTGATCCATTGGAATCAATGCATTGGTTTTGAGAGAAGTGGAACCCAAATATTTGACAGTATTTGCTAATAGTTTTTGACGAAAGTCAATGTACCACCAGTCTCGGTAGAACTCTCTGTCTCCGAAGCGCAGGAGCTCTGCCGCGAAGTTGAGAGTGGAGTGGAAGAAGGAATAGAAGAACATCAGCCACAGCAGGTGATTGGGTACCTGACAGAGGAAAGGAAATTATGTCAAGTCGTATCCTGTATAAGTAGCCCTTCCTCATTCTGTGTTTTCTCAACTTTCAACTTACTGCAAGCCTGAGAAGACGCTCCACCATCAGAGACAAGTCCATGTCCTGGAGAAGACAGGAAGGGGTTAATATATCAAACGATATTGAAATGAGGGGGTTGAAGAGATGACATGCTTGTAAAGGAAGACGGGAGAAGAAATAAACAGATGGAGGTAAATAATAAACAATGGTGCCAAAGTACAAAAGTCCCCCATCTGTACCTCCAATGGCTTCATCGAATTCCGTATTATGGGGATCATCCACTGATGAACAGAAAGTGAACAGACACTCATCAGAGCACTCTTTATGAAAATATGTGCATGCATATGTAGGTCACAGCTATGCTAATGTCTTAGTTAAGGGCCTGGATACTGTTAGAACAGAAATCCAGCCAGCATGTGTCAGGCATACCTGCTGTGTTAATCCCACCAGTAACTGTGTGAAGAACAACTGTGGAGGGAGACACGGAGAGAGCAAGAGAGACAACAGCATTTAGACGACCTTGTTTGAGCCAAAGAAATAGCCCATACTCACTACAGTGTATAAATCCAATCCTATTTGTATTCAGTTACGATGACAATCTGTTCAGTATTCAGTCCCCAGTACTGTGACCCCTGGCGACCACAAGTCTGCATGCGTCTGACCATGTGTGACACTCACCATCTCAAACAGTCGCCTCAGCAGAAAACTCACACGTATCTGCGGTGACCGGGGGAAGTTTAAGTCGTAGCACAAGGTTGGAGCAAAAACAAAATAATACAGATCTAGAGAGAGAGAGAGAGAGAGAGAGAGAGAGAGAGGGGTGGAGGGAGGGATGGAGGGAGAGAAGGAGGATGTACGAAGGCAGAACATGAGAGCATGTCTAGTCTGAATATTTACGAGGGTGATAGCAGGAGTTTTAAATATATATATGTGTGTTATTTTACATCGTGGTGACTGACCTCGGATTGTGAGGTTGCCAGGGTAGCACACCTGGGTCTGTTCCGCGCCTCCTTTGGAGCTCTGCCAAGAGGGACCTGTAGAGGGCGGCATCGCACACACGCTAACTCAACATCAATTCAACCTTAATCCAAAAACATGACCACAGCCATCAATTACCAAACCTAAAACACTTGGGGTCTTACAGCATTTAGGCAGTAGATGGCAGTGTAGGAGAGATAAATATAGAGAGAGAAAGGAGATGGAGACTGAGAGAGACAGAGAGAGATGGCCATTTCAGCAATACAGTCGGTCTTGTGGTGCTATGGCTGGCTGGGTATGAATGGAGGAGGAGTCAGTTTAGAGAATTCTGGTTGGCTAAAGACTAGAAAGATTGGGGAAGTATGTGTGTGTGGTGGGGGGGACACACACGACTCACAGGACAGTGACCTAGCCAGTCTCCGGACCTTGGCATGACTCATCTCTCGACACCACCTGTTGACGTCCTTATAGGAGTAAAGCTTCAGGAACAAAATGGTGTAAACCCCCAGTGCCAAAGCGCCTCCCACTACAGACACACAAAAATATCAAACAGACAGATATTTAACAAGGTCATTGAAAACCAGTTTGCTTTTATGGTTGGAATTCTCAAGTGTATACAGACAAACACCACATGTTTAAACAATATTGTTTTGCAGAGTTGGAATGTAGTTAACATGAAAGCTTTAAAAACAGAAGTTGCTCTATAATTAATATTTAAGTGCTGCATTCTCAAGGTGGTGCAGGCTTAATGCAATCTAGTGTAACTGGGAAGCAACAGTTAGTGGAGCATGTCTAGGTAAGTGTAAGTTCAAATAAATTATTTCATCCCTCTCAGCAAACTGGTACTGTAGTCTTTTATACCGTATGTGGTTAGCTGTCAAGGGCTAACAAGAAGCTCAGGAATGTCATTCTTTTGGGTCTTTTCTGCCATCTAAACAGTTACATTAAGTCTTTATCTAGAGATGACATTGCACATTAATCTCTGCCAAGGGCTATAACACTTAACAGTCCTCTCACACCGTATCCAGCCACCGATCCTGCAGAAGAGTCAGTAGAACCAGACCAAGCCTTTTATCCCAAACCCCAGGCACCTCCAGTTAGACCACGGGTCCCTGTGTCCTTGTAACCCACTGTAGCACTGTATCCCCCTGTGAGACCCCTCTCCCGGCCTAGCCTAGCCTAGCTTAGCATAACCTAGCCTGCCACAGCTTTATCAATAGCGGCCATATGCTACGCGCTACGACAACATCAATAGCGGCCATATGCTCGATGGAAACGTCCGTGCTGGAGTCCGCAGGATGGCACGGGCACAGAGAGACGGAGGCTGGCGGCTGTGCCAAGCGGGGCCTGCACGGACCTCTCTCCTGACCTTGATGTCGGAGCAGTGGGCATGGAGGAGGTACAACCGGCAGATGGCACGCCTCAGTGCCCTCCCAGAGAGATGGCAGATGAGAGGAAACGGGCAGGCTGGGGAAAGGGGGTATGCGACCTGTGCCGGTGACACACACTTACACATACTCTGCTGACAAGAGTTGAAGGCTGAGTAACCTGTATGATTGAGTTGTTTCGTGAAAAGTAGACCCGAGTCATTTTACATGGGAAGGTATGGAGAAAGAGGTTTCACGGACCAAACTCTCCCTGTTGCTTGCCGTTGTGTTTAATGTTTGCCAGATGCCACCTGTGTCTGGGTACATGTGACAACCTTGTCACACACTGCTGAGAACATACTATGTTCCGTCTCCAGTGCTCATAGCTTTGTCGTTACATGGATTTTTCCCTTACCATTGCTACGATGACAGTGGGCCAGGGGTGGCCATCTTGGCAGTCCAACAGCCTGGCAAAGTCAGGTTGACGTTGACCTCTCCCTGACCCTGCCTATTCTGGCGCCTGACATCGCTCTACGGCACTCCTCTTCTGGCACTGTTGACTTCCCTCCTACTCCCCCCTCCTTTCCCCCCTCCCCCTGGGACTCATTCAGTCATGACTGACTAGGCCCATTCATGTCCTAGGACACACTGGGATGAGGTCATAACACACCAAAGACAGGGAATACAGAGATGAGTCTAGGAGTTAGGGCAGGAGTCAAGCCAGATTTATGTTGTGACAAAAGATTTATTCTATCCTTTCCTGTCTGTTCCTTTCCTCTCTTAACACTAACCTATCACATCTCATATCCTACCCTAATTTAGCAGTTTGTTTCTCCTTCTCTTATCCAAACCTATACTTATAACAAACATGATTCAGTTGTCAAACAGGATTGAACAACAAGACACAGGTCGGTAGCTTTCCATGAATAGGGTTGGGCAGACCTGTTATTTTGTATACTAGGCATATCATATCACGTCCTACTGTATCCTATAACACAATCCCATTATATTGTTCTCTATTTGAATTCTATTGTTTCCTCTCCAAAGCGTACCTGGAGTGATGGAGTCCACCATCAGCACTACAAACACAGGGAAGGCCAGAATGATTGACAGGCTGGTGGAGTGGATCAACAGGCCCAGATGCTCTCCAAACCTGCCCTGGAGGAACAGAGGAACATTAACATCACTGCTCCCTCTCGGCCAACACATTACACAAGACAGGGTGCGTGACGTGTGTTCACCTCACCATCGAGAGCCATCTCTCCGTGTACAGGGCGACCAGGATGAAGACGTTCGCCACTGGAAGAAAAAACAAATGGACCCCTTTAATGTCGCTTCTTGTGGTGTTGGTGTTACTGTACTGGTCTCCCAATCTGAACCTGCAGACCCACATCAGTCAAAAAAAGGAGACAAACCAACTCTAACTATACAGTATGTTCTACACCCACATGGTACAGTATGTGGTAGACTTGACTATTACTGCAATAAGGGAAATGGCTTTTGCACAGTGAACACACGCACCAACTCTCCCCTGAGCTGTATAGTGGGTTGGTATTATTTCTCAACAACCAAGAAGCAGGTTGCACCAGTGTGTCATCTGATCTGGTGTTTGGTTAGGAGGGTTGACTTCCATTGTTCCTACCGGCGTGTTCTTTTAGTGAACACCCACAAAAAACAAACATTTTGTACAAGAAGCAGTACACTACATCCATAATATCTAAGAAGTTGTTGAAAACCCACAGGGTTCTGTGTGGGAATCTATCAAGGTTTGCCTTCACATCAACAGAACGACTTGAGCGTAATAATGGGTTGTAAAAGAGGCCCGACGTTATGTCTGAATGAACTCTGCTGCTGCAGTGGATCTGCCACTGGGGTCCTTTCGAGGACAGAGATAGCCAGTCAGCTCCTGGCCAGGAATCCCCCCCCCCCCCCCAAGCCAACCCCCCCCTCTCCCCCTTATCTCCGGGTCTGCAGTAATAGTGCAGTATGGTGCAGGGCAGTGCGGTAGCGTACATTAATAAACTGGAGCAGGTGTATGTTTCTCTGGAGAAGGCTGCAGCATTGCTGACTCTTACTGCCTCCTCCTCCTCTTCCTCCTCTATCTTGTCCTCCTCTCCTGATCTGGAGGAGGGATGGAGCGAGGACTGAGGAGAGGGGAGGTAAGGGGCATTGAGGTGTAGAGTTCTGCTGTGGCTAATATACTGTACCGATGACGAGGCATCCCGCTGGCCAGCTATAGGGGTTCTTCACGAAAAGGGAAATCACTTGTATTGGGTCCACTAATATGCCATACCTGAGAAAACAGTGCATTCAGTTTTTAAGGCATTTCAGTTTATATATCGCAAGATATCAGGTTGACTACTTGCTCACACTTTCAGTGGTATGTCAGCAGTACTTTAACTGTAAAATCTAGTTAGGGACTATAACATGGTTTCAATGAATAAACGCCCAAGTCTATTGTTTTCATAACACAAGTGTTGTTATGTATAGGTGTACAAAACAGTACTAGATAGTTGTCATCTGGGCAACAGCAGCAGCAAGCTAGCAGTGGACACCCCAGCATATGGCAGTAGGGCTACAACATCATACACACTCCCACACCTGGCTGTGCGTCTCATGTCACTGCACACACACACACGCAGACACACACACACACGCACACACACTCTCTCTCTCACACACACACTTTCTCTCTCTCACACACACACACACACACATATACACACACACACACATACACAAAAGTCACTGGGACAGCAGCATTGCAGAAGACATTTCATCCCATAATGTCCTCCTACCTGTTGGTTGCACTTACTTTAACAGGTTTTCAAGGAAGAGTCGAGCATTGCTCAAGACCTGAAACACAGAAGAAATGTTTGGCAATGAACGTATGAATCTAATATACAGGACTGTGTTGTGATACATACACGTTCTATGACTGCATGGATCTGTGTGAGTCTGATAGGGATGAAGTTCAGGCTCTCTCCGTTTTGTAGATCTTTTTATCTTTTTCCCCATTCTCTCTCTTCCTTCTGCCACATAACAAGACTGTATTCGAATATTTCATTACGGGGCACAAAGACATTTAGTGGGAATTAGATAAAAGTTCACAAAGTATGAAAAAACTCCTCTGATGACAAAATGATCTTGTTTCAAAGCGCGGATTAGCGGCTGCCTCAGGAGCTCAAACGTATTCTCTGAGGGTTTGAAACTCGCTAAGCTGGCTACAGCCCTGATCTGACAAACACTCACATAAACTAGCTGTTGCAGAATGTTTATTTTTAGATGTATGATTAGCCTAAAAGATATGACGTGTGTATGCGTGTAACAATGCTTTCCTACACGTTTCCTAATAAGAGAGAAAGGCAGTTCACAGGATTCAAAGCCAAAGAGTAGGTTGTATACAAATATTTAAACCCAAAACAACTGACTGAGATGAAGACCAAGTTATCAACATTTAAACTAGCACTAGATCCTAATTTTAATTGTGTGTAATATGCTCAGGGGACGAATATCCACAATGACCTCTGCATCATTGGCAAATCCTTGAACCGAACAACTGTTTCCACCGTTCAAACAAACACGACGGTTTTAGCCTGTCCTACTGGTAGAGGCTGGGGAGTCAGAAAAATATCCTGCTGTTTCCCCTCCCTCTTCTCTGACTTCAAAGCCAGTTTGAATTAGCAGCAACAAAGCAAGGTTATTACCAGAGTGATTAGGCAGCTACAGAAGTTGTCCCACATTCAGACGGAGAAACTGAGACGACTCAGGCAAATAGCAACAGTCAGAAAAATGAAGCAGTGGGGTAGCCTATTCTGTAGTTCCTAAATACAAATACATGCTGTATTTTCAGAAATACACAAGATAAACAGGATAACTGGTACTGTAAATAGTTCATTATCAACCATTTTATTGGATTTTTAAACGTATTTGTGAGTAAAGGTCTCTGGTAACCTTATCAGTAATTACATGTTTTTAAGTGAAAAAAGGTCTCGTGCAGAATTACTGTAAGACTTAAACAGGAAGGGGGCAGATGATGAAAATGAATAGGTTTGTTATCCTATCAGAGAGATATCGTGCCCCTTCTGGTTCCCCTCACAGCATCAGATTTTGTCCAAGGATGGAAAAAGGGAAAGCCCTACTCAGCTTCAGGGCCTAGAATGGTTTTGCAGGGTGGCTATTGACAGGGCCTTGTGCCTATGTCAGACATTACTTACAACACATTTAGTTTACCCCTAAAGAGGTGGGAACATATTAAGACCCAGAGTGCTGAGCAGAGGAAACAAAGTGCTGAGGACTTCCCAAGCCCATTCTGTGGATGCATGTTCGATTTTTGCTCCCCACCCCAACGACACCAATGCACTGTAGCATGACACAGGGTTAGGAGGTTTCAATTCACTGCTCCCGATGGAGAGTCTTACTGAGGGGTGTGCCTGCTGTATCAACCAGGCCTGCATCGTCACATAATACTTGCCACTCTACACTTTCTGTCTGCATCGATACGTCATAACATAAAATACATTGAGAAAATCTAAAATGCACTCTTTAACCACTTGCATAGTTTTGTAAAGTTGTATATGTGTTTGTACTAAATGTTTTGTTTGAAACAGATCAAATAAATAGAAAATGCTCCTTCATATTGTAAGCTGCGGTAAGGTACTTCCACACAATGTGAAAATATGATTTATTTATTTAGGTGTTAAATAAAACAGACCTACAACTCATGGAAATGTATCTACTGATATCTACTGTTATATCTAGTGAACCATGTTCTTACCAACATCACAACACACCAGTTGAGGACGCCTCTGTAGTTTTTGTAGCCACTAGTGGAGCTCAGAAGGGACTCCTGTACAGAGTGGCAACTGTTGATAGGTTGGGAGAGGAAAATATATTCAACAAATGTTAGACCACTAAATAAATTCGGCAAACAGCCTAAGTGCGAAGAATCCGACGCAGCCCCGCACTGTCCAAGAAATACTTAACAACGTGCGCCGGAGTTCAAATCAAGCGTACAGCATTACTCAAGGGAGAAGTAACCTAAAATGCCCTTTCCACTGCACAACAATGGACTTGGTAGCCAAGGCTCTGGCCATAATATTGCCTTCTGTATAGCAACATTGTTGTAAGCGACGTATAAAAAGTATTTAATAGATTAATTAGACATGTAGTTTTCTGTCATTGCCTTGCCAAGAACTTACCTCAGTGACTCAATTGGAGCATTCTTCCGATTTCTCCTCTCCGTCGGAGTTTTAGAAGACGGAATTTCGGATACATTTTGCTTAAATACAACGTTATTACCATTTCCCTGTACGTTTTGAATACCCTTTCTATTCATTCGTTTTAGGGGAACATTCTCTCTTGCAGACGTAATCGTAGCCCTTCTTCTGCGGGTTATTGGCCCAACTTCGTCCATGTCATTCATTTTCACAAAGCAACATTTGTGGCGCACTTCTTTCCTTAGAATTTTGAGTTGTAGCCTGTTGCACTTTACCGTCTCTCATTTTACAAGCCAAGTTAGCCTGACATTGCTTAACACAATTGCGAAATCAAGTGGTTCCGTGTGTAGGGGTGATTCAAGTACAGGCGTGGCAACAATAAAACACTTGTGTTTTGGTGGCTCCCTGTACCCCTGGCGTCGAAAATAGGTGGTAGGTCGGTCGGTGAAAGAATGTATAGCAAAATGCTACTCTTACGTCTTAAACCGGCATTATATAGGTCACTTCTATAAATAGTTTGTAACCCACTGTTGTGCATTTTACTGTGCTATATACCTGTAGCCTGCATTCCTTGAGAGATCAGTTGACTATGGAAGGCTACTCCAGCTCCCATCAAAAGTTGCTTGTGTAAGTCAATCAATTTAATTGATTTTCCTTTATCAGACTTAGCTGCCCAAACTCTGATGAGAGAGACCTTGAGCATAATCAATTGGACCAAATTTAGTATTCCATCCATACGCAACTGATAACATTCGAAAGCACAAAGGGCTCACACATTGTAGTGCTGCACGAATCATCATTACCTCTCTGCACCCATGCACGCATGCAGTTATAAGCAGCCTTTGAGGCCTGCAAATGGACAGAATAGGACCACTATGCTATATTGTTTAGCCCAAATACTCGTCAACAGATCAATCCCTCCAGATGATCCAGTAATGTATTTGAACACATTGGATTGGATTCTCAATACAGCACATGACTATGAGGCATTTGGCTGTTCTTTGTTGCTTCGAGAGGTGAATCAAGCAGGGCAGCCTCTTGCGTGCAGTCTTTTTAGCCCTCCACATAAGAAGTTATTTTTGATAGCGGGAGGCATTTAAAATTTAGAGAATAAGAGGTTTGTCGATCAATTATTAATCTGCCTTCGGTTTGAACAGCGGAGGAAGGTTTACAAGCTTCTGTCTGGTCCGAAACAGGCTGGGGAGGTGACCTCAAAATGTGCCTTCCAATCCCCTACCCCTGACTTCTCCCCTCCCATTCTTTCTTCCCCTGTCCTTGAATGGAGATGCACCGCGCTGTTTTTCAGATGGGGCTGAAGAAGATGAAGTCTGTATTTTAAAGGGGATAGGCTAGGGGTTGTTTTGTTTATGCCTAGTCACTGCATGGGCCCCGCTGAGTGTATCTTGCAGGGGTGGGTCTGTCAGACATCCAGTCGGCTTTAAAGCTATGCGCTACAGGCTCCCAGAGTGGGGAAGGAGAAGTATGGGTCTCGGTGGGAGTTTGTCCTTGGGTCTTGTAATAGAGTTGTAGTAGACGGATTACTCATTCTAACACGAGGGGGAAAGACACAAGGTCCTTCATCAAGCTGGTGCCATGTTCACTCAGAATCATTAGCGACCCATAGCTAGTTTATCTGCGCTCAGATCGGCAGCCGGTCGGACTGATAGAGCCGTCGCCGTGGAGGCAATGTCAGCACTTTTGCAGTTCAGTCAAGGACTCAGTCTGACTACCGTCTTTCTTCCCAGACAGGCCGGGCGGAGACAGATGGGTAACCTCGGAAACAAGCCCGGTGTCGAGAGGAGCCCCACTCCCCCCCTTCTCTGTCTCCCACTCTGGGTGTCTCCTGCTCTCCTTTTTTTTCTGTTCTGCCGCTTTCTCTCTCTGTTTGGTCTCTGTCTAACTTCTATAATGTGGAACATCTGCTGCCTCATGACCACTCAACTGGTCTGGAATCCATTAAAGCTTCTTCATTATCAGCAGGCTATATAGTCCTCTCTGTCTGGTGATGCCAGTTCTCTAGGGAGAGTGGAAGGATACGATGCTGCGTGACATGGCGTTACCTGTGACTAGGCTTACGAGACGAGTCTTTTTGACCCAAGGGCACTTTATTCCATCTGAGAGGTTCCGCTTTGTAAAGTGGTCAGACAAATGAGGATGCAATAGCCAATTTTCTGCCTCCTAAAATCGGGCTACTTGCTCGGTGTTTGAAAGGGCACGATGGAAGTGGAAATTCCCTGTGTGAGTGAAGCAGACTGTGTGTGTGTGTGCGGGTGTGTGTGTGTGATGCTTCAACTGCCCCGAGGAAATGTCATTCACTCTTTTATGTCTGTGTGTGTTTGTACGTGTGTGTGTTCATGCATGCATATGTGTGTGTCAGTGTGTGTATGTGTCTGCATGAATGCCTGTGCCAGGAAGCATGTGAGTGATTGTGTGTGCGTGCATTTGTGCATGCAAATGTGCATGTGTGGTGGGGGCTCCCTTGAATCCTGCTGATGGTGTTTTAATTCAATAGGAAGCATTCCATTGTCTGTTTGTTCTTTCGGTATTTGTTACTACAGTAGGCCTTTCCTACATTTACACGGTTCTCCGAAGCTCATTCAGGTTCTTTGAAAAAGTACTTAAAAGTTTCCTATCACACTTTTTCATTGTTAACATACGTCTTCTCGTGAAGCCACTTCTTAATCAAAGCATTTTCCCTCCAATTTGCAGAACGGAAAAGAAAGTAATTGAGAAATGAAGAAGCAGAATTATAAAGTTTCTCCAATTAAACTACAGCACTGACTCTGAATTTGATCGTGGTTGCACACACACACACACACACACACACACAAACACACATAGCCCATCATGTAAACAATGGTAATGATCTGTTTTTCTGTTATTCCCGTCCTACAGCTACTTTGAAGTGTGTTCAGCCATTCTGATGTAATTCATACTAATAATAATTTCTTCATGCTCAGCTGATAAAGCCTTTTCACTACAGTGTAATTAAGACAACTTGTTGGAACTGAAGTGGCAGACAAAACACTCTTGAGGGGAATGATTCTAATGCTGTTGATTGTCCAAGAGCCATACAAGCATCTAACATTAGACCAAGAGAATACCAAAATCAGATTAGACGACTCTCAGAATAAGCTGCAGGAGAGCACAGGTTCTGAACCAGCTTCGCTACAGTCTGTGACACAGAATGGACTCTGTAGTGGACAGTGTCGTCTAACCTACAGAGTCCCATATTTGTTAAGTGTTACTGTTCACTCTTTTACAGTAGCGTCAACCGACCAGGGTTCATTATTAGCATGCCCGCGCTGGAAGAGGACGGCGATTTGAGGCGTCTTTGTTGCGGACCAGTTAATTAGACCAAGTGTAAGGGAATCCTCAAGAGGAGGGGGTTGGGGGGGTTGGATGTTTAGAAGACGGGTGTGTTATTTGTGCTAGATTAGTCCAAGAGCGTTCGTTTCAGTTTTCTTCGCTCTCTTCGTAATCAGCCTCCAGTAGTCTCTCACTCCCTACCCCTCTCCTCGCTCGCTCGCAGTCTGGCTGGACACCAGAGGGGAGGGGGGAGGAAGGGGGAGGGGAGGAGCGGAGAGGGAGGATGGCGTCTGTTTGAAGTAGTTAATAAAGTCATAGCTGGGATTATGCCATTGGCTCAGTAAAGTGGGGAACTTTGCGTCTCTATTCCCAAAGACAGATTCACAAGAGAGAATCAATGTTTAAAGGCAGGGGCTGTGCCACTTTCTACAGAACAGCTGAATATTTTCATATGTTTTCTTGCAGAACAATTGGAAATGTTTCCTGCCTCGGAGTGTGTGTTGTTTTACAGGAGTGTGTGTTGTCTTACAGGAGTGTGTGTGTGTGTTGTCTTACAGGAGTGTGTGTGTGTGTGTGTGCATTGTCTTACAGGAGTGTGTGTGTGTGTGCATTGTCTTACAGGAGTGTGTGTGTGTTGTCTTACAGGAGTGTGTGTGTGTTGTCTTACAGGAGTGTGTGTGTGTCTGCGTTTTCTTTTGGCTAAAGTGGTATTTCAGCGTAAAAACGGGAGTGCTGACTGTGAAGCTGCAGAAACTGCAGGGTGGCAGCTAAGACACGCACGCACACACACAAGTGCACACACAAACACACACTCTCTGCAGGACTCCCCTCTGCCTCTTCTTACTCACTTTCCTCACTCTCCTTCCTCAAACCACCCTCTTCATCTCCACCTCTTCCCTTCTTTCACTACACCCCCTCCTCTCTCTCTCCTCCTTTTCCACATCCTCACCTGAGTGAAGGCAGTTTAGTCTATGAGTGAGCCTGCCACAGCTCAATTGATGTAGGCAGCAGCTTACGGAAGAAATATACTTGCTTGACCAGAATCTGATTAATTAAAAGTTTGTGTGTGTGTGAGAAAAATAGCATGAGAAGGAGAGAGAGATAGCATCAAAGCCTATGACAGTGCAAATGTTTGCCAGATACAGTATAATTTTTTTTTTTATGGCTTCTTACACTGAAGAACACATCTGAAGATGCAGATATTTCATTTGAAGGAAACTGCTCCCTTTAGTCTTTTAAGATGGATTTGATCAGTGTAACCTACACTGACAGAAACACAACTACATTTGACATTATCGTCATTACAGTAACGTTTCTCTACTACGACATGACATTCGTTTTGACGTGTGAGCTTGAGATCCCCAGTGTGTCCAGCAGGTGGGGATGTTGAGTGCTGAATCCCAACCTGCTGCATGGCTGGGCTCGTGCAACAGAGATGCACTGGAACATTTTCAAAACATTCAACAATGGTTTTAAACACCCTTGCCAGTCTGAATATGGTGTGTCAGTCGCATCTTTGAATCAGTTAACTCAAGCATTGGATGTCTAGGTGAATTATGGAAGGCTGACACCAGGGGATGGAGAGAGGGAAGGATGGAGGAGAAGCGAAGAAAAGCTCCACATCAGTCTCATTTACAGCAGGTGTTTCTAGGTCATGTGCTTTCAAAATGTGATATCACTGGGAATATTGCTGACTGTTTTTTTCCTTCTTCTGCCTATTTCATTCTGCTCAGTCCTGACCAAGGCGGAGAACTATGTTTCATACATTTTGTGGAGAGCTTGATTTAGCTTGTCTTGCATGCTGAGTAAGCAGCTGTTCAGAGGTGTGGGTAGAGACAGGTGCACTGGTTTCGTTTCACCTGACAGTGACATATAAAACAAGCCAACCCCAAGCTCAATATTTAACATATATAGGTCTGTTTGAGTCTGCTTTGTCCCACACACAGGGGCCCCAAAGCGGCAGAACAAGGGCCGACTGAGCTAAGCTAAGCTAGCTCATGTGATAAATAAGCCATGTCCCCTGGTAATTATGTGCATGCCTAATTTTGCATAAATCACATTTCCCCCAGCAGCATCTGGGGCCTTGTGAGGCTGCAGGGGCTCAGTGGGGGTCCAGGGGCCACACTGGGGTTTGTGTGTGTGTCCGTGTGTGAGTCCCCTTGGGTTTGTGTAAATAGGGGAGGATGAGTGTGTGTGTGCTTGCCCGTGTGTGTGTATGCATGTAGGTGCGTGTGTGTGTGGATATGGTGTGTGTGCATTCAGCTGCCTATGCTGGGGAGCGTTTGGGGTGGGGAGAGGGTACAAGATGGAGAGATTAGGCCTTGTACGGCAGCCTCCCTCACAATCACACCGCCCAACCCTGTACAGAAGATCAGAGGATGCTAGAAGCTTCTCTAGCTGTCCAGACATGGTCTTTCCGATTGTCTTTTCGCTTTTCCTCTTTTCCTCTTTTTCTCTTTCACTCCCCACTCTTTTCTTTTACTCATTGCCTCTCCTTTCATTTCCTTTCTTCTACAATCTAGATCATGTGCTCATGTCTCCTTCTTCCCTGCTCGTCTTCCGTGTTCGCAGTCTCTCTTTGGGTCATCGCTCCCTCACCTGTGAGCCCCAGGAGGTTTGGCTCAATCCCGTCAAGGCTGGATGGCTGCAGCTCATGAGGAGATAAACCAATTGGGCAACAGGTCAGGAGTGAGAGCCGTGCAGATTTTGCGTCAATGAATGAGTGTGAGTGAGTGTGTGAGTGAGTGAGTGAGTGAGTGAGTGTGTGAGTGAGTGTGTGAGTGTGTGAGTGAGTGAGTGTGTGAGTATATGTGTGAGTGAGTTTGTGAGTGAGTGTGTGAGTGAGTATGTGAATGAGTTTGTGAGTATGTGAGTGAGTGTGTGAGTGAGTGAGTGAGTGTGTGAGTGAAGTGCGGAGTGGAGCATGCAAGCAGCAACTTTCTGACCCGCGCTGCTCAATGCCGCTCTGCTGTAGAATCAGCATCTGTACTGAGGACCCAGTGGGGATTCTGCTGAGTCAAGCCTGAGCTACACCATCCCTCAATAGATGAGGGTGGAGTAGGCAGCTGGGGAGGGGGAGGGAGAGCGGGAGGGGGAATTAGTTAGGAGGGCATCCAAATGAGGATGTAAGGAGAGTTGGGGTGGAAAGCTCCACATACCCTTACAGAAAGAGTGAAAGAAAACATTAGATATAGTTAGTGTGTGTGAGGAGATGAAGAAACACTGTGTGTGTGTGTGTGTGTGTGTATGTATGTGTGTGTGTGTGTGTGTGTTGTGTGTGCTTCGCATCATTTTCAGATACATTTCCTAGGACTTGTATTTTGTCAGGTGAAGCCTCACACACATCTCTCCTGAGAGACTCAGGGCTGGGAGGCCTCCTCCGCTCCTGTCTCTTAGTGCTTTGCAGTAATGGGAAAAGGCTTTATTGCTGGGGAAAGTGATGGTATTGATATTTCCTGTTGCTCTCCCTCTCAATGTGCAGCAGTTGAAAAGCAATTGTTGAGGCATCCCACACAGGCTCGCTCACAACGTTACTAATGAGAACGGAAAATGGAAAGAGAAAAAAAAAAACGGGTTAATTTCCAATTATAACCACAGTGTGTTATTGTGGCCTTCGCAACATGTTTTATCTACAGGCCTCTCTGTGTAGGGACTCACACAACCTGTAATGATGTTGGCTGAGGCATTATCAGTTAATTGTTTCTCCTGTCGCAGGGAGACACCTCTAATCAAATATTTACCATTTTGAGGACGCTGAAGTGCAAGGGTTTGTGGTGCAAGCTTGCTGTGTGTTGTTTCTATTGATTCGTTTGTTTAGTTGAGAAGGAAAGCCATGCTACCGAGCCTGACTCCAGGTCTGACTGGTGCTGTCTTTGACTCAGGGACTCTGACTCATTTGATCAGATTCTCTGACTCACTGGCTTTTCTGTCTCTCTCACATCCCTTGAATCAGACTCTCTCTTACAAATGTTCATCTCTGACTCCAGCTCCCTTACCCTGTTTTTGATTCTGTGACTGTGACTCTGTCTACACGACGCTCTGACTCCTGGTTGTTAGTGCAGATCCATAGGGATCTGAAGGCAGGGTTAAGGAGCTCTGCGGTGTCAGAAGAGAAGCTTTGTTAAAAGAATCGTTCCAAAGAACTAGTTTGTGTTCTGGTCGACACACATGTGCGCGCACACACACACACACAGATTCATACAGACACACTTTCTTTATCTCTCTGTCTCACTCTGCCCTCACACTGCACACACACACACAGCTCACACACACTACTGTGCACATGCAGAGAGTGAGGATGGAGAAAGAGAGAGTTTGGGGGTGTGTGTGTGTGTGTCAGACCGATGGACACATTGATCCAGACCAGCAGCAAGAGGGAGGACAGCAAGGGAGGAAGAGAGAGTTTTGTAGGTCCTCTCGCTGGCAACTCCCCCGTAGTTACAGTCATCTCCACTGTCTCCTAGACGCTCCTGCCCAGAAGAGAATCTGACAAATTGATTGAGCACTGAATGAAGACGGCAAAGATTGGAATGTGGTGCACTTGTGAAACAAATGTCAGGTTTTTGAGGTGGGGGTGGGGGGAGGCTTGTATCAAAATGAGCTGGGGCTCACATCAGGGAAATACTTATACTTTATTAAGATCCTGTCTCCATGACTCCACAATGTGTCTCCGACTTAGAAGCTAATTGTTCTGGAGCTGCCCGAATCTCCTGACTGCATGAACTCAAATTAGGAATTAGGAGGAAGAGAGGCGAAGTGGACGTAAAAGAGAGAGACAGAGACAGAGAAAGAGGGAAAATAAGAATAACAGAGTCAGAGAAAAAGAGATAGAGCGACAATGGGAGAAGTAGAGACATAGAAAGAAAGAAAGAAAGAAAGACAGAAAGTGAAAAAGGAGAGAGAAAAGAAAGAGAGAAAGAATGAGAGAGAACATCTTTCTTTCCCAATTCTCTCAATGTTTTGGTGTAACTAGTCTCTGTAACCTTGGGCAGTAACTCTGCTTTAATGTGCAGAGACCGATACAAAGCAGAGTTTGGGACGGGTGAGGTGGACGTGCCAGACTGTATTTGAGTGATGATGTGCCATTTGTTTGTGTGAATTCGAGATGAGTGAGATGATTTCCGTCATGTGGATATTACCATACAGAGTTCCATATTCATGGCGATTATTTTTGGTTTCCATCAAATGAAGGGTAAAAATACCTCACGCAAACGAGCGAGCTGGTGAGGAGTTTTCGAGGCTTTGATGCCCGTTATCCTTGGCAGTTGATCTTGTCAGAGGGAGGAAGTTAAAAGAAAGGACATTTTGGCCAAGATGGGCTTGTTGGCACTCCTGAGTTCTAATTGAAGTGAATTTGGAAGAGCTCCCTGAGAGAGTTTATCTTTTAATCATGTTTCTTCTCTGTCTCGGGCTCAGTGGCATCTGATGCTCACGCAAGAGAGGACACGGCAATTATGCTGCAGGTTCTCACACAGCCCCTACAGGAATCAACAATGTCTGGCACCTTTTCCCTCCCTCCCTCCCTCCCTCCCTCCCTCCCTCCCTCCCTCCCTCCCTCCCTCCCTCCCTCCCTCCCTCCCTCCCTCCCTCCCTCCCTCCCTCCCTCCCTCCCTCCCTCCCTCCCTCCCTCCCTCCCTCCCTCCCTCCCTCCCTCCCTCCCTCCCTTCCTCCTTCTCCCTCTCCCTCTCCCTCTCCCCCTCCCTCCCTCCCTCCCTCCCTCCCTCCCTCCCTCCCTCCCTCCCTCCCTCCCTCCCTCCCTCCCTCCCTCCCTCCCTTCCTCCTTCTCCCTCTCCCTCTCCCTCTCCCTCTCCCTCTCTCTCTCTCTCTCTCTCTCTCTCTCTCTCTCTCTCTCTCTCTCTCTCTCTCTCTCTCTGTCTTTCTCTGAACTCAGCTCAACCAGAACTCTGGGAATGTTTAGCTTTCTCTCTTAATTCACTTTTTTCCTCACTAAACGACTTTGTTGGAAATACATAATTATAGATCCAATTAATGGAGAGGACACTTACTGCGCATATGTATGTGAAGTGTTCCCCAATCCAGAAGGCATTTTTCTGCTCTAAGAAGTAGAGAGGATTAGAGAAGGAGCAGAGAGAGAGAGAGAGAAAGAGGTAGGAGAAATGCTAACCATGCAAACACATCTCTGATCGCACATAGAGGGAGTACGGGATGTCCTTGAGTGTGTGAGGGGTGGATAGGAGAGGGGGAACGTGGAGAAGGACTGGGGGGTGGAGAGGACAGGGGGAGGTTAGAGAACGGTTAGGGATGGAGAGGGGGGAGAGGAGGAGGGTGGAAAAGGGTTGGGGGTTGGAGAGGGAGGGGGAGAGTGGAGGGCGAAGGATGGAGGAGGGTTGGGGGGTGGAGAGGCAGAGGGAGGGTGGAGGGGGAGGGTAGAGAATGGCTCGGGTGTGGAGAGAAGAGATGAAGGTGGCCTTTTGAGCAGGAGGAGGGTGGAGCAACAGTTGTCTGAGATGAAACTGTGTGCACTTGTGTGCATGCATGTTTCAGTGTGGGTCTGTATGTGTGCGTGTTTTTGTGCATACCTTCTTAGGTATGTCATTGACCTAGTGAATATCACACACACTGCAGCTATGATATCGTCAGAGGACCAAAGAAACTGGGCAGGCAGGGACCCAGACTGGAGTGTTGACCCAGGCAAGCAACACAAAGCCTGGGGCATAGGGTGACTGTGGAGAGCATGGTGTTGAGCCAAGATAGAACCAACCAAGGGCAGGCCTGGCTGGGTGGACCAGGGCAGGGGTCGACGCTGTGGAGGGGACTGTGGAGCCAGTCAGCGTGGAGTCAGCTTGTCCAGCCAGGGAGGTCCAGGGCACAGGGAGATTAATGAAGGATGGAGGCAGAGAGACAGAGAGAGACAGGGGGATCCATCTGGATTACGCCCAGAGACTGATGACTAATGTGGACGAGGAGGTGGCAGGTTGAAGGATAGGCGAGCGCCCACAGCTTAGCGACACAACCTCCTCTCTCTCTCTCTCTCTCTCTCTCTCTCTCTCTCTCTCTCTCTCTCTCTCTCTCTCTCTCTCTCTCTCTCTCTCTATCTTCTCTCTCTCTCTCTCTCTCTCTCTCTCTCTCTCTCTCTCTCTCTCTCTCTCTCTCTCTGTGTCTTTCTTCTATCTCTTTCTTTCTCTTTGTCCGCCAATTCATTCTATATAATTTTTTCTCTCTCTCTCTCTCTCTCTCTCTCTCTCTCTCTCTCTCTCTCTCTCTCTCTCTCTCTCTCTCTCTCTCTCTCTCTCTCTCTCTCTCTCTCTCTCTCTCTCTCATTCCTCTCTCTCCACTCCTCTCTCTCCATTCCTCTCTCTCCATTCCTCCATTCCTCTTGGTCTACCCATTCTCTAGGTCTCTCTCTCTCTCTCTCTCTCTCTCTCTGTCTCTCTCTCTCCCTCTCTGTGTCTGCCAACTGTGTCTGCCTGACTCGGAGCAGCTTCACGCTTGAGGGAAACCACAGCACATGATGAAAGCCACCTCAGGAGTTGAGATGTTGTGGGAAACCACAGATGTGTAATAAAAAGAAAGACCCGATTCTAACGCCAGCGGAGACTAGGCGACATCCTGTCTACCAGGGAACAAAGCTATCCTTATGAAAGAACCCCAATATCGGTCCTCTTCCTGAACCAGTCAGAACACACCCATACGTTGTGTAGCCTCAATGACAGCTGGTTGGCTAACAGTTGGCAATCTGCATGTCGCCATGGTCATTGCCAGCAAAAAACATGATTGGTGAAGTAGTAACATGTGTAGCCATCTGGCTCCCTTTAATTGGAGTTTAGATCAAGGTACTTCTGACCAGGCTAGTATGGGGTGGTGGGGTATGGGGCCGAGGCGTTATTGAGTGTAGGGGTGCAGTGGCAGAGGTGGTTTGGTGATGACTATGCCCTTCATAAGACCAGACATTGCTCTGGTGAGGCCTACTGTTCTACTGGTACCGTGAACTCGCTACAGACAGTGGTGCTTTCCACTTAGTACAAGACCACCAGCTATTAGCTGAGGGAAGCTGAGACACGAGTAATGATCCTCCCTGATTATGTAATGCATCCATCACTCACTCCCCATTCATTCTCTGCTAGGTGTTAGATAGAGATGGATATGGGGGACAATGGTACGCTATATTCATGCCACTGTTTTGTCTGGTGTTCTCAAGCCTCTAACCTCCAGCCTCCAGTCTCTAGCCTCCATCATCCAGCCTTGAGTCTAAAGCCTCCAGCCTCCAGGCTCCAGCCTCTGGCCTCCAGTCACTAACTTCCAGCCTCCAGTCTCTAGCATCCAGTCTTCAGCCTCCACCCTCCAGGCTTCAGCCTCCAGTCTCCAACCTCTAACCTCCACCCTCTAACTTCCAGTCTCTAGCCTCCAGCCTCCCATCTCCAGCCTCCAGTCTTCCTCCTCCGGTCTCCAGTTTCTAGCCTCCAGTCTTCCCCATCCATCCTCCAGCCTCTATGCCGTCCTCACCTGAGCTGGCCCATGCTTTGTCCTCTGCCTCTGACCCGGCTCCTGTGTGTCCCAGTACGCCAGCTGAGCTAAAGGACTATTGTTGGTCGAGTATTGTGTGAGAGGGGTGTATTGTTCGTCCAGTCCAGTATTATCCTCCAGCAGCCCAGCGGTGACAATAGAGACAGAGGCAGCTCCTGGCCCTGGCCCACACCCAAGGGGAGGTCTCCATGTGTGTGTGTGTTTATGTGTGCGTGTAGAAAGGGGGAGGGCTGAAATGTGTGTGTGTATGTGTGTGTATGCATTTTGTGTGAGTGCAGGGATGTGGACTGCTAGAATGTGTGGGTGTGTGTGTGTATGTGTGTGATTTTGTGGTGAGGTTGTTGGCGGAGCTTGTGTGTGTGTATGAGAGTGTGAGTGAGTCTGCTAGTCTACGGTGCATCTGAGTGTGTCTGTAGAAGCATGTGTGTATAAGTGTGTGTGTGTGGGTGTTTGAGTCTGTGAGTCTGCAGTCTCTGTATATGAGTGGGAGAGTGAACACACTTGTCTACTACCATATGTGTGTGTGTGTGCATGAACGCTGGATATGCCGATCCTCCAGTGGTCCCAAGTGAGAGAGATGTAACATCCTGTTGAAAAGGCGCCATGCACCCCCACAAACAGCAGCTCAATACTGGCTCACTGACTCTGCTTGTAAACCACTGTAGCACAAGCTCACATCCAGATGCTCCAAGTGTTAACTGATTGCAATGCCACTTCAAGCATAATGATTGAATTAGTTATATAATTGTTATTGAATAATTGAATTAGACCATGTATGAATGAACATTTAATGACGGAGCAGCGTCGCGCTGCAGACGGGCGCTGGCGGCTTGTGTGAAGTGCACGTGTCAGCAGGATCTGTGGCCGTGATCCGGATCCACGGACGTGTACGCATGACGGATGTGTACGCGTGTGCTGTGTTCTAGGGGAGAGGAGGGGGTGGGGGTGGGGGTTTGGTGACCTGGGTAGTTGTGTGTATGTCAGAGACTGCTTCTCTGTCTGATGGCGGCTGAGTTGGAAATCAAATGAATGGTTGGAGAGAATAGATGTGGCACCACTGTGTTGTAGTCCCGTGTTTGTGGATTTGAAGGGTCCCAGCCTCTACCTCAGCCCCAACCTCAGCCCCAGCATTAACTCCAGCCTCTACCTCAGCCCCACCCTCAGCCCCAGCGCTAACTCCAGCCTCTATCTCAGCCTCAGCCTCTGTCTCAGCACTAACTCCAGCCTCTGCCTTTGCCTCAGCCCCTGGCCCTGCATAGCTGCAGACACAGCCCATCTCCACCTCTACTCTAGCTGGCCGTATTTCCAACCCTGCAACAGTGTTCAGAAGGAGACTCACCATTGTGTTCCCTGACAGCAGCAGCCAGGCTGAGCGCTGAGATGCGCAAGGCCTTTATCTTTCTCTGTTTTACTGTTTTCCTCCGCCTCTGCTTCCAAGAGGAGAGAGAGAGAGAGAGAGAGAGAGAGAGAGAGAGAGAGAGAGAGAGAGAGAGAGAGAGAGAGAGAGAGAGAGAGAGAGAGAGAGAGAGAGAGAGAAAAGAGGAGGAAGAGGAAACTATTTCTGCTAGAGCTCTTGTCTGTCTCTGTCTCTCCAGGAAACAACTCTCCGTTTTTGATGTCTTCAAACTGACTGCAATCCAGCTATGAAAGCGGAGACAGAGAGAGAGAGAGGCGAGGCACGTCAACTTTGTGGTTTTGCGGCCTCACGACTACTCAACAGCTTCCTTTGAAAATCTGGCATCCGGCGAGAGGTGTGTTTGGCATCCTGTTCAATTCCAGAGGCATGGTTCTAGTCGTACCATCTGATGGAAGACAAGACAACAGACTGGACTGTGGACTGAATCCCAATGGCACAACCCAGGGCAGAGCTGGGAGTGCAGCGGTGGAGGTGGTTCAGAACCTACTGCATCAATGGATGAGGCTTTTAGGCCTAAAATGGCCTGTCTAATGGTACTAGAGACTTTGGGGGATTTTGGCAAAAGGTTGACTGGGGTTTGATGTTCTCACATATTTCACATGGTAATTCGCAAGGTTGGTTGCGCTGTTGGCCTGGTGACATCATTTGGCTATTACAGTGGCACAAGGTTTTGTGGCTACAGTAAAGTGATCACCATGAAAGGTGCTGTGAGGATACACACACATTTTACATAAGCACCTTCTGAGTCATGAGTGAATTCCTGAACTCTGCCTTTCCTTCAGCAGTTATTTTCCCGCCAAATCCCTGCTTCTCCTCTTCAGGGTGCGTTTGTGGGTCCTTTCTGTTTCTCTCTCCGTCTATATCTGTCTCCCATACACACACCTCTCTCCTCTTTTCTTCTCTCTGTCTTTCAGAAGGGTGTGTTCTTGGGTCACCACACACAAGAGCGAACGCCTGGCTTATCCCCGGCATGGCAATTACTACCGTCAGCAGACTGCGCTGGTGTGAAATTGAATCATGTGATAATGGTCAAGGTTTTCAAAGGATATTTCAACCAAGTCACTGACGATTATGTCGTTCTGGCAAAGTGCTCACCCCTTCACATGATTGCATGAACACATACATAGAACAGACACACACACCATATATACATACTTACATTCAGACACACACACACACACAAACACACATATGGACGCATGTTCACATACACACACACTCTTTGTTTCTCTCATTTTGACAGCCGCAGCACATTATTATATCTTCAGAACCAACCAGCCGGCTACCCCGCAGGGGACAGACTTAGAGATAGACAAGCTAGAGAGGCCGTTTGTCAGATCTGCTCTGTGGGATGACTCACCCACTCAGGTGGCTGCGTACAAGATCTACGTCTCTCCAGTCCAAGCAGAGGTGACAGACAGATCCTCAGCACCTCAGTCAGAAGACAATTGAACTTACCTCAGGCCAAACAACACATTGGTCGATGACTGGCCAATGATTCAACATTTCCATTGGGCCAATCATGTCTTTGGTTTTTCTTCGTTTCTGTCTGGTTAGAAGAAAGCAGGCTCTGTCTGAACCCCTTGGATATGACTGCTTAAGTGACTGTATAGAAATTGTGTGTGAGTGTATGTGTGTGTGTGTCGGGGGGGGGGTGGGGTGGTCTCCAAGGGTCATTTTAATTATTCATCCTCATATAATGTTCAAACATCTTTGTTGAACAAATTAAAGATCTGAAATCTTTAATAATATAACATCTTGGTTAATGACGATAGTATCAGCAGCCATAGCAAAGAGAATCAATGAGGTATCAAATATAACTCTTGCTAAGGGATCTCATCTTCTGTAGAGAAAAAAATGTCTCTCTTTCTTCCTTGCTGGGTGTCAGAAAAATGGAGAGATTAAAGAATGGCTGTCTTGACAAGTGAGAAGAAAGCAGACAGCGAACGGCCGACAATACTTAACGATAGCGTCTCAAATGACGACTTCAAACACACTTGTTCGGCGTCAGACAGAAGCTGGAGCGTGATTAGAAGGCCGGTTTGTCCGTCTGTCCCTCTACCCGGCCGTCAGTCCGCCCCTCAGTCCATCTGTTTAGCGTGCCAGCCATTAGAGAGCAGCGCAGCAACACATTGACGAAACACACAATTTAACCTGAATCAACATGTAATCGATTTACCATATTGCTATCATAGGGAATCAATTTAAATCTGAGAAAAGTCTTGGAAGCAATCTACAATATCCTTGCCAAGTCAGGCATTCACCATTATCGCCTCATGACTATAAATCACGCCTCAAACAACCGTGATACGTGTCATCTCGTTTAGGCAAAGGAGACACGTGGATAACTTTGACAGCCGTGCGGTAGACAACATTATCATATCTGGATGCTGTAGACGGTGTCTGTTGTCATTTTGTGTGTGTGTCTATTTTAATCTCCAGCAGGTGGGTAGGCCCCGGGGACAGTTTGTTGGGCCTCATTTATCAAACAGACTCAACACCAACGTTAACACTGGGTGGTTCTCCTCAGACAGAAACCATCTAGGAGAACACACATCTGCATGCAGAATGGTTTAGTGCAGCACCACATGAAGTTGTCATTGGACCTCAGGTGTGAAGTGTATTGCTGTCCCTGTCTTGATCATTGCCTTTCTCTCTCAGTTCTCTCAGTTCAGTTGTAGAATTAAACAGTGCAAATAATTGACAAACATCCACTCAGCTGAATGGAGAGAGAGTGATACAGTCAGAGAAACCACCACACAAGGTGAATTTGGGGGTTTACAATGACTTTCTGAAGCATGAACGTAAAGTTTTACATAAGAAAAGATGGTAAAATAAATCCTGTGTATGAACGACAAGACTAATTCCACTGGTGGAAGGCCAGATAATCAGAAGTACCACCACCTACTTGACAGGCAGTGAACTGTTAGTTGATCCATGACTTATAGTGGACACAAACTTAGTTTAGGACGTGCTTGAGAATGTTCTGTGTAAACAGATATGGAGAAAACCCATGGAGCGTAAGAACCATAAGATGGTTTATTATCAAAGAAAGTTGTTAAGAAACACTTCAACCAAAACAAATAAACTGATCAAATACACACATTAAAAAAGTATTTATTTTCTTTCATCCTTCCCTTTACAGGCCACATTCCCAATCAATATCCCCTGTTCATTTTTGCATTGATTTTGGAATAATACAACTGTTGCTGACTCCCTGTTCTGTCAGGAGTTCTGGGTCACCCCTGTCATTGGGTTTCGCTGTAACAGAATAACATTTCTATAAAGATGAAGAAATCTTGGCTTGCTGAGAGTAATGAGAGTGAGAAGATCCCAGTATGTGTGTGTCTACTGTGTGTACTTAATCACGTCTTGACAACAAGCATCCATCAGCTTTGCATCAGTGCCGCTCCTAACTAAAAACTGCAATTACAGCTAAGAAAGACGGCCGTCTGGGTAAAAAGGAAACGTGGCATCCGTTTTGTCTGTCTGTCTGTCTGTCTGTCTCTCTCTCTCTCTCTCTCTCTCTCTCTCTCTCTCTCTCTCTCTCTCTCTCTCTCTCTCTCCAGCTCTAGCTGTCTGTCTCTTTCTCTCCAACAGTTCCATCCACTCACACACACATGCTGCACGTAAACACACTTAATCACCATGACCATATTCATGTGATGCCCATAACTGTACATGCCTGCAGTGTAACAGACAGGTGATCGCCAGCCCATGGTGGTCTGCAGCACATCCAGAGAGCTGACGTCCGTCCCGACAGAGCCTGAGCTTGTTCTCTCGTTTACCTCTGAGGCATCGGTAGTTCCCTCTCTTCGTTTGATATACCCGGGCATGAATCACCCCCTGCCCCCTCCCCCCTCCTCCTCCATGCCTTTTAACAGCCCCCCCACCCCAACCACCCCCTACCCTCTAAATTGGTCACATATACGTTAGACATCGAGACCTACACGTTCATGCTGGAGTACCTGACTGCAGTGAATTACTCCCAGTGATTAATGAACGTCATTAATAGAATCCCCCCGCTGGTTCCAGACCAGAGCGCACTGTCGCCGACACATAGATATGGTTTGTGTGCGCACGTGTGTGGGTGTGTGCACACGCGCACACGCGTGTCCCTCGAAAACGCGTCCCTCGAAGACGCGTGTCCCTCCCTTCCGTGCGTGTGAAGCTCTCGACTGCTAAGTCCCACTTCATTATCCTCCTAGATCCATGTCAATCATCAGCTAATTCTCTGCTTTGGAATGACATCTCATCAGAACACGTTTTCATGTATTTTTTTATTCGAATTAAGCCATGCATACACGCACACACATTCCATTAAGTACAGTAAGGAGATATCCTGTTGTTTGATGGACATCCTCTGGGAATTGGGCTGCATATTCCATGGACGTCTCACTTTCCGAAAGTGTCCCCTGCATGGTGGTTGTCGCCAGCGTGGAAAATGTGCCCTTCAGCTCAGCTTTCTGCTCCCAGGACATCTACACACAATAAATCCCCACACACTTCAAACAAAGTGTTCGGACTATCTGCAGCTCTCAGAAAATGCTCCAAATACCGTACGGTTCCACTGGCAGCTAGGTACACTAGTCACTGTGGTGAAGAGGGTGAGAGGTGTGTGTGTGTCTGGAAAGGGTATTGCAGGCCTATGTCTGTGTTTGTGTTTTTCGTGAGTTGAACTTTCTTAGGGTAAGTATGTCTTCATGCTGTCCCTGCTGTCTTGTGCAAGGGCAATCATTAGAATTGAGCATGTTTCCATACAATGCAGGGGAGGAATTAACATTTAGCACGTTTCCATGGAGTCAAAGCCAAGAATGAACATTTTTGAGATTTCCATACAGACCAACTTGTGTTGGAAAACCTGCTCCTCCAATGGAGAACATCCCCCTGTCGTTCCCGCTCTACATCAACACCCCACACTCCACAAATCCGTCATATTTTCTTTCCTCATTTCGTCCCTATAGCCAGTGAATATAAAAATATAAAACATAAAAAGAATGACACATGGTGTGATGTGCACTTGTGAATCAGCAGCTCCCTTGAGAGCGTTCCCGGGTGACCGGCGTGGCGTGCTAGGCGTGGGGAGGGGGTGAGGTGGACCGACGGTGACTCAGAGACAGGATTTCAGACAGGAAGCGGGGCCGTGCTGAGGCACAGAGGGCATGGGTTGCCAGCAGGGGCAGATCTGACAGCAGGCACTGCCAGCTTGGCATCTCGGGGGGCCCTGGGTCCCGGTGCCAGCCTGCATGGGCACCCCGTTGCCCGTGTATGTGTGTGTGAGAAGGGGTGGGGGCAGGGCAAGGGGCTGGGGGGTGTAGAAGGGAAGTGGAAAGAAGAGAACAGGAGAGGACAAAAGGGGAGGGGAGAGGAGGAAAGGGGAAAGGAGTGGAGGAAAGTGGAGGGGAGGGAAGAGGAGTTCCAGTGCCCCCTGTCCCCTCCAGGCAGGGGGTGAAGCAGAGACAAACAAACACAAGCGGATCTGCGGCGGCTGACATTTCACTGGTCTCAATACAGCGTTCATCCAGAAAGATGAACCACTGACTCGTTAACAGCACAGTCAACAACAGAAAGATACCCCTGGGAGGGGAGTGGGGTAGGAAGGCAGGGTGTGGGGGGTGGGGCAGGGTCAGACAGACATGCAGAGATTTGTTGCGATTCAATCGCTAGCGAGGGTTATCGGAACAGGGGCCGGCAAAAGCCTCACGGAAGAAAGCGGTCTAGAAAAGAATTGCTTTGGAGCTGAGCACTTCATAACGCCGTCAAGCACTCCATAACAGGACATCGTTCGAGAGAACGAAACTCAACAACCCATTCCTCGCCAACCAATCGATGAATGAGAACGCCTTGAGTGTCCTCTGCTTCCAGCATCGACCGGCGCTGGTTTAGCATGCGGCCTCAGTAGTGCAGGATGATTGGAGAGAGGCTAAGCTAACGGCTAGCCATGCCAGGGGACCACAGCTTAGCCTTGGGATGGCCACTATTTCTCAGCTGTTCAACCTTTTTAAAAAGTCCATCACCTGGCCCTGTCTGCTATCTGGCTCCTGGCCAAAGAAACCTCCATCCATCTGGATGGGGGGGGTGAGGGGGTGCAGTGGGGGGATTGGTGGAGTTGAAGGCTCCCCTGTCTGGTCTAACCTCTCCTGGGGGAGCCATGGAGGCATGGCGTGGAAAGGGGGGTGGGGGTGGGGAGGGGCGGTGGTGGTGGGGGAGGGGGGCAGGTGTGGAAGACACCTGCTGGTGGAGGGATGGATGGAGGCAGGATATTAAACACACAGGAGCCATTACCACCACCCACGGTTACGGGTCCCCTGTCTCTCTCTCTCTCCCTCTCTATCTCTCTCTCTCTTTCTCTCTTTTTCTCTCCCACATGCATAGACACACCTGTGCACACACTCTCACTCCCACACTGACATGCAAAGGCACACACTCACATACACGTACACACTCTCTCTCTCTCACACATACACACAAACACACACTGTCTCCCTGGCTCTCTCTGAGTTGTGTTTGGGGGCTGGGGGGTGGATGCAAAAACCAGGATGCGCCTCTAATTAGTTTTTCAGCGAAAACTTCAATCTCTCTCCCTTCAAATGAGTGACCTTAATAAACAGATGAGACGCATGCATACAGAGACACACACACTTACATACACAACAAGCGTTGCCTCAGCGTTTTTATAGCTAAATGTACTCATTAGCTTTAGTCGAGTTGCACATGAGTAGGAAACAAAGCCCTTATGGCGAGAATCCAGAAGACTTTGGTCTAGCAACCTAGACACTAGGGTCGTTCATAAGGGCAAAGGTTTCCAACCAGTTTTTAAAATTGAGTTCCAACTCCAGATTTTGGAAACACCCTCACAATGAGTTCTACTGTTGCCCTCTCCAACATCTTGAATGTCACACATTCAACCTTGTCTCAGTGAACAGTTCAGGTTTCATCCCCATCATGTACAGAGAGAAGCGTTCAACCTGCTGCCTGGACTTCGAGAGCAGCTGTCTTAACGTGTGACACACTGTCCATTCCAGTCAAGCAAGCTTTATTTCAGCCGCAGCATAATGGACAGAAAACGATATTTACGTCTATCTGATTTCCTGTCATTTGGTGGCTATTTAAGCTCGCAAACGGGCTAGGCATGCTAATGAATCCCTATGAAACATTTTAATTGGCCGTTCGCATTTCCATTTCAATAAGACTCTGCCTTTTTCGCAGCCCGGCCTCTCCAAAGTTATCACTTCTGAGGGGAGTGAGGCGCCTGGTCGACTGATAATCCTATACGTTGGAAAGGGACAGATGGAAGTGGCAACACACTAGCGCCTAGCCGAGGCTCTCCCAGGAGAACTTCACTTTACAAGACAGAGGATTCCACTGTCGTTTGACTGGTGGTGCTCTCATTGGATCAGTCCAGTCATAGGTAGATGGACAGAAACGTCTCAGCCCACTTTGCCCTCTGTAGCTGTAGTCTGCTGTTTCAGCCGCTGCCTTTCAGCCTCTGCCTCCAACTCTCTCTGAGCCTCTACTGGTGCCTCCAACTCTCTGTGAGCCTTTACTGGTGCCTCCAACTCTCTCTCAGCCTCTACTGGTGCCTCCAACTCTCTCTCAGCCTCTACTGGTGCCTCCAACTCTTTCTCAGCCTCTACTGGTACCTCCAACTCTCTCTCAGCCTCTACTGGTGCCTCCAACTCTCTCTCAGCCTCTACTGGTACCTCCAACTCTCTCTCAGCCTCTACTGGTGCCTCCAATTTACTCTTAGCCTGTATGAGGGGCTCTGACTCTCTCAACCTCTACTTTTGCCTCCAACTCTCTCTCAGCCTCTACTGGTGCCTCAGTCTCAGCTTCAGAACCTCAGCCTCCACAGCTGCCTTGGAGCATAAGCCACTGCTTGGGGCATCCCAGCCTGAATGTGCACTGACATTTCTACCAGAGCCAAGGGGATGTTTGGAGAAGTAAATGTAGATAGAAGGAAATAGGAGTGGCACAATGAGGCAGAGGGAGATGGGGGAGGCAGGAGAGATTGAAGGAAAGAGAGGAGAGGTTGGAGAAATGGAGGGAGGGGAAATGGGGAATGTAGGAGAGATAGAGGGGTATGGGGGAGATGGGATGGATAGAGGAAGGAGGAGATGGGGGAGGTTGCAGAGGCAGAGGGAGGGGGGGAATGGGGAAGGCAGGATAGATAGAGGAGAAGACCAGAGAAGGGGAGAAGAGACAAAAAAAGGCTGAGTTTGCTCAACAAGGCACAGGAGAGATTGGGAGGGGAAGTGTGTGTGTGTGTGTGTGGGGGGGGGGGTTACCTGACCAGAACACAGATGCACCCACTCGTGCTTAGCTTGGCAGTCTGACCAGCTGTGCCTCCTCCCCCTGCCTCTTCCCCCCATCCCACTCCCCCAAACTCCCCAATCCTGGACCCCAACTCGCTCCCACACCCTCCCCCCACCAACCCCTTTCCCTCCCCTGCCTCCTTTGTCTCCTCCGTCACTCTACAAGTGGCCCCGGGCTCCAACATATGCTCTCCTCTCTCTGCTATTGTAACAAATTAACACAGTTGTCACTGGAAATTATGTCGTCAGATAGCAGTTTTTTTCCTCTCCCTACAGTTATTCTGACGTGTTGAGAGAGAAGCGGAGCAGACAGAAGGGGGCAGAATCCCCCCCCCCCCCCCGAGCTGTTAAAATTTCTAGAGTAGCTCATCGTGCATATTATCATGTTAATATTATTCATCTCTGAAAATGTGCTTCCATGGTGCTTGTTTTAAGCAGTTTAGAGATGCAAAGTGTAACTTTCAATACTGTATGAGAACGGCAATACAGTGCTAATATTAAAACAATATTATGTTTGTGCTGTAGTTAGTATTAGACTGATGGGTTATTGCTAAGTGATGTATGAAATGTGTGAAATGTGTAGGTCAGAATGAAGCGCCTACGTACTGCACCAAGCTGCAGTATACACTGCTTCCTTACCAGCAGTGACCACACTGCACAGTACATATCCTAAGACAGATGTATTATTTAACAGTCTCTTCTTGTCTGCTGGCTTCAGTGAAGAGTGTCTCTTTGAGACCGGTCTGGAGAAGGTAGGACACAGTCACTGACCTTCGACTGGACGAAATGTCATCTTTGCCCAGTCACCGTGGAGTACCTCACCCGCCCACATCCTACACTGACCTCGCTGCGTGTGGGTGTGTGTGTGTGTGTCCGGGTTTGCATAGAGGTGAAACTGTCTGTGAGGGTGTGTTTTTGTGTCGATATGTGTACCAGTGTGTGTGGCAGATGAAAACGTGTGTCTACGTTTGCACAGATCCATAACTGCGAGTGAGTGTCAGTGTGTGTGGGTATGAGTGTGAGGAGGCAGGGTATAATGTAGCAGAGGCCTGGTGAGCGTGCCAGCTCTACATTTAACACAATGATGCTGGCGTCGGCAGCCCAGCGCCAGCTCTACGGGGTCTCCGCAGGGGCACGGCAGGGGCTCTCGGTGGGGCCGGCCGCGCTGCATATGCTCCGGCGTCGGGAAGAGGATGTCAGCCTGTATTTTAGGCCTGTCGCAACAGGACGGCAAAAACACTTGCATGCTGGAAAACGCTTCAAAGGCAGAAAATAGCCACTCTCAGGCAAATTGGTGTGATATCGCTGTTTGAGTTGGAAAGACAGAGGGGGGTTGGGAGGGAGGGGACTTGAGTAAATGTGTCAAAATAGCTTCAGCCTGGGAATCACTGCAATGGGATACAAGTGGGAAAATAGAATATCTCTTCCACGCTGTTTGGACTTTGCTGCCGGTGCTAGGTGTGAGGTGTGTTTCCATTAGAGGAATGTCCTGTGTCATCTAATGCATTCTGTTACCCTGAGACAATTGTTTGCCCTTCACACCTTGTGGTTTTTGCTGGTATAAACATCACGCACAATATACATATGCTCACGCACGCATGCTCTCTTCTCCCCCTCCGCACAGTCCCCCTGCTCCTCCAGTCATTGTGACGGTGACCTTTGCTGTGTTTTGCATGGCTACTCTGAACCTGCTTTAATATCCCATTAAACTCTGCCCATGTGTGACATTGGCTCCCTCTAGCTACCTCTACCCCCAGAGTAACAGAGGTGGTTCGCAAGCCAAACTCTCCGGATGATGAAGTAGTCCTACCTTAGACTGAGGTCTGGGCTCTGGACCCCCACCAAGTTGGTCTAATGGTACGGTAGCTACCTAACAGGCCTTACAAAACAGAAGACCTCAGCGCCACGCGTTGTATTTGTGGTAAAAGGTGGAGCGTTTGCCCTCGGCTCGGGCTGAGTCTGTGAGGACGAGGGATTCATTGGAGAAGGAACCCAATCAAGAGAATTAATTCCTTAATCTCTCTCTAAATGAACTCCACCCTCCTGCCTTTCTGCAGTCACCACAGTCTTTGTGTTGTGTTTCTATGGTGGGCTGGGTTTTTATTTGAGGGGATAATTAATATAGCCGAGCAGGCTTTACTGGGAGAAAGGATGTGGTGATATTTTACTGGCCAGTAAAACTGCTGGTTCGGCCCGTTCCTTTGTCTGCTCAGAGTTGGTATTGTGTACTAGCGCTAGCTGCTAATGGCGATGGGGCCTGATGAATGGGTCTTTGTCTTAGCTCTGATTGGTCTGCAGCTCTGATGAGCAGAGCTTGCAGCTTTAGATGAACGCAGACAAACGTCTTGGCTGGGGCAGGAGCGTCTGGGGGGCCTGAGGTTGATGGTCTGGCTTTGCCTTCGTGGTGATGACAAAGATGAGGAAAAGAATAGGGGAGGAGAGGTATAAGAAGTGGGAGAAGGGTTAGAAGATTTGCACTGTGTGGTGTTGGGTATGATGATGAAAAGGAGCATGAGGATGATGATGACGAGGATGATAGTGGTCATGTTGGTACCAATTCAGTTTATCAAAGGACACTCGCCTCTAAAACACAGTTCAGGCCCTATCTGCTATCTTAACAACAAACAGCAGTTACGTTTAATATGTTCACCAAATGTTTACACGGTTTTCTTCTTCTAGTAGTCATCATGAACCGAGGAAGGGACATTGCAGCCTTTTTTGCCCCAGTGAACAAAAAAGTTAGAGGAACATATCAAGGTATTGAGAGAACTGAAAGAGGGAGAGCCAGAGCCGTTTCTATGATTTTAATGTAAAGCAAAGTATTTAATGTTTAAATATAATTTGTTGCCCCTCTGATTAAACACTGGCCCCCCTTGGCCCCCCCAGTAAAATTTGTGTAGAACCGCCACTGAATGGCAGTATTGACGGTGATGATGATGTTATATGTATATGAGAATGATGGTGATTCTAGTGTGGCTACTGATGGGAAGAATTCTCCTTATACTAAACTTTAACAATTTTACAATACAGATAATAATTTGTCATACAGGTTGACTCTAATTTTGGCACATTTTCTTTCAGCCACTCTGGCAATTTCAACAATAAAATAAGACAATATTTCTCCCCATTCCATTCATTCATCAGGCTGCATTAAAATCTCCTCTCTACCATTAATTCCCAGCACATATTAGCAATTTGTGTGTGAGTGTGTGTATGTGTGTGTATGCATATTAGAGTGTAATATAAGTCTGTTTCTGGTGTGTCCTATTGAGATTTCCTCTCCAGTATGGAGAGGATAGTGTCAGCCTGGGGGCACAAGCAGTTTGCCTGTAATAACAATGTGCAGGCCCCATGAAGGTGATTCTCTCTATTTAATATACTGTAGACTTATGTTCTAGAGCCCTGACGAGGCTCAGCAACGGATTTCCATATGGTGCATATGATCAGGATTGGATTTTCTTTGTCTAATATTTCTGTGAATACATTCATTAATCTCCTATATTTTTGGAAGTGTTAACAGGAATATGGAGCACAACTTAACTATGACTATATCTCAACCGATGATACAGGTGAATTGCAGTAAAGTATACCTGACTAAATGAACCAAACAACCATACCACAACCATGTTATTTAACTCTGAGGGAAAAAATCACTACACAGACAAAGTAAAGTTGATGTTCTTTTTTTGTAGAAGTGTTTTAGTTGGAAGTGTAGCACCCTGCTAAAGTGTTAAATATATTGTTTTATTGTTTTATGTAAAAGGAAGAAAGACGTGGGCTGGTTCAGTTGTCCCTGGTATTTAATAACCTTTCTTAGCTTCTGTATTGGGTAAGGTCATGTGTCAATTTTGTGACTAGCCAATCGGTGCCAATCAGAGTTGGTAAGATATTGTTTTTGTTGGGAGGGGGCGGAAATGAGAAGAACGAGAGGACAGATCGATTTCGAGAGGAGAAAGAGAGACGCCGAGAGTCGGGAGCGAGTTAAATTTTTTCTATTGGATTACAGTTGGAAAACCGGGAGTTTAGTGTCTTTGGTGTGGCCCTGCTGAGGTGGGGAGTGAACGGTGATCGAGAGTGGGTTCACTGGGTAACGCTGGGTTCTGCTGAGAAGGAGCTAGCGGCGTGGCTGCAGGAGCTAGCGGCGTGGCTGCAGGTGAACTGTTGCTAACTTTCCACTGAGGACGAGACTGCTAGCTAACGGCTTTCTGGGTTGCCGGAACAGTGAGTAACAACATTCTCTACAGAGCTCCAACAAGCGCGCCAACGTTGTGGTACCACAAAGAGTAACAATAGAAAACCCCGGGTACATTTTGTTTGTTTTCTCTGTTATAATACAATTGAAACGGGTTTAAGTTGCCTGTCTCTGTAATAAACCTGTAAAATGTGTTCAATGGTGGTGATGTTAATGTTTAATGTGGCATATAACTGTATAGCTATATAATAAGCAAACCAGGCCTCTCTGCACCTTAGGTAGTCATATGCCCGAATTTCGGCTATTGTAAATAAATATTATTTGTACATTTTAGTAACCTTCACCAATTCCTCTCCCATGCTGCGGAGCTATAAGGGCGATTAGAATTGAGTGAAAGGGCTACACGTGGGGGCTCGTCCGGGATTGTTTACAGTTTCTTTGATTTGTGAGCATATAGTAAAAAAAAAAAAAAGTATATGCTAGCTTGTGTTTGGGTTGCCTTTCATACTGAATGTGCGTGAAGCTAATGCAACATGGAGTCACAGCAGATATTTAAATGGTGTGAGAGTAAAAGTATTGATGTAAAAAAAGCAATTGTGCTTAGTGATGTTTCTCTGGAGGCTACTGATGAGACCATTTATAAAGTACTGGATGGGGTTAAAATATTTGGTCGTTGTAAAAAAAGAGGATGGTGTGCAGATAACTCTGGTAAAACTGGTAAAAGTCCATTCGTTTTAGTTGAAACCACTAATGACATGACCAAGACTGACATACCTGAACAGTTAATAGCTGGAGATGAGTTGGGAACTTGGATAGTCAATGTCAGTGAGACCCAAAGTTGGCACGTGTCTGGTGAAGAAGAAGGATTCCAGTCCAAGCTACTATCATTCCTAGCCAACGAAGGAAAGACTTTAGCTGATGTCACAGGCTTGGTTCGCCATATTCCTGCTCCACCCACTGCTCCAGATCTGAACACAGAGCTAGTTAATGCCATCTCCTCACTTGTTGAAAAATGTCAAGTCCATCGTAAGGGTGGAATTGAGGTGGCTGATATGAACCAAGCACGCATTGAACAGGTCTTAAGAGGTGGTCTCTCTCATGACCTTGTTGCACTTCGCATAAGAATGACTTTCAAACTCAAGTCTCCACCAAGCTTCACTGAGCTGCTTCGTGATGTAAGAGAAGAGGAGGAGATGATCCTTTAGAGACTGAGTGTTAAGAATGTTGCTTCTTCAGCTGTGAGTAGGTGTACCGTAGCCTCCGTTTTACCAGTGCAGCCAGTTCCTACGCCAGTACCTCCCACTGAAGAGAATGATCCTGCCATAGAGAGTCTGAGAAAATAATTTCAGGGGCTGAAGAATGATGTTGCACGCCTGATTTCTGCCTCTGTAGCTGCATCTGAAAGTGTGCCACAGCAGGTAAACCAAAAACGCAACCAGGAAGCTGAGAGAAACACATATGCGGGGGGAAAGGAGGGAGCTCCCAAACGCCATCATCGTGCTGATGTCTTTTGCTATCGGTGTGGGGAAGACGGTCATTTCCAGCGAGAGTGTCAAAACCCAGAAAATCTCAGGAAAGTGAACATGCGTCTCCTGAAAATGAAACATCCAGTGGGAAACTTCCCAGGGGCTCAGTAGAGGAACGACCTGATGCTCCGGAGAAGATACGTTCCAAGTGTGACACACTACAGGAAAGGAAGGCTGATCTGCCAGAGGGTTTAGTTGGCCCTAGCTCTATTGTCTCTGTACAAATTGAGGGCATTTATGCCAAAGCTTTACTTGATAGTGGGTCTCAGGTTACCCTTCTGTACCGCTCCTTTTATGACAAGTATCTGAAGCACCTGGCGTTGACCCCAATTGAGTGCCTTGAGATCTGGGGCCTCAGTGTCAATAGGTATCCATATAATGGCTACATGTGCTTAAAACTTGAGTTTAGTGGAGTTGTAGTTGGAATAGCTGAGACCATAGAAACACTTGTTCTTGTGTGTCCTGATCCGGTCATGGAGAGGGAGATTTCCATTGTGGTTGGCACAAACACCTCTATAGTCAGGAGACTATTCCAGTCCTGCAAGGCCCACAAGGGAGATAACTTCCTAAGCACCCTCTCTGTTCACCCTGTAATAAGACAAGCTTATGAGAAGATTGAGGAAACTCCAGACAACATAAGTGAGTCAAAAAGAGGAACAGTCTTGTTCACATGAGACAAGCCTTTCAGTCTGCCGCCTGGTGGGGTTGCAACAGTTGTTGGCATTCCAAAGTTTCCTAGAAGTGTCCCTGATCGAGCTGTTCTCATAGACCGTCCAGAAGATGGTTGGTTTCCTGAAGAGCTTCTGGTGATGCCTGTTGTTGAAGTCAAATACCCTCCATTTTCGTCGCATCACAGTCACTCTGAGGAATGTATCCAGTCATCCTGTGACATTGAAACGTGGCATGGCAATTGCTCACCTGTTTCCAGTGGATGTGATGAATACAGTCCCTGAAAAGGATCGGCCGAAGCCGCCCACATTGCAACTGTCCCCCTCCTCTTTCAATTTTGGCAATTCTCCTGTGTCTCCTGAGTGGAGGGAGAGACTGTGTCAAAAGATGATGTAGAGAAAAGAGGTTTTCTCCTGCAGTGAGTTTGATGTTGGGTGTGCAAACAATACACAACACAGCATTCGTGCGACTGATTTTAAACCATTCACAGAGCGTTCCAGAGTACCTCCAGGTGACTTGGAAGATGTGAGGAAACATCTTCATGATCTTAAAGAGGCTGGAATAATTTCATAATCCAGAAGCCCCTATGCTTCCCCAATTGTTGTGGTTCGTAAGAAAAATTTAGCCATACGCGTGTGTGTGGACTACAGGATGTTAAACAAGAGAACGATCCCTGACCAATACACTGTGCCTCGTGTGGAAGATGCTCTGTCTTGCCTGAATCGTAGCCAATGGTTCAGCGTGCTTGACCTCAGAAGTGGCTATTACCAGATCCCACTAAGTGCTGCTGACAAAGAAAAGACGGCATTCATTTGCCCAACAGGATTCTATCAATTTGAGCGGATGCCACAGGGAATTTGTGCAGCACCTGCCACATTTCAACGAGTCATGGAAAGGACTGTTGGGGATATGAATCAACTGGAAGTGCTAGTGTACCTTGACGATGTAATGGTTTTTGGGAGAACATTGAGGGAACATTGGAGGAACATGAACAGCGCCTCTTTAAAGTGCTTGACCGATTAAAGGAGGAAGGACTTAAATTATCGTTGGACAAGTGTCAGTTCTGCTGCCCCTCTGTAACATACCTTGGTCACGTTGTGTCTAGAGATTGGCATTGCCACAGACCCTTCAAAGATTGAAGCTGTGAGATCCTGGCCACGCCCAGAGAATGTTACTGCTCTTCGCTCTTTCCTTGGCTTCTGCGGATATTACAGGCGGTTTGTGAAAGACTTCTCCAGAGTATGTTATCCCCTCAACCAGTTGTTGCAGGGTTGTATTGGGGCTGGAAGAACAGAAAAAAAGAATATCAAAGAAGAACGGAAACATAAAACTGACAAAGAAACCAAAGAGTGGTACCACCCCAAAGAGCCATTAGGGCCTAGGTGGGATGAAGACTGTGAGAAAGCTTTTGGGACTTTAAAGAGAAGTCTTACAGAAGCACCGGTTCTGGCAATCGCCAACCCAAAACTACCTTATGTCCTACATGTGGATGCAAGCAGAGAAGGCTTGGGGGGTGTCCTCTATCAGGATGAAGGACAGAGTTTGTGCCCTGTTGCTTTTGTCAGCAGAAGCCTCTCTCCAGCAGAAAATAATTATGCCACACACAAACTGGAATTTCTGGCTTTGAAATGGGTTGTCACCAACAAGCTGCATGATTACCTCTATGGAGTCAAGAAGAAATCCAGAACTACACCCTACCATCCTCAGGGCGACCCACAGCCTGAACGGTTCAATAGAACTCTTCTTGAATGCTTGGAACCCTTGACACAAAAGACAAATGCAAATGGAGTAAACACCTCAGCCACCTTGTGCACGCCTATAATTGCAAACGGAATGAGTCAACAGGATATTCTCCATACTTTCTCATGTTTGGACAAGAAGCCAGGCTGCCAGTAGATGTGACTGTTGGTGTCTCCAGTGATGGTACGTCCACCAAATCCTACTTGAGGTATGTCAAAAATATGAAACGTGAACTCCAGGCTGCCTATAAGTTGGCTGAGAGTATGGCAGAGAAGAAAAATGGGGGAAACAAGCAACGCTATGATCGAGAGTTCATTTCTGTCCATTAGACCCTGGGGACATGGTCTTAATTCCAAACCTTGGGTTACAAGGAAAACACAAGCTTGCAGACCGGTGGAAAGATACCCCTTACGTTGTGGAGAGTCAGCGGCCTGGGTTGCCTGTGTTCAAACTGAAGCTGGAAAGTGGACATGGCCCTGAGAAGGTACTGCACCGCAATCACATTCTGCCGATTGGACAGGAGGTGCAGCTTCGGTCTGAAGTGAACCAAGAGAAACCCAAACCTAAAAGGAGAGCCAGTAAACGCCTCAAAGCAAAGATGACTGAGAACTGTGATCTCTCTGACCTATCAGCCCCTAAGCCGGACGTAAACATTGAGTCTGTATCTGTCTTCTGCATCAGAAGATGGCGAAATGGGTGTGTGGTATGACTACTACCCACAGCGAGAGTCACGGGAGATGGAACTCCAGACCGAACGCCACTCGGAGCCTTTCAGTCTGGATTTGGATCTAGCTTTCCTCATGAGTACCTCAGGAATGGAGGGGGTCACAGCTGATGAGCTTGGGACAGTGGATGAGAATGAACGTCCAGTACCAGAAGAGACAGTCGAAAGGATTTCTGAAGCTGAGAGAGACACTGACACACAGATGCTACATGAGACTGATAATCAGGACGGTGTCAAAGAACCCTCCGAAAAGACAATACAACCCCAGACACAAAAAAGGGTTCCAAACAGACTGACCTATGACTTGCTAGGGAAGCCAACTTCAGTGGCAGTTGGTTCATATAGTGCTACCTTAGCTGAGGTTGATGACAAGACTGTTTGTCTATCCTTATCTCCTATGACGAGGTACATAAGCACTTTTTACAAGTGGATTGGTTAAAGGGAAGGTGTATTGTATAACTTGTTGATGCTGACCCTGTCATGTATGTATACATGTCATGAGGACATGACCGTTTTGGTGGGGAAGAATGTAGCACCCTGCTAAAGTGTTAAATACATTGTTCTATTGTTTTATGTAAAAGGAAGAAAGACGTGGGCTGGTTCAGTTGTCCCTGGTATTTAATAACTTTTCTTTGCTTCTGTATTGGGTAAGGTCATGTGTCAATTTGGTGACTAGCCAATCGGTGCCAATCAGAGTTGGTAAGATATTGTTTTTGTTGTGAGGGGGCGGAAATTAGAGGAACGAGAGGACAGATTGATTTCGAGAAGAGAAAGAGAGACGCCGAGTCTGGATCGAGTATTTTTTTTTCTATTGGGTTACAGTTGGAAAACCGGGAGTTTAGTGTCTTTGGTGTGGCCCTGCTGAGGTGGGGAGTGAACGGTGATCGAGAGTGGGTTCACTGGGTAACGCTGGGTTCTGCTGAGAAGGAGCTAGCGGCGTGGCTGCAGGAGCTAGCGGCGTGGCTGCAGGTGAACTGTTGCTAACTTTCCACTGAGGACGAGACTGCTAGCTAACGGCTTTCTGGGTTGCCGGAACAGTGAGTAACAACATTCTCTACAGAGCTCCAACAAGCGCACCAACGTTGTGTTACCACAAAGAGTAACAAACCCCTGGTACATTTTGTTTGTTTTCTCTGTTATAATACAATTGAAAAGGGTTTAAGTTGCCTGTCTCTGTAATAAACCTGTAAAATGTGTTCAATGGTGGTGATGTTAATGTTTCATGTGTCAAATGACTGTATAGCTATTAGGGATGGGATTTAACAGGAGTTTTCATGTTCGATTATTAATTACGTTATTGAACAATTAATCGATTATTTGCTAAGGCATGACGTCACTCCCCCCCCACAGCGCATTATGCCATCAGACGGATTTCAACAGATAGCGATTGCAACGCATCTCTGCCTGGCTACTTCATAGACTTGGAAAAATAACATTGGAAAATAATTTTCAAAAGAAATATACACGGTTAAATCCATCCTTTTAAATGTCAGGCTTCTCGACGCTGGCGGAAGCCTAATTATTTGACAATTAAGTTTTAACCTTTAACTACGCTACTTAATGTAAAACTATGAGCGTAGTTGACTGGTCATCAGACTGGACACAAATACACAAGAATAATAACAAAGCATGTCTTAATGCCATATTAAATCATTGTTTTAAACTGACAGTCGTGGCAACTTATAAGCAAGATGTAGGCTATAGCTACCTTACAGGCTAGCCTACTTTCGTTAGCTCGCTTGTCATCACATGTCCTCCTAGCTAGTGTAGCCTGAATGGTTTCCTGCTGTAGACCTCCGCTGGAATTTATTAAATTATATATTAGCGGAGACGTTGAACTATGGTAAGTAAATACAGTGTCACAGTAACTGCAGTAGACTTTATCTTTCCTTGAGAAATGGTCCCATACTGCACTTCTCCTAGCCCGCTTCATCTTTGCTTGTCTGCTGTAGGAAGTCGCGCTTGCGCAAATTACTGGAAGATGTTGTTTTCATAATGGGCGGCAATATGATAACGATTATTCATTAGGCTTGGATTTTTATTCGAATGAATTCTTAATGACAATTAATCGATCATCGATTATTCATTACCAACCCTAATAGCTATATAATAAGCTAACCAGGCCTCTCTGCACCTTAGGTAGTCATATGCCCGAATTTCGGCTATTGTAAATACATATTATTTGTACATTTTAGTAACCTTCACCAATTTTCTCCCATGCTGCTGAGCTAAAAGGGCGATTATAATTGAGTGAAAGGGCTACAGAAGTATACCAAGAGTTAAAACAAACTGCACCGTGTACAACAGATCTGGATTTTTCTTTTTGGATAAATGTATAAATGTGCCCTAATTCGATTCACCTGTGCTACCTGTGCCTTCCCCTGCCCCCCGCTCCAGGTGCTCCCTATGATCTGATTGTTTCCCTGTGTATTCAACCTCTCTCTCTCCCTGTTCTGGTTGCCAGTTCGTCTTGTGTGTTTCCCGAGTCGTCCAAGACAGTTTCTCTCAGTGTTCCCAGCATCAGTATTTTGCCTACCAAGTACCTGGTTCATTCTGCCGTCTGTCTGTGCCTTATCAAGGATCCACTGTGTACCGAACCTTGTCTGTCCATCACCTGAATTAGCCTGTCAACAACTGCTACCTATCTACCTGCCTCTGCTGTCTACATTTGGGTCTTGGCCTGAGCTGCGACATAAATGTAGATGAGAGTGAGAGACTGAACACTTCCCCCCCATCCTCCAATCCACCCACCCACCCACCCATCCATCCATCCATCCTCCCATCCTCTCTTTGATGAAGCACCTCGTGATCTTCAAACCCCCTTGAACACCCTGGCGCTGCCCGAGTGCTCTCCCTCTCTCCCCCCACTCTCTTTTTTTTTTCTGTATCTGTTTTGCTCGTTCAGTCTTTCTCTCCCCCTCTCTTTCCAGGCGCTCTCTGTCTTGAGATGGGGGATCAAACGGATATCTCCCTCCGCCACACTCCTATACCTGGGAAGACCGGAGGAATCAAAGTATGATCAACCCTCCACCTCCCTGCATGAACAATACCCTCTCCCCTCTCTGTCCCTTTCCCTCTTCCCCCCCACCCCCGTCCTCTCTTGCCCAGTGGATACAGGTAAGAGGCGGACTAAGCGCCCGAGTGGTGGCAGAGGTTGATCTGACCTCTGAGTGTGTCTCACAGGGCGTGATAGGAGAGGGGGGGGGGGGGGGAGGACTAAAGCAGGACCTCTCCTGTTCCTCGTCAACACAGGCTCTCAGTGGCTGGATTCCCCTGTAGTCATGCCATTGTCATACAGGTCTTCCAAGATTAGGGATGGAAATCATGCCATCGTATGTTGTTTTGTATCCATCTTGCTCGATCTCTCTTAGAAAGGACGACGCTATTCAGGTTTTCTGAAGAAGCTGGATCCAGAATGTAACTCTCTCTTTATTTAACTGAACGTCAGTTCTGTTCCGTTCTGTTCATATTTCAAATGCTTCATCTCATCTTGAACCGATTTCCCCCTATGCACAGACTTTCCACCAGCAGTCCCATTTGCGAGAAGCTTGATGTATCCTGATTCTGCTTGCTGAACAGATTCTCAGACGGTGCCAGATGACACACTATCGTCCTTGCGGAGCAGAACACAGCAGAACAGGTGGTTCAAAACAATATGGCTGTCAGCATGGGTCTGAGGACTTCAAAGAGCTCCAGTTTCTTGTACTCTCAGAGCAGGAAGTGCTGTGTGAGAGAGCCGGAGGAGGAAGACTGGGGCCTGGGGATAGTGGCCAGGGGACATGGGCAGGGGAGGGATGCCAGGATGTTTGCAGTGTCTGTGAAAGACCTCAGAAGAGCTGTTACTGCAGTGAACAGCTAAGAAGCTCTGATAAATGGCAAGCCTGTCTATGCAACAAACATCTCGCTCTTGCACACCCACCCCCCACGTCTCTCTCCTTCTCTATACTGCACACGTGTTTCCACGCCATCTCTGCATTAGCAAAACGCAGTCCCTTGTGAAGACCCTACTCTCCTGACCCCTCCCTCTTCCCCCGACTCACACGTCCTCCTCACCCCCCCCCCCACCCCCCGCCACGACTCCCCCTCCTTCCGTTCTGAGAGCATCAGTCCTCTGCAGAAGATTCCACCAGGTGACTGTGACCGTGGACGTTAGCAAATGAGCCTGGGGAGCTGGAGGATTGGATGTGTTGGAGCTTGGAGGACGAGAGGAGGGAGAGCGAGAGAGACAAAGAGGGGGTTGGGATGTTGAGAGAGGAAGGGGGAGGGGTGGAAACAGAATGGAAGTGAGGGTGGTTGTGGGAGTATGGGATAGAGGAGACACAGGGGGGATAGTCGTGGCACTGCTTTTACCACAAAGGACATGTTTCCAACAGAACTAACCCTCTTCAATAGCTGGGCCTATCTAATCCATCTACCCAGCCAATCATCCATCCATAAGACAATCCGTCCATCCACCCATCCATCAACCATGCTTCTGTCCATCCATCCCTCCACCCGGCTGGTTGCTAACCCATCTGGGACTCTGCACTCCCCTTCCCTCCTCCAGCAACAGACAAGCTGAAGCTGCAGCCCAGCTAAGAGGGAGACCACGGGGCCGCAGAGAGAACCAGACCATACATTTACTAGATATTGGCTGGCGCAAGCATCAGATGTTTGATGCTCAGCAGTACGAGTCTATTTGGTCCTATTTGCTTGTGTACGCTGGTTCATTTAGGCAGTGAAAAGAAGCTGTCAGTCAGGGAAAAGCGGGAACTCGCTGGTGGGACAGCTGTCAGTCAGCCTGCGAGACAGGCCACTCAGCCCAGCCCGGCCCACAGACCAGCCCTTTGCTACTCTACATGCAGTCAAGACATCCACAGATAATTGCGCACATGTGGGTGCCTGACTCCCAACATGTTTTGATATGCAAAGGTTTTACTGCTACAGTGAAACATCTGATTGGGCTGTCTGACTCCCTACTGACGTGTGCATGGGACCTTTGACTCGACCAACATGCACAGCTTGTGTTTCTGGATGATATACTGTGTGGTCTGCATGGCCAGGCGCAGTGCTGTGCAGGCAGTGTGGACTGTATACTGTTTTATAGACCTGGATAGTGTTTATGGTCAGATGATATGTGTATTACAGTAGGCTTAGCTCCCTAAACACAATGTATTATGCATAAGTTCTGCTAGGCTGTTGTGTGACAGTATGTGTTGTGTATAGGCTGTGGTGAGTGTGTGTAGATTTCAGTCTGTAGACACAGGTATTAGCTTTGGCATTTAAATATTTATTACCTCCATGGAAACGTTCTTCTTTGCCAGTGTGGTTTTGCTTCAGATAGAGCGCTTTGCCTGAGAATGCATGAACTCACCCTATAAAACATGCAGACATTTGCATTGGGTTTATCCTTGCCCTTAAGGAAAGACAAACTGTCAAACAGAACCTGGCTCAAGTGTTTCGTAAGGACAAAGCAACAAGCTGAATAATAAGAAGGAAGACACAAGTTTTCTTTGAGAGGTTGACAGAACCACAGGTTCCGCTCCTGATCTGCACTGGAGGTTTGAACAACAATAAGAGGATTTCTGATTTAGGTAGACCACGCTACACAGCACTTTGAGTGTGTTATTCACGCTACCGAGGGATGCTAACAGCTGATTGTCATCAACGCACTTTGAGAGTACCCCTTGAACATATCTTGATGCATTCATGTAGGCCCACTTGTTTGTGATGAAAATTGGTTCCTGTTTGTTCATCTAGGGACTGGAATCTGGATTTGGACCTGTACTGCAACTGGGGCTAGGACTGGAACTAGGACTGAAACTGGGGCTGGGAAGTAGAAACTAAAGCCTTGTGCTGAAACTATAGGCCCTGTAGTGACCAGGGTTAGCCAGGGTTATAATCGACCGGAACAACCTGCCACAACAGCAACAAATTGGTTTTCTTTCCTCCACTCCCCTCCTCCCCCCCGTCTCCCCCTCCTCCCCCCGCTTCGCCTCTACATCTTTAACAGACGAGTGGCTCTTTCTCTCCCCTGGGGCCCGGGGACTCGCCCGGGCTGTCTGTTAGACCATGACTGGTTTGTCTCTCTGTAATTCCTGTTCCACTCTAAAAGATATCAGGGCAACAATATGAGGTGTGTCAAAGCAGCATGCCACGGTTCAGGAGAACAGAGTGGGGCTCGCAGTATATCTGTGACAGCGTTTGTTAGTTCTGTGGCCGTCGGGGAGAGTGCTGGTGAGCTGGGAGATTAAACACTGAGTTCTGTCTCTGGCTGAAAATGCAAACCTTACCAACTCAGTTCAGTTAAATTTGGTTCAGTTCAAGTCAGTTCAATTAAAGTATATTAAGTTTAGTTACATTCAATTTCAGTTACATTCAATTCAGTTCAGTTCAGTTCCGTCGAATTCAGTTCCGTTCAATTCACAGACTTGTAGATAGGAACATCGCCAATCAATATACAGTGCTATTGCTATTTGTAGATGTTGTATCCATCCCAGAGAGTATTTGAGACCTTGAGGTCATCTGTGGTAAATAGTCAGATCAATACTGTGTCTGGAACCTCAGAGTTCCAGTTTCCACCTTTAAAACCACTTGTTTTTCCTCCCCCAACTCCCCTGGCCTTGCTCCACCCAGGTTACAGGTGAGACTTACAGAGGGGTTGAGGTGAAAGGAAGACACAGCGATGGGCTGGGTGTTGTATTTAACATTCCCTTGGGTTAGCAGATGGGTAAAACTAGTCAATAGTATGAGGGGCCCTGTAGGCTATTATTCAAACTCTCCTCTTCAGCTATTAGGCAATCAACTGTTATTATATTACTGAAATAATAGACACTCCACCAGTACACTGCCCTTCCTGTGGAGTCCTGCAACAGGACATGACACACCAGGAAACATTGCTTCACACCAAACTACAAGACAGTCGGACATTGTAGGACCTGGACACACAAAAATATGTCCGATGTCGAAAACAACCAATTAATTTGTAATCGATAAATGGCAGACAAGGGCTTGATTGTTGGTGGAGTAGTGGTTGTGTGGTTGTCTTTTTGCGTGCTGTACATGATGGAGATCAAAAGAAGGAAACAGATTTGGTCAGTTCCAGAAGATTATGTGCCAGATGTATGGGATTGTGCGTTCTCACTCAAGAAGACATTCTACAGAATTGGGATGATCAGTACTGATCACGTGTGCGTGATTACTTGTGCGTGCATGTTGGCAGTCCATGTGTCAGTGTGTATCTTTTTGCGTGTATGTGTGTGCGTGTGTGCTCGTTTGTGTGTGTGTGTGCAAACAGTTCTGTCAGTGAGATGATAGGAGATTCAACCAACACAACCTGGAGTCAGTGCTTCACCTGTACTGTCCAGCTGTTTCAATGATCCTCATGTTTAAACAGAGAATCACACACCGTGTGTTTAGGGCGGATGCAGTGATGGAGAGAGAAGCAGTGCTAGAGGAGCCAACAGCATTATTCTGTCACGGGGTGTGTATGGGCGTGTGTGTGTGTGTGTGTGCGTCTCTGTGTGTTTCTGTGTGGTTGTGAATGCCTGTAGGTTAGTGTATTGTATATATGTGTGTGTGTTGGTGAGCGTGTGAGTGTACGTGTGTGAGTGTACGTGTGTTTGTGTGCGTGCATATATGTGTGTGTGTGTGTTATTTAGACTGAGATCAAATAGCCATTATCAACATGATCAGCAGCATCACCGACAGGAAGAGTGCTTGGAGGCTAGTCCTTACTATCTCACTGTGCGGAGTGTGTGACTATCTATCCCCTGGTGTCTGATGTGTGTGTGTGTGTGTAGAGCACTATTCTATACCCTGGTGTCTGAGTAGAACTACCTCCCGAATGACAGTAAATTGTGAATGTGTGTGTGTGTATCCGTCTTCTGGGACTGAGGCGAAGTGACAGAACTCTGACAGTGCTCAGGGCTGTCCCTGCCAAACTGTGTCCAGCATGCTCTGTGTGTGTGTGTGTATGTTTGTAAGTCTGTGAATCTGTGTTTGTGGTTGTTTGTGTGTGTGTGTGTGTGTGTCTGTAAGCAAGTGTGTGCAGTGGTGTGGATCTGTGGTGTTTTTTGAGTGTATGAGTGTGTGTGTGTGACCGAGTGTATGTGTGTCTGGCTGGACTTCCTGTTCTATGATGACAGGATCCCATCGACCTGACAGCCAGTCCTGTGGGGGGAAACACATCCCCTGTCATTACCATGGTTACCTCGGATGATTGACAACTAACACTTTCACACTGTGGTAATAATTCAGGGTTGTGCTATTATACTCTACTTGACTACACTATTATTTACTCACCTCTGCTCCACTCTACTCACTACTTCTCTCTCTCTCTACATCCCTCAGGTTTCTGTATTTAAAACTCCACACAATCAGTAATTCAAAGGCTTAGCTACATTTCTCCAGCAATACATCCATTTCCAATCTGTCTGTATGTCTGTTGCATTTAGTTGTTAATTTCTATATTTCTGTAAGTGGAAGAAATGGATCACAACAGTCTGCGCTAAAGCAACAAATAACCTGGAAGGTTATCAACCAAGCTGTTTCAATCTTCCCTCAGAATGTGAAAGAACTAATGCGACATTGTGGATCTAGCCTGAGGCGCAACAACCCGCTCCCCTCCTCTCCTTTCCTCTCGTAAACACCCTCTGAACCCCCCCAACCTGCCTGTAAAGGATGCTCCAGTACTGCACCTTCAAACCTGATTAATTGACTTGTCAGCAAAGTATTTTTATCCTGTTCCCCTGACGACCGTCCGACCATCCGGGAGGGTGGGTATGGATCCACAGTCCTTCCCCGTGTCCTCTCTGGCGTCCTCCTGTGTCCTCCACAGGGCCGTGTGACCAGCAGGGCCAGGGGGGATATCCTGCCGCACATCGCCCCCTCTTATTGGCCCAAGCCACTGGTTCATCCGAGTTACACTTCCTTGTTTCAGGTGTCGGAGTAGCAGCCGGATGTACCTGTGGCGTGTGTGTCAGGGTGTGTGTGTATGTGTGCGAGTGGATGTGTACGTGTGTTTGTACGTGAGTGTGTGTGTGTGTGACTATGATGGAGAGCAGGAGAGCTGCCCAGGAACATGACTAACAGCTATGTGCTGTGAAGGGTGGAGGTACAAGGTGGTGTTCTTTTCTCCCCAGTCTGTTTCCCCTCTTTCAAGTTGAAGGAGCATATGTGTGCATGCTTGTGCATGTGTGCGTGTGCATGCACAGTATGTGTGCATGTCAGTGTGTTTGGGATTGTTTAACGACATCTTTCTGTTCGTTTGGATGGTAATCCAACACCCCACTACTTACCCCCTCCAAGAGACCCCCCTCTCCACCCAGAGACCCCCCCTCTCCACCCAGAGACCCCCCCTCTCCACCCAGAGACCCCCCCTCTCCACCCAAAGACCCCCTCTCTCCTCCCAGAGACCCACCCCCTCCACGCCCCTCCTTTCCAGACCCCCCTCACCACCCCCCACCCCCTTCAATCTCTCTCTTACACTTGATCCTGCACCATTTTGCTGGGTGATTACACCACTTCAGTCAATGTGCCACTCTGGGGCTAGGGACATATTGGATAGTCAAACACATATCGCATCACTCTCCTAGCTCTCAGTCACACTAGGAAGTAATCACAGCTCATTTCCTGGATTGGGAACCAGTGTGGAGAAGTTAAATGAGTAGCAACACCCCCCGAGACATATTGAATCATTGAGGCTCTGAGTGAGTCAACTCACACGCACACACACACACTGACATGCACAAACACATCCAAGAAGGCACAAAAACACAAACATGTACACATACATGCTGGCATGCACACACGTGCATGGGAACACACACTAACACACACACAAAAGAGCATGAAAACACGCACATGCATGAAAACACACACACTCTCTACTAACACACAGTCTACTAGCAGGGCTGTGGTTTTAGCTGGGATTAGACTTGTGAATCTCTCACATCCTGCTGTATCACTGAGGTAGCTACTAATGATGGATGAACAGAACCACTGTTGGTAGAGCTACTTTGTGGCTCTGTACATTCTCTCTCTCTCTCTTTCTCTCTCTCTCTGGCTCTTTGTCTCTCTCTCACTCTCTCTCACTCTCTCTCTCTCTCTCTCTCTCTCTCTCTCTCTCTCTCTCTCTCTCTCTCTCTCTCTCTCTCTCTCTCTCTCTCTCTCTCTCTCTCTCTCTCTCTGGCTCTTTGTCTCTCTCTCTCACATCTACCGAAACATGCATGGATACAGTAGACATGTTCATCCGTGCACACACACCACACATGGAAACAGTCATCCATTACACACAAATACACACGCGTACACACACACACAGACCAACCTGGGAGCCATGAACAGGGGGATGGGCTTACCCCAGTCCTGATCCCAGGTCCCGGTTCTCTCAGAGAAGGCTGATGAGGTCACCCTCTCCTTCAGCTGTGCCCTGTACAAGGACAGGTCATCTGTGTGTGTGTGTACTTTTGTGTCCATGTGTGAGTTTGTGTGTCTGTGTGTCCCGGCAAGTGTGTCCATCTGTGCATGCGACCCTGCACATGAATGTGTGTCCAGCTCCCGCGAGTGCGGGTGTACATGCATGCAGCTCTTCTTGAGTGTGTGCAAGGGTCCATACCATACCCTCCGTGTTTCATTCTCTGCTTCACCGTTACAGTGGAGTGACTTGTCCCTGAGACCTTGTGGTAGAAATGTTGGTCATATGCATAGATGTATGTGTATGAAATCTGCAAGCTCTATGTTCATTGGTAAGAGACAGGAAAAGAAGATTATTAAGTTGAGTTCAAAGGAATGTGAGGTGCTGATGGCTCTGTGGGCAGTTGCCCTGGGGGATGGGTGAAGCATCTTATATGGCCTTCTGTCCTCTCGTCACTGTAAGGGGCTATTGAGGCAGTTGCTCTGAACTTTGGCTAGAGAAGGACTGTGTCCTGTTTCATTGTTTAAGCTAATTAAAATTATTGTTTGAAGATGAACACACAAAGGACAGTTGACCATTTGGCTGGCCAACACCTAGGGCTTTATTATCTACTGGTTTGGGGAGAGATGTCACATCAAAGAACAGTGAGACAATTGATATGGAGATGTATTGTTTCAAGCTGTCACTACGTTGAGTGAGCCAATGACAGAGTTTGCTACATTGATTGATTCACCTTATAGAATGCCAGTTGATCTAAAGTATATACAAGGTTGTGATTTTTGGATGTTCGGGATCACTCTTGCGAACAATTTGTGACTAGCACACCCTTCGTAATGACTGATCACAAAGTGCTTTGTTTAATCTAAAATTTGTACTAAGCTAAATAAATAAAATTGAAACCGCCATTTTGACTATGTTCAAATCTACAGTCCAGCTAGAATTTTCTTTCACAACCTCTCTCTCTCTCTCTCTCTCTCACGCACGCACGCACGCACGCACACATCTACTACTCTGTAATCTCTAAAGTTCCTACTATGTGGTTTGTGTTTTTTTGCTAAGACTTATTTCTTGACCTTCACCTATTTTCTCCAAACTTTAAACACAAAATCAAATCTTCAACCTACAATAACATAAAACCCTGACTTGTCTAGCAAAATCAAATGCCTCAGAACTACTTCAACCTGTGAATAAAACCTACAGAGCATTTATTAGACACCATGTCAACTATTGAGAACACAGCGTCCAGGGCATGTAGCTAAATAAATGTCATTTTAGTAAAGCATTTTGCAAAACAATAAAAAAATATATAACTGGTTGGCTGTGGTGTTGATAACTAGAGATTGGTTGTAATGTTTGGTAGGTGCTGGTGTTTTCTATTTTTGGGGGCCCTTGGAATTGTCCTAACTTTTCCCCACTATACGGCGCCCCTGCATACACACATGCATAGGCATATTAGCACACACACACACACACATATGCAAACACACACATCCGTCACTCGTGCACTGATTCATTCTCACCACACACACATGCACTCGAGCGCTGCTGAGTGCCTTGTCTTGTCAGTGTGCAGGGGCAATCTGTTCTGTTCTGCATGCAGAGCTGCTGTTGGACTGCTGGTTGGAAACACACACACACGATCAAGCTCAGTTACAGTAACACCATCACCTTCCCTTTACATCTGTAAACATCCATCTATACACTTCAACACCCAACCACGAGCAACAACCAAGTCCTTTATGATGTCTCAAGGTCACAACACAAGGACACAAACACTCACTCACACCGTACAGCACAATGTAGGGTACAATATCCTATTGACCAAAGGGCTCATGGGAATAGCAGTACCACAGCTGTCTGTGACACATTCATGCATACAGCTCAGAACAAGAGAGTAGAGACAGTACAGTATGTGTGTAGAATCAGTGCTGGAATGTGACCCATAGATCAAAGGCGGGATCGGTACTGATGGTCTTGATCACTGTAGCCTCTGCATGTCCAAAGCACTTGTTACTATACGGACCAGGGTATGGTCACATGGTATTCATTTGAAACAGAGGACTTTGTTGGCACTGTGACCTGTGTTCTGTTTACAAACCGGGCCATCTGCCCAGGCGAGTAAACATCCCGATGCGTGTTACAGTTGGGGGGTGATGGGGGTTGGGAAGGTGTGTGTTCGAATTTTGCGGTCCCTCGAGAAGTCCCCGTGTTTGTGCGAGTTGCGTCCGCTCATTTTGCTCATTTGAATTGCATTGCATTAGCTGGGAGGGTTAGGCTGCGGGACTGTTCTGACTACCCCTGAGAAATGAAGCTCGCAACTGCTGTTCAGTGTATGTATGTGTGTATATATGTGTGTGTGTGACTGTGAGTAGCTGTGTGACCTCACAAAATATTATTCCTCACAGATTCATGTAAACCTCATTGTCTTGCTGAGCAGCTGTGAGTTTGAAACAGCAGCTGTAAACAGGAAAAGAGCATACACAAACAGGAAGAGAGCATACAAAAACAGGAAGAGGGCAAACACAAACAGGAAGGGAGCAAACACAAAAAGGAAGAGTGTTTAAACAAACACAAAGAGAGCATACACAAACAGGGAAAGAGCATAGACAAACAGGAAGAGGGCAAACACAAACAGGAAGGGAGCAAACACAAACAGGAAGAGAGCATACACAAACAGGAAGAGAGCATACACAAACAGGAAGAGGGCAAACACAAACAGGAAGGGAGCAAACACAAAAAGGAAGAGTGTTTAAACAAACACAAAGAGAGCATACACAAACAGGGAAAGAGCATACACAAACAGGAAGAGAGCATACACAAACAGGAAGAGGGCAAACACAAACAGGAAGGGAGCAAACACAAACAGGAAGAGAGCATACACAAACAGGAAGAGAGCATACACAAACAGGAAGAGGGCAAACACAAACAGGAAGAGAGCATATACAAACAGGAAGAGAGCATATACAAACTGGAAGAGAGCAAACACAAACAGGAAGAGAGCATACAAAAACAGGAAGAGAGCATACAAAAACAGGAAGAGAGCATACAAAAACAAGAACAGAGCATACACAAAAAGGAAGGGAGCAAACACAAAAAGGAAGAGTGTTTAAACAAACACAAAGAGAGCATACACAAACAGGAAAAGAGCATACACAAACAGGAAGAGAGCATATACAAACACACCGAGCATACACAAACAGGAATAGAGCGAACAAAAACAGGAAGAGAGCATACACAAACAGGAAGAGAGCATATACAAACAGCAAGAGAGCATATACAAACAAGAAGAGAGCAAACACAAACAGGGAGAGCATACACAAACAGGAAGAGATCAAACACAAAGAGGGAGAGCATACACAAAAAGGAAGGGAGCAAACACAAAAAGGAAGGGTGTTTAAACAAACAGGAAGAGAGTATACACAAACAGGAAGAGACCATACACAAGCAGGAAGAGAGCACACACATAATAAAGGAAACACACAAACACAAAGGAAATAAATCAGAAGTGTTTGTTCCAAAAGGTGTAATGGTTACCCGTGGTTAACATCGATGACATAAGCAAGGTCAGACTGTTAGGAGAGGGGGGAGGGGTCGGGGGGGGGGGGGGGGGGTCGGATCCAACGAGCAATGAGCGAGAGGTGCGTGACTGTGAAGGTCCTAACCTCTGGATCTGTCTTCTTCTGCAGACGGTGACCCTGGCAACGGGTCTCCTGAGTCCAGGGGCCAGTCACTGTTTGTTTGTGTCCCCCCAAGCTGCCTGCCTGGTCCCCTGAGAGGGAGCAACAAACAGGAGGGTGGGGGGAGGGCTGTGTCAGGGACAGAGATGGAGGGAGAGGAACACAGTGTGAGAGAGAGAGAGAGAGAGAGAGAGAGAGAGAGAGAGAGAGAGAGAGAGAGAGAGAGAGAGAGAGAGAGAGAGAGAGAGAGAGAGAGAGAGAGAGAGAGAGAGAGAGAGAGAGAGAGAGAGAGAGAGAGAGAGAGAGAGAGAGAGAGAGAGAGAGAGAGAGAGAGAGAGAGAGAGAGAGAGAGAGAGAGAGAGAGAGAGAGAGAGAGAGAGAGAGAGAGAGAGAGAGAGAGAGAGAGAGAGAGAGAGAGAGAGCTGATCTGCACAGCTTGGTGCTGACAGGAGATCGGACAGCTGACACGACAGTGTATGGGCTGGATGTGTCTCTCCAGACAGATGGGTTTCTCCACTAAGAGTTACTGCAGCTTCTGCTGTCCGGTTTTGCTCCTACGATTGCTGTGGTTGTCTTCTATGCAAGTCCTGTCCTGGAGCTTTTATGCCATTAGTGAGACTGTTGACTGTCCATTACCCAAACACACACACATGCACACACATACTCACACACTCATACTTTCACACACACTCTTTTTGGGGAACGTTTTGACTTCCTTACCCCTCTCACTCCTCATACATTGTACATCCTACGTAACTTATTTCAGTCCCTTTATTTTGTGCACCAGTCTGCCCTGTATAAAAAAAACCAGGCCTTGCTGTTCTGCGTATAACCCTTGTCTAGGGTTAGCATAATGACTTGTGAAGGCCCTGTCTTTAAACCGACACTGTCTCTGCCACAAAACAGACTGCCAATGACACCCTCACTTAGACCACGAGCAGCTCATTACTGCTTTAGAACAGACCAAGAACCGTCTCCGATGGGCTGTGAGAAAGATGATTATTTGCCCACATTTAGAAGGCTACGCGAAACCTATTTTTCATCCGAACGATCGGGTCGGGTGTTACGGTGAGGTTATTTATCGTTCATAAAACAGAGAGAGGGAAGTATAGTGTCAGAGAACCTCCCGGAATAAAGTGCCAAACTCTCCACATGACCATTTTCACTCAGAGAGAGAGCGAGGGAAGACGAGGGAAAGAGAGAGAAGGAGAGTGATATAGGATGAGAGGGAAATATAGAGAAAGAAATAGAGAGAGAAAGATTTAGGAAGAAAGAAAGAAAGAAAGAAAGAAAGGGAGAATGAAAGTGAGAGGGGTGGAGAGAGAGAAAAAGAGATAAAGAAAGAGAGAGAGAGAGAGAGAGAGAGAGAGGGAGAGAGAGAGAGAGGGAGAGAGAAAGCAAGAGAGAGCGGAGAGTGAATTATAGATGGCCTGTACTTTCTGCTCACTCTGCAGTTCCATGGCTCTAACCATTGTTGCGTGGGAGAGAAGGGGGGGGGACTTTTGAATATACAGGTGGTAAGGACCAAAGTGATAAGTGTGTGTGTGTGTGTCTGCGTGTGTGTGTCGTCCTCAAAATGCGGGGTGTTGAGAGGGGATGCAGTCAGGCGGATCAGAACAGAGCACAGCATAGCGGAGACCAGAGTCGATGATGATTGGCTACCGCCGCCCAGGACAGCGTTGCCCCCAGTGACAGTGGTGTACGGAAGCTGCTAGTCAGTGACTGGCCTGGGGGGGTCTACAGGCAGCAGGAGATGCTCTGCATAATCCCCCCCATAGACCCTGCAGCATACTGCACACACACACACAGACACACACACAGTTGGGACGCAATCTTGCTGTAGCAAAATGTGTCAAATTGGAGAAAAGTGCACAGTCGTATTTGTGAGATTTCATTATAATTTTATTGATCTCTGAAAATATATGTTTAGTTCCTTAGGGAGAAGATAATCATCAAAACAGTAGTAAACAATGCAGAAATGTGACTCAAGAAAAGCTATCACAGTTATTTCATAAGTGCTGTTCTTTGTATTTTTTTGCTATTAAAAAGGCCACTAGAACACACAGACACACACACACACACACACACACTCTCTTCCTTGCAGATTCACCCAGTAATATTAATATTTGAGCTCATTAGAAGTGATGGGAAGAGGCGAGGACAGGGCCACCATGTGATCCTGAGGCAATAATGTGCCACAGATGATAATGACCCTCAGCAGGGTGATAATGTAGGCTGCATCTAACACTGACAACGTAGCATCGGATGAATGCCATTCGGGCCCACAGCAGTTGTGTACATGTGTGTACTTCACCTGTGTCTGTGCATGTGTATGTATGCGTGTATAGTGTTTTACAAGCGTATGCATGTGTAAGTGTGTGTGTTTACTGTACGTGTGTCTGTGTGTGTGTGTGTATGTAGGGGTGTGTGTGTACTGTACAATTGTCAGTGTATGTATGTGTACGTTGGTGTGTGTGTTCGTGTGTGTACTGTCGTGTGTGTGTGAGTGTGAGTGTGCTGATGGATGCTCTCCAGGCCCATGGCAGCTGCAGTAGTATGGTAATGAAGATCATTTAGACCACCAACATGCCAGCGTAGGACCTGTGATCTACCAGACACACGCTCACCAGTGCAGACAGAGGTGTGTGTGGGTGTATGTGTGTGTGTGCACCTTTGTGACACACGGAAGGTGGGTGGAGAGAGAAGAGAGGGTAGAGTGTGATGGAGAGAGAGAGATGGAGAGGCGTAGAGAGAAACAGTGAGAAAGAGCGAGAGATCGAGATAGGGAGGGAGAGAGATAGAAGGAGAAATATATATATATATTAACAGAGATAGACAGGACAGGAATAAAGGTATCTGTCGGCTGCAGATTCCAACACGTCTTCCCTGAATGTAGTATACATTCAGTCAACACAGACAGAACGGTTTAAGCTGCACAAGACACCATCCCTTTAAACACAACTCTGTGAGTGTTACCGGTCACTATCTGCAAACACACATTCTGCGTGCGGGCGTTTGCGCATGCACGTGAGCATGTACACGTACAGTATGAGCTGTGTTCAAAGGTGGTACCTGTTGGCCTTGCTGTAATGTCAGGAGGCAATCTGTTGCAGCTTTGCAGCCTCTCTGCTGTTTGCTCATTTAAAAAGATGAAAGATATTCAAATGTTGAGAGCTTTAATGAATGGATTATGAGATTTGCAATTCTCATTCAATTACTAGGCCCACAGTACAGTGGGCCGCAGTCAGTCTTAGCCACCGAGCGGCGTTGGGTAATGAGAGCAACAGCAAGCGTAGACATTTACATTTTTGACGCCTTTGCAATGCAAGAATGACCGCCCCCCCCCCCCCCCCTCCCCACTCACTGTCTTAAACCTCTGAGGATAAACACACATAAATAATTAATGGAAAATTCCTCCTGCATTGTGATAAATTCAGCTTTAAAGAGAATGCCTGTCACCTCTGGTTAGTGTTACTGTGATAACGGGACAGAGAGAGAGACGAGGAAATGAGAGGAGTGAGAAAGGGTGGGAGAGGAAAAGAGAGAGAGAGTGAAAGAGAGGGAGGGGGAGGTAGAAAGAGAGACATAAAGAGAGAAACAGAAATTAAATGAGATAAAAAAAGAAAGGGGGAAGGGGGGAGTAAGGGAGAGAGAGTGAAAGAAAAAGAGAGAAAGGGAGAGAAAGAGAGCAACATAGAGGAAGAGATAGAGAGTGCTGGAGGCCAGAAAGACTGCAAGTTTACAAGGAAAATACATTTTATACCGACCTGACAATTTCACAATCACCTCTGTGTGTATATATTGTTATACTCGAGTTGTACTTAACACAAGAGTTAAGCATAACTTATAAGTGTCAAACACGACCTTGTAAAACGTCAGAGAGCCAGAGTCAGTATAACTTTAGAAAAAGTTAAAGAGAAGTTAAAGTTAAATAATTTACGTTTTCAATCCTTGTGCATTGCAGTGGGGGCCAAAAATAAAAGTAGCATTTAGACTGTAAAAGAAAATTTAATGGATAAGCTTCATGATACATTTGTGACCTCATAAAATGACAGTAGTATTTGTGGAAGTGTACAGTTTAAGTAGGATCAGTATTTCATTTTCTAGTAGGCCCGGTTGTTGATATTTGAAGAGTATTGGCATTAGTATTCTAACAGTATCAGCATGGGTAAAAAAATACTAAATACACTAATACTAAAGCTTGTATTACTGTGCTAATGCCAGTAATACTGATGTTAGTAATACCATTAGCATTAGCATAGGATTCTGTAGTTCTATTATTAGTATAGCCTTGTGCACCGAGTGCACCTTTAAAGCGGGTGATGTGTTCTCTGTCACAACACAGTGTTGTTGTTTGAACGTGCTACCAGGCTAGATGAAAAAGTACAGGACGCGTCATTAAACTGGAATTTGGGACACCTCTTGAGGGGAATTGTTCTCCGGAACAGACGAGCAATTGTTGATTTAGTCTGAATTTCGTCACGTCTCGTCTTTTCTTCTCGTGGTAATGAGAGTTGTTGTGGTTGTACTGCAACTCTCACTGCATCTCCCTTGTCCTGTCAGCGTGTGATTTCTGGAACAGCCACATGCAAATATGACAAACATTTGAAAAGGGGAAAAAAAGAAAGAAAAAAGAAGGTGAGTTGGGCTATCATCGGAGGAGTCAGGACGGAATGAAATTAGCTAGCTGATTGAACCGCTGAAAGACAAAGCGTGCATAAAATCCTATTTGAGTTAACCAGGCGGCTGCAAAGTGTGTCTGCTTAGTGTCAGTCATCCAGGAGCCTGTCTTTGAGCTCTTCTCTCTCTCATCTGTGATGTCTCCGGAATATTCTTCTATGTCCTGTAACAGACTCTCTCACACGCAAACACACACAAACACACACACACACAGATGACGACTCCACTTCAACGCTGTCTGGCTGGAACTGCCAGCTCTCTCAGAGACAGACAGAGGGCCTGTTAGTAGGGGATGTGACGGCTGGCTGTGTGTGTTTGTACACGCAAGTTTAACTGTGTCACAACAGCAGTGATGGGGGGGGGGGGTCACCTTGCTGGACTGTCATGGGGAGTCAACGTTGAGGCTGAGTCAGAGGGCGGAAGTCAAAGCTGCCAAGTGTGTGTGTGTGTGTGTGTTTGTCACACCAGCCTCAGCCTCATTAGACACACAAAGGCAGCAGGAATGATTGACAGTTATCTACAGTAGGGTGCTATTCCATAACGCTGCCACACACTCTCACACACACACACACACACACACACACACACACACACTCATCCTCATTGGACACACACACGTCCTCAGCTGTCAGTGATGAGAAGTGACTACTGATAGAGTCAGTTGGAGGTAATTGGTCCTTCTTTATTTAGCTCTGTGAATACTAAATCATTACTGTAGCTGTCATTGGACTTACATGAAGCCTTGCTGAAAGATTCTGCCAGCCTGGCCTACTTTGGCTGTTACTAAACACCACAACACACACACACACACACACACAGCACTTAGCCTCTGTTGCTACCATGGCGCTGAATGTAAGTGGACTTGTTGGTGCCTCAGACCACTTCAGTAGCTTTTTGTTATTCAGCCTGGAAGAATTAGATTGGTACAGTAACAGGACATAAATGATTAATACACTGCATTGCAGAGATAACTCCTCTTTTTGCCACAGTGAATCCATATTTATATATATTTGTGTATGTGTGTACGTGCGCGTGTGAAAAAAAGAAAAAAAGAGAGTGTGGATCCGTTCTTGTGTGTGTGTGTGCGTGTGTTAAACAGAGAGAGAGAGAGAGAGGGTCAACACATTGAGAGGGTCAATGTGTTGAATCTGCGTGAAATTCCCCTCAAATTAATCTCCAAAAATAATATTCCCTCCGTGGCAGGACTGAGATCCTCTCCCTAAACACATACACACTGGAGAGCCAGCTACAAACAAGATGGGGAACGCCACCCTTTGCGTGGACTGTCTTTCTCTGCTCCACGTTTCAGCATACCAGACCGACAGGCTAGAGATGACCCCCTGTGTCCCTCCACAGAGCAGTGAGAGGAGTTCTGATAATCAATTTGAAGTTTTGCCTCGTCAGACAAACAGTTGGTTCTGACTTTAGACATCACTCAGAGATTTCCCACGTGTAGACCAACAGATGGCTGGATCCGCCGTCACTTTGCTCTGCTCGTCAACAGACTACTCGGTCTGGAGAGTAGATACACGCACACTCACTCACTCACCCACCCACCCACACACTCACCCACCCACCCACCCACCCACCCACCCACCCACCCACCCACCCACCCACCCACACACTCACTCACTCACTCACCCACCCACTCACCCACACACACACACATTTAACATTTATCTTTTTTTTTTACATTTTACATTTTTAGTCATTCAGCAGACACTCTTCTCCAGAGCGACTTACAGTAAGTACATTCTCGCCGAGGCAAGTAGGGTGAAGTGCCTTGCCCAAGGACACAACGTCATTTAGCACGGCCGGGAATCGAACCGGCATTCCCTAACCGCCCAGCCATCTGACCCACACACAGACACACACACAAAGGCAATAACACACACACACACAGTGAAAGACACACAATAATACACACACCGTCAGACGCTAACACACACACAGACAGTTAAAGACATGGAAACACACACACAGGCAAAGACACTAACACACACAAGGTCAAAGACATACTAGCACATACATAGGCAAAGATACATTATAACACTCCCAGTCAAAGACACACAAAGTCACTTGCACAATTATACATGCACATACGCAAAGAACCCACATGGAAGTGGTACACAGGGTAAGACACACAACAACGCTAAACACACACAAGCAAGCACACACACCACTGCCTCAGTGGATTACGGAGCATGTAAAGTGTGTAAGTAGTCTAGATGTGGGTTTGTGTCCAATTATGAGACTGCCATCAGTATAGAAATAAGACAACCTGATACACAACCAGAAGATGCAGTAATAGAAGACAAACCAATGACTGTTAGTGTTTGTGTGCATGTGTGTGTGTGTGTGTGTATGTGCAGAAATATTTGGGTGTTGTTCTTTTCTTCATTTTCGTTTCCCTCTCAGATTCCCTGAGTGCGCAGGATTAGAACAGGGTAATTATTGTACCTTTCGCAAACACCCAGTGCCGGAGATTATGATTCAGATTATCCTCACCTTTATGGTAAAGATAATCCAGCATTACACAGGATTGAAGAAGAAGTAACACTGGTTGTTATTAGTGCTGACTGACAGATATGCTATGGCATGCAGTATCTTGCTCTGTGAACCAGATCAGGGCAGTAAAGGAAGCCTAGTGGGAAAGGAGGTAATAGTGTACATGGGCATGGGGGAGGGGGGGGGGGCATCAGGTGTCTGTGAGGAGGAGGTGGAGGGGCGGTTGGGGGATTGATAACAGACGCCACTATCCCCTTCGCTGGCGCGGCCGTGCATACCAACGAAGCCCACCAAACCTCGCAGCATACCAACGACGTCTGCCAATGGAATAGCAACCAGCCCAACGCTAGTCCGAGTCTCTCCAGGAACTGCTGAATAACGGCTGTCTGCTCTGACCTGTGGGGCAGTGACCGACCAACGGAACTCATCCATTCTCCAAACATCCCTTGTCGGGACAAGGATAAAAACACGACCCACACACTCTACCACCATCCCTCATACATACACGTCCTTTTATTCCTTATATTGCTTCTCATGTCTGTGTACATACATGACATATATAGTACTATACAGTTTGACTTACATACTGTCTCACTAGCCCTCATACACACACACACACACACACACACACACACACACACACACACACACACACACACACACACACACACACACACACACATACATACATACATACATACATACATACATACATACATACATACATACATACATAGTGCAGTGATGTTGGTCATTCATTCATACTGCACTGGAGCAATATTCTTTTGGCAGACCATAGGATTGCAACCACAGATCAATAGGTACAGCAGGAAAGAGAAAGAGAGACAGGCGGAGACAGAGAAAGAGAGAGACAGGGAAGGAGGTACTAAAAGAGACAGAAAGAAAGGTGAAAATAGAGAGGGAGAGAAAAGCATTTGGCTGGTCTTCCTCGGGAGAAGAACAGATTGTGATCTTGCTGTCTCAACAAGTATCTGCGAAACATTTATTTTCTGGGTGAAGTGGATTATTTGTTTAACAATCGTAACCTCACACCCTTAAACTCACCACAGTCAAACAGGTTCATTGCTTTTCCCGGTTCTTGTTCATTCATCTGTTGTTTTTCCCCTCCACAAATGACTCCCCCCTCAAGATGTGCTGTTGGAATCGCCCCAGTGTCAGTACAACAAACGCACTCACAGTCTGCCCTCTTTTCCGGAACGTTTCTCAGACTGACAGAAGGAGAATAAGAGGGTGGGTTCTGGTGCCATGTCATAGTCAGCTTGACTGGCAGACAATAGAATACTGATGTGTTTTTGGTGTGAGGGGGGGGGTAGAGGCGGGGGGGGAGGTACAGGTCTGGGCACGCTCAGATCAATTACCTCTGCACCCCCCACCCACCCCCCTGTTGAGCTCCCCAGGCAGGGACACACAGATGAAGTCTGAGAGGGTCTTTAATGAGAGCCCCCAGGGATGTCACGCACACACACACATACTGTACACACACATACACACACATGCACACCAGGCACACAAACACCTCATGTTATAGGGGAACCTGTGATCATGTGTGTGTGTGTGTGTGTGTGTGTTGTGCCCCAACCTCTGCATATTTTACCCCCTCATCACTGGGTTTCTTTGAACAGTGTTGAGGTGACAGCCAGCCTTCCTCACAGGACCTTACAACCCCCCTCCCTCGCCCTCCACTCACCTCTCCCTTTCTTCCCTCTCTCCACAATCATCCCTTTCTCCTCCTTACTCCCTTCCTTTTCTGCCTTTCTCCTTTCTCATCTTTCTTCCCATTGCTCCTTTTCTCCCACTCTCTTCCTGTACCCCCCCAACTCTTCTTACCGTCTATCTCTTTCCCTCCTCTTCCTCCCTTTTCCTCTCTCTCTCTCTCTCTCTCTCTCTCTCTCTCTCTCTCTCTGGGTGTAAATATGTCAGACGGGTCCTTTAATGCCAACGCGTCGCGCTGCCTGATCCCTTTCGCCATGGCCTTCTCCCCCTCTCCCCTTTTTCCCTCTCTCCCCTCTTCTCTCTCACAATATCTTCCCTCTCTCCCACCTTCCTCTCTCTCTCTTTCCCTCTCTCCCCCTCCTCGGTCTCTTCCTCTTCCCTCTCTCCTCCTCGCTCCACGACCTTGACAGCCTTTCCCTCTCCCTTTCTCCGCCTGTGAACTCACCCCACCCGCCCCTCTCTCCCAGCCTCCCAGCTCTGTAAGCCCCCGTCACCTCTTTCAACCCTCTGCCCCCACCCCCCCACGCCCCCAGTCCCAATTTATGGGTTTTGATTCCTTCAATAAGGACACACATAATAAGGCCTGCTTGCAGACAGACAGGCAGGGGACCAGCCCACCATTATTACCTCTTGTCTGCGTGCCTCCTCGGCTCAGGTTGAAGCCTGTGGAACACGAGAGGGGATCAGTGAAAACACAGCAGTCAGCCTTTTAACAGGCTTTAGCTGTTTATTGCTGGTGCTGTTGGCTTTGCTTTTGCTGCTGCTACGCCTATTGCCTTTGCTATTGTTTTCGGCATTGATTTTGCTACTCTGACTCCTATCACTACGGCCCTTGCTCCTCATTTTGCAGCTCCTTCCTCCTTTTCCTCCTTCTCTTCCTCCTCTTCTTCCTCCTCCCTCTAGACCAATTCCTGCGCCTTCTCCTCCTCCCACTCGTTCTCCTGCACCCCCCCTCCGGCTACTGGTAGTGGCCTGTCCGCTCTGATGCCGGATGAAAACTCTGCTGGTTAATAAGAAATCAAAGTGCGTCAGGGAGGTGACCTCGGCGACCTCTGTGACCTCTGCAACCTTTTAAACACTGATCGGATCCACGGAGAGATGTCTGCAGGGAATGCCGTCACGATGAATGCAGATCTGAAGTGAAGCTTCATAGTCTGTGGTACAGTGGTCCAGTTGTATCTGAATCTGAATGAGTCAATACAGCCTCAGGTCTGCTGTAGCTTCAGCTAACTGAGTTTGGATGCTTGGAAACATAGTAGACTAGACTAGAGTAGTATTTTATTGACACCCTGGGGGTAATTGCACTGTAAGAGCCGCGTCAAATGGCCAAATACAATAAAGGTAACCCTTTATAAAGTTTAAAACAAATGTTGCTACTAGGACCAACCAGGATGTTCTCTTGGTCTGACAGCAGACAGCCAAGGGACTGTAGGACTGGGGTTTGATGTCCGCTAGTGAGACTTATTTTCAGTGTATCTACGCTGAGCAACAGTTGTCTTTAGCCCTATCCCTGTCTTACCTGTGAAGTCACTTCACCTCGTCACTTCACTTTGACTCATACCCACAGACAGACAATCTCTCTCTCTCTCTCTCTCTCTCTCTCTCTCTCTCTCTCTCTCTCTCTCTCTCTCTCTCTCTCTCTCTCTCTCTCTCTCTCTCTCTCTCTCTCTCTCTCTCTCTCTCTCTCTCTCTCTCTCTCCCTCCCTCCCTTCTCATCACACGGAGACAGAGACGTGTAACCTCAATCAGGTCTCCGCCTCAACCTCCAATTAGCAGCCTGTAGAGGCTGGTGCTGCAGACTGTAGAGGCTGGGGCTGCAGACTGTAGAGGCTGGGGCTGGAGTCTCATCAAACGACATCCTGGATTTCTCTCAGGTCCTCTTTGTCTCTCTGCGCTGCACAATCCCTGCAGTAAAAAACGCTGTAGAACTGTACATTGTGTGAACATGCCTCACACCCCTTCAGTAATTAGTAAACGAGCTTCAACCGGTTGCCTTTATTCAACGAGCACAGTTTGCTTTAAAGGTCCCATGACTTGCTGTTTTTGGATGCTTTATATAGGCCTTAGTGGTCCCTTAATACTCTATCTGAAGTCTCTTTCCCGATATTCAGCCTTGGTGCAGAATTGAAGCCACTACGAGCAGTCCCAATGAGCTTTCCTTAGGACGTGCCATTTCTGTGTCTGTAGCTTTAAATGCTATGAGGAGGATAGAGGCGGGGCTAACTGCCATGCTTCGGTCATTGCAAGCCATGTTGTCTCTCGAGGAAAAACCTAAATCGCGTTCGCAGGTCGTAACTTATTTTCTCATTGGCGGGCCAAATTCTCTGGGCGGGCAAGCAGAGAAAGGGGAGGTAACCTTTCCTCTTACGACGACATAAGAGGAACATTTTCAAATTGGAACGTTTGAGCTTTCATTTTCTCAAAGGCGGAGAAGAATACCCAGGGCTTGGTTTACACCTATCAAAATGTCTAGCCACTGGGGACCAAATGCAGGCTAGGGGAACTCATACGAATGTTAAATAACCTCCTAAAGTGAAATGTTCATGTCATGGGACCTTTAATAAGCATTGCCTTTTAGGAAACACTCAGCAACCATGCTTGTATCCCATGGTTCCATAGGTGTAGATGCAGGAATCAGGGGAGAGGGAAGGAAAGATATCTCCTCATTTAGACTGGTTGACTTGTGCGTTCATGATAGTTCAGTCTTCCGTCTGTTATTGTCGCCTCCGGGATTGTTGCTTTGCTGGCATCATCTCAGAGATGGATAGCTGTGTGCTGTCATCTACCCCACCACACATGTGCACGCATGCATACACAAACTCACACACACACACGAGTGCATCCACGTGCACGTCGACGAGTGCATCCACATGCAGTCACACAAGCACTGAGACACACTGACTGCTGCTTGAATGCAGACACACACACACACACACAAGTGCTGATGGCAATTTGAGTTTGGATCAAGGTAATCAGGCAGAGCCTCTGTAGCAGACAGCAGCCATACGAGAGGAGCCTGTTTGTTATTCGGTGAATCGTTCGTTCTGTTAATTGTTTACAGTCGTTAATCAAATTAGCGAGTCATACACACACATCAGAGATGCAAACACAGAGCAGAGCGCGCGCTGAGCCGCGCTGAGCCCCGACCGGGGTTGGAGTCACGCCGTTTCATCACAGATTAATCATGGCGCCCTCCAGCGCCCTGCTCCGATGATAAAGAGGCTAATTCAGAAACATCACACACACACAAACACAAACATCAGAACAAACCTCAAGCCTGCCACACATCAGAAAACATAAAGCAGCAGCTAATGGAAAGAGGGCTTCACTGCGTTGGTATCTGAGGGAAGTTGAAACACCATAGGACTGAATTGTTATAGGTAGACCATTGAAGCCAGATTGGTTATAGGTATATGTCACCCTTAAGTGTAGCCTGGAAAAATAATGTCCCTTTGAGTAGCTTTGAAATCATGCCCTCCAAATGGAGTTCTTCAATTTTGAAATTGTTTTGGATGCCCAATTGCTGCACTCAGACACGTTAGTCTTGATGGTAGCGTGGATGGGAAGAGGACAGGGGTTCAGTCCCTACTGGCTACAGTCATGCACGATCCTAACTTGATATGCAGGGATTATCTTTGCCCACCCCACACTGTATGATATAATGCTAATGTAGTCATAGCTGATAAAGTGCATCATACTTGCTCCTCTTTATCATCGTTCTACCCGTTAGACAGAGAAATCAGCTCAACGGCTCAAGGAGCACAAATACTGATGCAATTTCCTCTTTTGGCATCACAATCGCTTTAACTTTTCCCCCCTCCAGGCTTCCCGTTCACTGACTGGCGGAAAGAGAGCGAGGCTTTGCAAAAAAAATTAAAAATAAAAATACAAGAAAACATGGAGAGGAGGCTATTGGATGCATTTGATACCAAAACATCATCTGTGTGGGCTTTGAGTCTTGGTGGGTGCTGCCCTGCAGCCAGTCTTCATCCAGCTTTGAGGGAGCCAGAGAGCTATTAGCTCTGTGGTGGATAAGACCTCCACATGACTTGGTTTTCCTTCTGCTAATGCCTCCACAGTGAGAATGACAAGCCAAAACCCTGATTACACTCCAGTCTTTCCACTGCTCTGATGCCATCTCATGGAACGCACATAGCTTCTTTTTAGCCTTTATCAAAGCCTCGTCTGATTTGGCGGTTTCTTTCTCTGATGAGGTTGTGACTGTGGTGGTGGTTGTGGTTGCTGTTCCTGACTTTTCGTGTTATGTGTTTGTAACCCCCCAGAATGGCTCGCTCGTTTTCAGGATTGAGATCACACACACACAGCCCTGGGAAAATCAACAGAACTCCTGCCAAGAAGACGTTGTTGAACAAACAGAGAAAGAATAGGTAAATCCTGGAAGACGGAGGAGATGTACAGTACGAGAGAGATAGAACAATGGAGGGCCGTTATGACAAATAGATGAACAAGAACAAGATATTTTGAGAGCCTCGCATTCAACTTCCTTGAGTCAGAGCTTGTTTTCTCTAGTCCAGCGCGGCGATCATCGATGATAATCCTTCGGAGTGTGTCATCATTCTGCAGTCCTTGTTTAATGGAGTATCATTATAACTAATGTAAAAAGAAAGTCTTAGCCAAGACAGTACCCTGCGCCAGTAGGAAACTGGCAGAAAGGCATCTCTGCTGGATGCGAAAGGTGTTTTTCAGTCCAACTTTACTCTTTTCGCTAATTGGAGAATGAAAATAGGTCAAGCGTGCGAGGAGGCGCAGAAGCAGCTTATACAGTGTCATTATTTTCCCCCTTTTTTAACATCCTTAACGAAAGTTACTCCGAGAATTTCAGTCTTTTCTCTTTGTTACCATTCTCCTCCAAGGTCTCCTGTCTCTGCCACAGAAAGCTCCACAGTGATAAAAGGCCTTGCCTTGATTAACGACACCCCTATCTCTAAAGAACCCCCCCCCCCCTTAAACAACAGTTGTAGCAGAGGCGGTTTGAAACCACACTGTTGCGGTGAAACTAAAGCTAAAAGGCCACACTGGGACGTGTGGATGCCCTTTAGGTCTAATGATAGATGGTGGGGTTTGGCAAGCAGAAGACCCCATGAATGTTTAGGGGTAAACCCTGTAGACCAGGTTGTGTAGAAGAGCTCAGCGTGTGCATGCATAGTGATAATGATGGTGCTACACCCCTACCGAACTTCACATCATCTCCATAAATATCCCCTTCCTGTTTGACCCCGGCTTGTTTTATTTCCCACAGAGCCGGTGGAGTTTTCCTGGCAGGAAGGTGTTTGATGATTCGCTCGCCACCTCTGCGACCTAACCTGGCTCTAGCCCGCCGACAATTTGACCCCCGACCCGTGACATCATGGCCACGAGGCGACGAGACGCCTCGCGTGCCACTCGCCAGGTTTTTTTTCCTGACGCTTTGTGACTCTTTGTTCTGCTTCAGCGGTGCAGGCACACAAATATAAACGCACACATCAGGTGGACGAAAAGGTCTCCGACGGGAAGCGGTGAGTCAGAATTTTTGGGGCCCGTGGAGCAGAGCGGCGTGGGAAGCTGTGCTGCGCTCTTCACTCTCTCTGCCTGCTCCCTGCGTCCTGCTGGCTTGTTGCTATCTGAAGGTTACAGGCACACCGGCTGCCTCTCTCTGGTTGGGCACAGCTCTCTCATCTGGCCAGGATTCGTACTAACGTAACACCGCTGGACAGGGACGACTGTACGTGCTCCTGTGTGCGCGCGTGTGTGTGTGCACTGACAGCACGCACAAATGCATGTGTGTGCGAGAATATGGCCTGTATGTTTGTGTATGTCAGTGAGAGCATGTGTCCAAGTGGGGTGGGGGGTGCACTTCAGTGTGTGTGTGAGTGCGTGCGTGTGTGTGTAAAGAACATCATGGGCCTGATTTCCCCTCCAGGGCTGGTTGAATCGATTGCTGTGGAAAGTGCTGAAATAGCAGCACAGGATCTGTGGCGCTGCTGTGAGCGAGGGAGCAAGAGAGAGACGCAGCCCCAGTGAGTCACTGGAGCTGAAAACATGAACAGGAGTGCTGACTTCTGAAACAAGGCAAACACCTCCCCGCGCTACTTGAGCGCGCCTGTTTCAAGATCAGGCCCCACTGTTCTGCTTCCTGACTGCAATGGGCTCGCTCACACACACAGACACACACTCACACACGCGCAAACACGCGCAAACACACACACACACACACACTAAAGCAGAATGCACTGCACACGCAGACTTAGGTACATGTTCGCAAACACACATGCATGCTGACGCATGGACATGCAGCACATGCATGTGTGTGCTCACACACGTACACTTGGGATTCTCCCGCTAGCACACCTAAACTTGAGAGTGAACAAGAGAGGGATAGAGAGGAAGGGAGAACCGAGAGGAGAGAGAGACAGAAAGGAAGAGAAAGAGAGGAGAGAAAGGAAGAGAGGGGGAGATGATACGGCGAAAGGGAGAGAGAAAGAGAGAGAGGGAAAGAAAGAGGGAGAGGAAAAAGACGGCGAAAGAGAGGGGGTGAGGAGAGGGAGCGAGAGAGAGGGAGAGGAGACAGAGGAGGGAGAGAGAGAGAGAGAGAGAGAGAGAGAGAGAGAGAGAGAGAGAGAGAGAGAGAGCATTGTGTTCCATGAATAGCCTCTTATCTGCAGAAGAGGATCCTGTGAGGAACACTGAAGATATTAGGGCCACTGGGATGTACAGCATGGGAGGAGGTGCAGAGAACCCCATCTCACTGAGTTAAGATCCTCTGTCACAAAAAGTGTGACGTCCTGTGTACATCATTCTGCAACAATAGCCGATTCGATTGTTTGACTGATTAGACGTACAGTGTGCTGAAAACCTGCACGAAGGTCCATGAGTGTAAACTCTACTAGAGAAGAGCCTGCTTCAGCATGATTAATGTGGGCAATGAGGATTTGAGCTTACTAGGTTACTGCAGTCTGGCAGACAACCTGGACTCAAACCCAGTGCTATTTCAGGAGGATGTGTGGTGAGAGCTCTGTATAACATATTGATAAAATGAACCTTGAATGGGCAGCCTGGGTTGAGAGTGGGATTACATAAACATATTACTGAGACAAGACCCACCTCTCAGAGAAGACTCGCCATCATGTATCTCCCACGCCCTCTCTCTCTCCTGCTTGTGTTGTCTCTCTCTTGTTTTCTCGTTGTCTGTCTGTCTGTCTGTCTCTCTCTCTTTCTCTCTCTCACTCTCTCTCTCTCTCTCTCTCTCTCTCTCTCTCTCTCTCGATCTCTCTCTCTCGGTCTCTCTCTCTCTGTCTGTCTCTCTCTCTCTGTCTGTCTCTCTTCTCAGTATCTTTCACTTTTACTCCCTTGTCATATCTTTCATTCTGTCTTTCTGTCTCAATCTCTGTCTCTCCCACCCCCCCATCTCCTTCAGTGGGGTCGGTAACAGATTCGATGGACATGCAGCCTCACTGTTCTGATATCCAAAGATGTCCACACACATCACTTCATGCCAATCATCCGCAAGCATTCCCTCTTGTTCCATGTGTGTGTGTGCGTGCTTGGTTCATTCTTTTTTTCTAGTGAATTTTGACCTGTGAAACAGATTTCTTCCATTCCATTGCCAGAATGACATGATTCACTTAATTAACCACTTATAACTTGTTTTTACAGTCCCATCAATTACATTGGAGTTGTAAGCCCTAGGCTTAACTTGGTGCCCAATATGGTTGACAACAATGATCACGAGAAAATGTCTCCACATAGCAGGACAGCTTCACCACAGGTCTTCTGACAACTGAAAGGCATTATTTTAGTTCACAGTTTAAGGGAATTCAGTTGAACACAGTTGACTCTGTAGACCACAACAACAACAAAACACTGTGGAAATAGAGTGCATTGAAATGCAATGAAACTCAATAAAATATTGTTGAACTGTACATACAGAACATTTCAGTAGGTACAATACACCACAATGGGACCATACAGTAGGATCCAGTAGAATATAGTAGAGTGCAGTAGAATCTAGGAGGGTGTGAGTCATCGGGGGCTCACTTCAGAGCTGTTCAATGGCAGCTCCAGTGGCTTTCAGCAGCAGATTTGCTTTGCGTTCAACCTCTCCTTCAGATCAAAGGCAGCCGAGAGGCCTCCATTCTCCTCAGCCCCTCTGAATATGCATGACGTTTTAATTCCACACCAACACAGAGGAGGAGATGAGAGGTCGAAACAAACGCACCCGCTCCAAGACACTCCACGCCGAACCAGCCGACGGTTAGTCAGCCGGTCTTTGGTTGATGAGCGGGGAGCTGGTTGGGGAGCTGGTTGTCGCTGTGGCTGAGCAGCATCAGAATGCAGAGAGACACTCAAACCTCACACTGGAGCACACTTCTCACACTTGAGCAGATTTCAGATACTTTTAGCCGCTTGTGCCAAAAACCACACACATACAGAGAGCAACAGGCAAGCACAATTAACACAGCGTAAAACACACTCACTGTGCTCAAGCCGCACCATTTGCCTAATAGAGGAACAAGTTAAGCATTATCAACTCCCCATTCTGAAAATGACACACTGTACTCTATATGCGTGTGCATAATTAAACAGCCCAAGTTCAACACAGCAACAAGAGGCCCAACTGTCCTTTTAGTCGAAATGTGCAAGTGGTTGCTATTAAAAATGTACCGACTGGCTGTGTGTGCTGTGCTGCTGCCTTAGCAAGCTGCTTCAGCTGTATGTCAACCAATCTGGGTCAAGTCTTCCTTCTCCCTCCCTCCCTCCCTCCCTGCCTCCCTCCCTTTCTCTCTCTCTCTCTCTCTCTCTCTCTCTCTCTCTCTCTCTCTCTCTCTCTCTCTCTCTCTCTCTCTCGTTTTTTCTCTCTCTCTCATTTTTTCTATCTCTATCTCTCTCTATCTCTCTCTCTCCCTCTCTCTCCCTCTTCCTCTTCCTCTCTCTCCTCTCTCTCTCTCTCTCTCTCTCTCTCTCTCTCTCTCTCTCTCTCTCTCTCTCTCTCTCTCTCTCTCTCTCTCTCTCTCTCTCTCTCTCCCTCCCTCTGCTCTCCTCTGCCGGAGAATATTTGCCTAGCTACAGCTCACAGAGGAGAAGGCCTCACGCTCCATCTCAAACTAACTCAAATATAAAGCTGATTATAAATGATTGAGAAGGGCTGATAAATAATTTCCAGCATTATTTTCCTGTGGTGGATGTTTTGTTTTTTTGGCAAGCCCACAACGTGTGTTATTCCAAGCTTATGGTGATGAGTTCGTCAAATCAGTGTTGTCTCCCGCCCACCCTCTCTCTCTCTCTCTGTCTCTCTCTCTCTCTCTCTCTCTCTCTCTCTCTCTCTCTCTCTTGTGCAACTCTATGAATCACTACTGTACAGGGGGGCCATAGAGACCTGCTACACACACTCTGTCTCAGATCCAACTGTAACTGACCGATCTAATACTACACAGTGGGGATTGAACCCAGTTCTAAACCCCCAATGAGCCAAAACCTCAGTTGAACCCAGAGGACATCCATGTGAGTCTCAGGGAGGACTTGTGGAACGAATCCGATCACCCTGTTTCACCCTTTCCCCTGTCTCCTGCCTAGCCTGTCACCCCCCTGTCTTGTCTCACCTGACCTGTCTAACCTTCTTCTCCTATGACCTGTCTCCCCTCTTCCCTCTTTCTCTCCTGGCCTGTTAGTCAGCTTGTTAGAGTATGTGGTGGCAGGGCCGGATGGCTCTGAGCCAAGTACTAAACATACACGCACACACACACACATACACACACGGCAATATGTCTTAGGGCGGAAATGAACACACAGACACTTATACACACACCCACACACGCACACAGGCACACCACCACCATATACTGCAGGCGATGCTTCTGACTGTGTCCTAACAGATCACTGCTAATGTCTTCTGAGGGCGTCTACTCACAGGCTATAATAAACCTCTCTATCTGCCCAGAGCCTGTTGCTATTGTACCGGAAGACTTGTAGCTGTTGGAGAGGAATCCGCAAATGAGTAGGCCGGCTGGCAGCCTGGGGGGGAGAGCTACAGGGGAGGTATGTGAGGCTCGCGAAATCACCTTGGCATGGTCGGATGGTGCCCAGGCTTCACGTTGGAGCCTACAGAAGGAGCGGGAGAGATCTTTTTATATGCGTGTGAACATGTGTCAGACCTGTGGATCTGTGTGAGAGAGCGAAGCTCCACAAATAGACAACGTAGCTGACGGGACGCGAGGTGAGATATTCCGTTTTTTTGTTTTTTTTGCAACACGGTTCAACGGCTGCACCGTACGTTCTTTAAGGGCGGACGGCGCTGCGCGTTTGAGACGTTTTAACGTTGTGATCATTGTGGGGGTCGTGAGCGTGGCGTGAACCGTGGCATTTCTAACGGAGAGGGGAAGCAGAGCCGGCTACGTATACAACCCACAAGGAACTAGATCTACACAGTCAGTCAGTGGATGTACTGTACACACAGCGAGCACACTGCCCAGGGAATAGACTGATCCTGAGCTGCGGTGACGCCGATGCAAAAGCAAACAGATCAACGTGTGAGAGCCCCGGCACGGCTTATCTCCTGAACAGTAATGGATTCTACTGATACACTCCTGCTAGTGCAATTACCCCGCGCTTTTGGGACCCTGCTGCCGAGCTCAGCTCATAAAGCACATAATGATTCCTGCTAAATTGATGACATGGGGGTGGGGGGGCAGGGGGCGGTAGAGGGACAGAGCAGGCAGATTAATTTGAGGAAGAGGAGGGATGGAGGGTAGGGAGGGGGGGGGACAGTTCCAGAATGAGGAGCAGGAGTTGATGAGGGAGGTCAATGTACAGTAACATATCTAGTTTAACTCCAAAGAGCCTTGAAGAGAGAGAGAGAGAGAGAGAGAGAGAGAGAGAGAGAGAGAGAGAGAGAGAGAGGGAGAGTGGAAGAGTGGGGGGAGGGAGGAACACACAAGTTCATGCTGTAAACGGTATACATCTCTTTTAAATGTCATGACTCCTTTCATGCAGTGCATGGCGTTCAGGTATCTGGGCTAATAGCAGAATAACACAGCACTGTTATTTATCACTGCTTGTGACACATACATGATACAGATTCTACATTTACAGTATGTACATTCACCATTCATAGGCACTGCTGTCTGCAACAGATGGGGATTGGTCCCCAGGTTCTACAACAAACAGCAGACCTCAAGGACATCCCTTTAGTCTGACGACAGGCAGGGTGGTTTAATAGCAACAGTGTGGTTCCCCAACCACCTCTATCACATGTTCATCAAGCAGAGTCTCTTAAACACACACAGTCACACACACACACACACTTGCAGACAGAAGGGCCCAGGGGAATCAATGGTGGCCAATCCGTCCACACTCTAGATCAGAGAACGACCCTCCAACCAAACGATCATAACCGACACTTTTATCGTGTCCCCTCCACTCTCCTGTGTCAGCGAGTTCAAGCGTGCTGCTAATTTGACTTCCCAGGAAATAGTCTTTCCGTTCGTAGGTGGCAGACCTGAATCCCAAAGAAGCCAGTCAAGAAAGCAATCAAGTGATAAGATTTATCTATGGAGAATTAAGTGGCTCTCCTCCTCTCCATTAAAAGACTACATAGCCTGCTTTGACTCGTGAGACAGCAGCAACAGTAGAGAGGAGCAAGGCTCTCCCTGGCTGAGTGGGGAGTCATGTTTGGCAGAGAGACACCATGCAAAGTCATGTTGATGACACGCAGTTCTCCCGGCCCCGTTGACAGTGTATGTTCCTCTTACACATAGCAAAGTTGGCTAAGATACCCACAAATGGGCTTTCAGTCAACAGGGAGAGACTGAAAAGGACGATGAGGAATTGACGACAAAAGGATGTACAGACGAGAGACATGTTAAGATGTTCTTTATTATGAAGTGCCACAAAATGCTTTGTGTCTTGTGCTTACATTGTTTGAATACTGGCTCCAAAACTTGTAGGAGATTCTCTCCAGAGAAATCTCCTGAAATAAGGTTGTTTGATTCTTTACAGCGGTAAAAATGTTAAATCCAACGGATTATTTACAAAGCCTCCTTGCAATAAACAATAAGTTTTTTATTCTAGAATCAAAATACAAAACAGAGGTCAAGCTAATACAAGTTTCTTCTTTTCTACCTGAATCTAAAGGTTCATTGTGCTACTTTTAAGGTGGAAATGTCTAGAATGGAAGTGCTTAGAGAGTATATATCTGGGGGACATCCATGAGGCAGCAACAAGGCTTCTCCACCATCCTGTCTCGAAGCAGTGCAAAGGTCGCCATAGTGGCCCTTCAAAATCAGACAGGATGCCAGGGGCCCAATCTCAAAAGTCTATTATTGGCTCCTCAACACCTTCTCTCCTCGCTTCCTTTTTCAAAAACGCATTGGATCAGTAAGGATCCAAGGCCGCAACCCTGGAACCTTGTCCTCCGAGAGCGTTTGAGGTAAGACAGGAGGAGCGAGGGTGTACATGTGGAAGCGAGGAGAGACTTTTGAGATCTTGCCGGACGGCCAGCCACCCTCCTTGGTGACCTCAATGGGCGTCCCCACAGATGAGGAGAATCTGCTGTGAGCTGGAGCTGAGCACCACAAGCCTACGTCCTACAGTCACACTACGCTAACTAAGAGGCAGGCAGTGCATAACAAGAGAGGAAAAGAGGGTTGATCGTTTTTGTATCTTCTTTTTTTGTCCACGTTTCACTAACACTACATTGGCATTTTCCCTGATGTTGTATTTAATCTGTATGACTACGCGTACTGGAGTAAAACATACCTGATTTTTATAAACTGCTATACAGTTGGTAATACTTCATAAGTTTTCAAAAATACCATGCATTAAGTGATTATTGCTTTATAATTCCTCATGAGGCTCCAAGAGAAATATTGCCCATAGATATTATCTAGATTTTGGCAAAATCATAAGCTTAGTGATATTGGCATAGATTTCATTTTTTGCATGCATTAATAAGGTAACAACATAAGATTAAAGTAACACTGTAAAAGTGACATATGCTTTGGCCTGTAACAACTAGAGGTTGGCAAACTCAGAACTTATAAGTGCAAACTTCAATTACTTTAAATAGTATTTGAATGAGTGAGTTATTGATAAATAAATAAATAAATAAATAAATACATAATATCTGAACATAAGAGTAGAAAAGTTGAACTAAGCAAAAATGAATTAATTTACCTCGATGGAGTGTATGGTCGTTTTGCAGCAGTACATTTTATCCCAAAATCAAAACGTCCTACTTTTGTTTGGAGCAATCCACTATTGTCATCTTCATCAAGTTTTCAAAATATATGTCATATTTAGGCGCTGAAAGTTTATTCTATCCAGGTGACTGGAGGAGGAAGAGAGGTGTATAAGTGCATGCGAAGATCCGTAATTCCTTCCGTTGAGTCTCAAGGAGAAAATTGTGCTATTATTAGGGTTCCATTGGAAGTGTAGGTGCGTCATGGGAAAGGGGGAGGGGCCTGGGGCTGGAGGGCTGAATGTTCTGTCTGATTATATGGAGGTCATGCCTCGAGGGAACTCATGGGCGAGAACGCGCCTTTGAAGCAGGCGGATTCATAGTGCTTGTTCAGATAAGATTTGAGCGCGAAGGTCTTGTCGCATCGTTTGCATTTGAAGTGCTTGAACGCCGAGTGAGTCTGCATGTGCGCTCGAAGGTTGGAGCGGTCGGCGAACGCCTTCCCACAGTGAGCGCAGCCAAAGGGCTTCTCTCCCGTGTGTGACCTCATGTGGCCCTGCAGCAGCCAGGGTCTGCTGAAGGCCTTGCCACAGATGTCGCACTTGTGCTTGAGGTCATGCGTCAGCAGGTGCATGGCCATGGCGGGCATCGACACGTACACCTTGCCACAGGTGGGGCACTTCTTGGCCATCTTGCTGTCCAGGCTGCGGTGCGTCTGTTTGTGTCTGCTCAGGTTGGAGGACGTGGCGTAGGTTTTCCCACACTCGTTGCACGTGTGTCGCTGGATGGTCCTGGGACTGCTGATCACTTTCCTCCGTGACCTGCCGTCCGTGATGAAGAAGGCGTCCACTGTGTAGCCCTCGCTCACCGCCGTGTCCCCGTTGATGTAGCCACCGTTGAGCTCCGACTGCGGGCTGTCGGGCTGGTCCGAGTCCGGGGCCCCGTAGTCGCTGTGGATGCCGTCATAGAGAGGCTCTGGGGAGGGCACTTTGATGGCTCCGTCGCTTTCTCCATCGTACACAGACGGGCTGATGTAGTCACTGATGTAGCCTGGCGATGAAAGAACAAGATCTTTATTAAATTATTCATACATGCGTGGGGATTTAAGTGAGAGCAATCTCCTTAATAGACGCAACAAGCGAGCTGGCACCATCCCGCTTGAATGATTGACTACAGCACGTGCAATCAACCAAGGCCCATGGGTGCGATGCAGTGGGCTAATCCAGCCAGTAACAGCTTGTCTAAAACATGTTTTTTTGGAAACTATCGCTGGTGCTGCTTTTGGCAGGAAACTACAAACACCAATAAACATTATAAACACTAGCCAAAGCCTACGGTCAATGAAAACAAAGAACCATTGTGAAAAAGCTATTATTCTTTGCGCCATGCTGACGTTGCACCCTCAGTCTCGAGCCACGGATAGTTGACAACACCAAAAATAGTCTATTTGTGTGATCCACTGAGAGCATAATACGGTTAAAGATTGTAGTCTACATTGGAAATCAATGTCATCTAAGGACGTTAAGTGTCATAGGTTTATCAAGTGTTTTACAGAGAAGCAACATCGACTGCGTGCAGAAATATGATGCACACTTGTAGGCTGTGAAGAAGTTCAGCATCAGAACCGTCATCCCAACTATATTAGCCTACCTGGCGGCGTTTGTACCTACATGGTAAATAACATGAAAAATACATTTGACTTTAGGCCTACTTGACAAGAAATATGTCTAACGATAATTGTGGCAACGACCGACAAGGTCCGACGGTTACACGTTGAGTCATCAATGGAAAGCATGCACAAACATGCAAACATGGCAAAAAAGGCACATGCTTATTGAGCAGAGAGGAATACAGTCGTGTTACCAAATTCTGTACTCACCTTTATCGTGAATCCGCAGACTGAGGTCTGTCCTGGATCGCCCATATGAACTCTCGAGATCCGCGGATGAAAAATCATCAAGCTTCACCTTTTTGACCAGGAAGGACCTTGGCATGGTTTTTCTGCTAGACACACACGACCGGCCAGCGCGGAGTCCTCTCCTCTCCTTACACACAGTCAAAGGAGGTAATTTAAAAAACAAAAGGTTCCGATACCTGCCTGATGAAGGGAGTAGCCTATCCGGACAGCCCTCTCCCCCGTATTGCTTATGGATTCGGTTCCGCTGCTCCCCGCTCTGCAACTCCGTTTCTCGCGCAAGGAAGAAATGCAACTTCAGCACTGGACAGCTCCCTCTCGCAGGCAGGCAGACTCGCTCAGCGCAACACGAAAGAGCGGCGGCAGTGCACCCTGCAGTGTGCGGCGGGATCCTTTCTCAACGTGCCAAAAGATGCAGAAAAAAAGTATGTCGCGCTCTAGAAGTGTAAACCCTTAAAAAAAACTGGGCAGCAGTCAGCGTAACTCAATTACTCTCCTATTATTCCAACTCCAGGTAATATTTACATGTACAAAAAAATGGGGAATGATGTCAGTTGAAACGCTCCGCCGCTCTGCCACTCTAGCCCGTTCCGCAGCCTTCTTGTTGCCGTGTGTCTGGCTACGTTGATCAGCTGTTGGGATTTATATGGCGCAGCGATCAGGTGGGAGATGGAAATGGAAGAGCTTAATTTAATCCATCAGAGATCTCCAGGGAACAACATTGGGCCCGGATGATTTATTGATGCTGTTACTCGTCTCCCCTTCCTAGTTTTTTTTTGTGAAGGAGTGCGCCGCCATGTTCTTTAGAGATAAGAACGGAAATTATTGTTATATTTCAAGTCGCCCTCTTCATTGAAACTAGCACCTTCCGTCAGCCTCGCTCACAACGCACGCATTTTATATTGGAGTTTCTCACGGTTTTTAGCGGTTTCTCCCCCTCATGCGGCTATGCAGTGCATATCCTCCTGCACATTTTCTGATGACAGAGCTTTTCTTCGAGGAATTTTAACTACTATGCACCCCTTAATTATCATACAATACAGCCTAAGGGCAAGTTGCTCTTCACGAAATCAACCGCTTTACAGTTGATAGGCTTTAATAGATAATTAGCCTGACGGGTAATTTCATGTCATGCTGTTGAGGTCGTTATCCATTCTTGGTCAACTTTAATATTAATTTTCTATATGTCCATGTAATTGGAGAACTTCATAGCTGCATCTGAATGCAGACGTTGAAACAAAAATAGATGACATTGATGAACCATGAGGTCTTAATTACAACTCTATCTTATTATCGAAATATTTGACGGGAAGGCCTCAGATGTGGGATGTCCTAAGCCTGGTGTCCAGCTCTCGAAGCCCGAATACCTACTGTACCACAAGACCAAGAGGTCATCGGAGTTCAAGGACAATGTTTGAATTCACAAGTCTCCGTCAGCGCCATGCAGGGCCTCACCTTAATGCCTGTGTTGTTTTGTTTGTTTTCCAACCACCTCTGCTACAGATGCACCCATGTGTTGGCCAGAACTTGAATAATGACAAGACTGTAGCAGGAGCCAGTGGAGTGATGAGGATTCTCAACTCGTACGTTACTGTTGGACATCTGGTCTTCTAATCAGAAAGAAACATATGAGCAATTACCTGGAGACAGGCTTTGGGATGTCCAATTAAAGACTACATTCACCAGCTGGGAGGAGGCATACCTACCTGCGGGCTATTAGCTCCATGTGTACTTTTCACGCTAGACGCACACTTTAAGGCTCACCTCGTAGTCAGGCTACTCCACACACGTAATTAACATCCCGTTTCTGGAAGGATCTTCTAGGTGAGCTATGGACACCGTTCCATTGTTGTCTAGAAACAAGTGTCGCCTCATCTAAGCTTTTTTTGTCATCCTGAATCAAAACGCATTACTCGTCAGTCCCCTCGGAGAGGTATTGTTTGTTTTTAATTGATACCCTCCAGTGGATTTGTGTGTTCATGTACAGAGACACATGTTCACACACACACACACACACACACATGCAGGTGGCAGCCTTGAGCTTGAGGTGGCAGTGGCAGTGCCCACTCCGGGACTGGTCCCCAGCTGGTGCACAGTCCTAGTAGGACGCCTTGTGTGTGTGTGTGTGTCGGTAGGGTGGGTGAGGGCATGTGTGTGGCAAGAGGCTGGATAGGGGCTAGGGCTAGGCAGAGACTCCAGCTGCCGGCCCCCAACCGCCCCCCCCCCCCCCCCCACCAACCCCCTCACACACACACACACACAGCTCACTGCCTGCAAGCAGATGGAGCCTGTCAGGGAGGGGGGGGGGATTGAGGCCGATGTGGAGGGGAGACGGTGGGATGGGTGGAACAGCAGAACGGATAGCGCCGGAACGTACGAGCCCAGTGTGTCCTCCAAGTCCTGTGGCACAAATGAAAGGACTCAATCTGAAACTAGTTGTTGTGTTTTCCTGCTGATGGTCCCGATCTGAGAGAGGGCAATTATCTGTAACATGTGGATGGGGGCGGCTGTGGTGCCTCTTGTCAGCGTCTTCCTCACTCAGGTCTCTTTTACGCACTGAACCAGTTTGATTAGAGCCGATTATACACTTCACTCTCAAAGCCAATCACACAGCACTTAGCATCTTGAAGAAAAGGAGTCCTGTTCTCCAGTCAAGGTGCAGAACGGCTGGTGAGACTCTTAAAACAATCCCATCTCTACCATCTCTCCCATCTCGTAATCAGTGCTTCCACGGAGGTGCATTGTTCCTTTAATTGATGAAGCGCTGGACTGTTGAAACAAGCTATTTTTCAACCCCCCCCCCCCCCCCCCCCCCCATGCACACACACATTCTCGTCTAAGGAGGCAACAGAAGGTGTACTGTGTCTGTATTTCAGGGAGACGAAGGAGAATGCTGTGCATTGTCCCTGGGAAGGCTGTCGCAGTAACACTAAATATTGCTGAGGCTCTGTCTCATCAGGGCCCACAGCATATACATGCAGACAGAAGTGCTGGCCTAGGAGGGAAATCTAGCCACTTTTTCGCCCCCCCTGCCTGTTTCTGATGACGCCCAGTGAAATATAATGCAGGCTGCATTAGCTCACAGACGGAGAGATAGATAGAGAGAGAGATAGAGAGAAAGAAAGAAAGAAAGAGAGAGAGAGAGAGAGAGAGAGAGAGAGAGAGAGAGAGAGAGAGAGAGAGAGAGAGGGAAAGAGAAAGGGATAGAAAGAGTGTGAGAGAAAGAGAGTGGGAGAGAGAGAATGGCCCAGATCGGACCTAAGCTAGGGGACACGTAGGGGACAGAACAAGACTGAGAACTCACACGCACGCACACCAACACACACACACAAGCACAGACATACACACGTGCATATAGAACTTTGGTGAGGCAATGAGTGTCGTCATCGAGGATTTTGATTTAAGATGATTTAAAGGCACTTTACCAGACAGCGATTAAGGAATCGTTCAGGGCTCAAGTTTTTCAATGTTGTATCTGTCTACTTTCAAGATGTTTTTTTATTTATTTTTATCTGAGACTACATTTACTGGTAATCTTTCTACGAGAACCCTATCTTTTTTTGGTAGCAACCAGTGTATTTTATCATGGTGGCTGCGGCCTTGAGTGGGAGTCGAGTAAAGTAGAACCCAGTATTCCACCTCGAGGGAACAGCTCATCCCAAACTCACTCCCCCACGTAATCACATGAATCGGATAGATTGCATTTATACAGACACTTGAATTGCCATGTGACAGTTTAATAGATGACCTGCTAACAAACATAGTTTTTATTCCCCTCAAAAGGAAAAGGGGGAACAAAAAATCATTACCCACAACAGACAGACAAACATTGATGTGTCACATGTGATAAATAGAGACATATTTCTGGTAGCTGCGGTGGGCTGCTGTGTACCGGGTGTAGATCCCCATCTGCTGATGTCATTATTATCTGCTGGATTCGACCCAGTCTGTCGTTGTGGAGGCTGAGGCTGGAAGAGCCAGGAGCCAGGAGGATTCAGGAGGAGCCAGAAGGACTCGGGAGGATTCAGACAGGACCAGGAAGAGCCTGGAGGAGTCAGTAGGAGTCAGAAGGGACCAAGAGGAGCCTGAAGGGGTCAGGGTGCTAGGTTCAGCCACCTGCCCATCCAGTAGCCAACCTGGCAGGCAAGTCAGACAGGCCATGCAAAGCTCCAGGACACTACTGTAGCTTCTCTTCTCTCCCTTCCTTTCCTTTCATCTCCTCCTCCCCTCGCTTCTCTTCTCCTCACACGCTGCTGGCATTATTGAGAGTGTTATATCCCAATTCACAGCTGTATTGGTTTTTAGATTGGGTGTCTGGACGACCCACTGTTTGAGTGAAAGAGTGTCCAGCACAATGAGAAGACATAGACCCTCCAGGATATTGTATGTACATGCACTTGCGTAAGCACAAACACAGATGAACACGCATACACACACACACACACACACATGCATCTGGTTGTAAGTTGTATTCTAAAAGGCATGTTCAGCTTCCACCAGTAGCATCGTGGTGGTTCTTAAAGAGGACATTACTGCAGAATGTTCTGTTGATGAAATAAGAGATTATTACCTTTAATGCTCCATACATGCCCCAGACACAAAGCGCAGTTCGACAGAAATTATCCCGATACATGTGCATCCTTCAAAGAGAGCATCATAAGGGCCTCTTCATTAAAGGAAGACATGACACATCGGAAAAAAACATGAGGCTCTAATGGAATGTGTGTGAGGGTGTGTATGTTTCATATTTACCTCCCTTTTGGAAACCTCTGAAACTCACTGTTGATTATCTGTATGTTACGTAAAAAGATGAATAGCTGGGCGGTACTAATAGGGCTCTGCAATTCTATGGCAATTTTTTCCTAAATTGGAGCTGCAGGCCTGTGCTCATCTTGGGAGTAGCATAGCACTGAAAATGGCTGTGGCCCAGCCTCTAAACGAAACGTTGCTGTTCAGAACGATTTGTAACAATAGGAGATGCCACTAATGATTCCTTGAGGAACTCTCCTCGTGTCTGCAAATATCCTTACAGAACTCCTTACAGTTCAGAGAAATCAGCAGAGAGAAGAAAAAGGTTCTGAGAGAAACCTCATCTGGATCCAGAAGGTCCTACAGTTATGGCAAAGTTAAGGTTCCTATTACATTTTTTAGCTTCACAAAAAAAGACTGACATCGAAACAACTACATAACTGAAACCAAACAACGCTGTTTTCTGTTAAAGTATAAAATGTATTATGGTTTACACATTTGTTCACAATATAGTACATATTAACATAAATAGTTTGAAATTATGAAAGAAAGATGGCTATACTTTTTGATTGTTTCTGTTGAAAAGGTGAATACGTTTGTTAATGTAGTAGTCACATGGCTGTAAATGTGGATTCCTCAGGTGAAGATAAATGAACTTGTGACTGACACTGGTTCGTCTGAGAATGAGAATAAATCTTCTCTCCTCAGCCCCAGTTAATAAATGGCGGTGTGTACGGTTTGGTTTCTGAGATTAAAGTAGCTCTCTCTCTCTCTCACCCAGGAGACGGACTAGAGGAAGAAGGAGAGTGCTGCAGGGGGTTTCCAAAGCCATATCATTTGTGGAGAATTTCAGCAACCTGGGCTTTTTCAATTAGCTTGTGCTGTTTCTATGGCATCAAGCAGGCGGGGTGTAGAGCTAAATATGATAGATGTTTAATAGTGGTGTAAACGCTGTCTTTTACACCTTAAACAGCCATGGAGTGAGGGTCTATTCAACAGAGTACAGGGGATAGACTGAGACATCAGAGGGAAAAAAGCTTTTTTTCTTATTCTAATGGCAGAAAGATTGCAGTGGTTTTGTCTGTGAGTGGAACAGTGTGACAGTGACGTTTGTACATTGTACTAAATATATAGTTTATGCTGTATGCACATCTGTTTGTCTGGAGAAGGGAATATTCTTCTTTCCTTGGAGGAAGCAAGTAAATTGTAAGTCAAGCACTGTACAATAAGATTATAGGTTAATAGTAATATTATTTGCACAGGGTATATCATGTTTTATGGTAGATATATCGTAATGTAATGATTCTTCTCAACTCATTAATGCATACTTAATATTTTATGGCTTACAGTATATTTTATTGCTTCTATCTATGTTCAGCACTGGTCTTACAACCATTAACTGGGAACACTCTCATAAAATAAGCTATCATTAGGAGGTGCTGTATGTGACAGCCTGGTGACCCTGTGACCCTAGCCTTGAACTTTCAACCTCAGCTGTGACCATCTGACCCTCCTGGTTGGCATCGCTCGCTGACCAGAGGGTCCCATTGGCTCCAGGCCCCGACCATGTGATTGGGGGAGGAGGGGCAGTTGGCTTGCAGTAATGGACATGTGTTTAAACCCAGCTGGGGCCCCTACATTGGCCCCTCGTCAGGGCCCTAGACACTTTCTCATCTCTGGGCTCAGTGGAACAGAGGGAGTTTGGTAATTCACTGGCACAGTTGAAAAATGGATCTAGAGATTTTGGAACTGTTCCTCCATTGAACAAATTCCTAGGCTTTAGTTATTGGGGAACACTTAAAGACAAATTTGGTGTGTGTGCATGTGTGGGGGGGTGTGCTTAGGGAGGTGCGCACAGGGGGAGTTAAGAACTGAGCAGAGATCGAAGTTGAAACCCTGTTGGTCACATCTGTGGGCTGGGCCTCTGCTGCCCTGGTTGGTTGGTCAGCTGGCAGGCTGGAAGTGATCACCGGCTTCTCTGTCCTCGGAGCAGCACCCCTGTCTGTGATCACACCGCGCCAGGGGACTGGAGAAGAACATTCATCTTAGTTGTCACAAACGTTCCCTTGGGGAGCGGTGTTTGAGAACGCCACGACGAGACCAGACTGGCTGCTCCACACCCACGCACATGCACGCACACTGATATGAACACACACACGCACACCGACACACAGACAAGCACACACACCGCTGTTATCTCTCCCCAGCAGTGAGGGAGATCATTAGATGGGAAGTTAAAGAGGCTGAGAAGGGGACAAAAGACACATTATGCAAATGTTGTTTGATTTTGGTCTATTCTGCTTCACTGGGAGTAGATCTCTTTCTCTTGAATCTCTCTCTCTCTTGCTCTTTTTTCTGTCCCAACCTTTTCCCACTCCCTCCCTTTTCCTGTCTCACCCCTGTCTCTCTTTCTCTTTCTCTCTGTTTTTTTTTCTTTTCCTAACCCTGTTCTCTCTCTCTCCTTCTTTCTCTTTGTCTAGCCCCCCTTCTACCCTCTATATCTTTCTCTCTCCCTCTCTGTCTTTCTTGTTCTCACTCTGTCTCACTGTCTCTCTCACTCTCTCCCTCTGTCTCTCTCACTCTGTCTCACTCTGTTACTGTCTCCTTGGCCCCCCACCCACCCTGCCTCTCTGTCAGTGAGTGCTCAGGGCCAACCCTGCTCCTTAATGTGAGAGGCCCTCAGCCCGGCTTCTGTTAATTGGGCCCCGAGTGGAGGATTGTTCTCTAATTGATGTAGATCTCCTCACCTCAGCCGCACCCCGACCCTCGATCAGAACCTCCTGTCTGAGCTGGGCTGACACACTCCTGTGTTGTTCCTCCTGTGACCTGGTCGGGTTTTGGAGACAGAACAATAGACAGCTGTACGGTAATTGCAGTGAAACACTGCCTCGTAAGATGGATATTACTATAATATGAAGTCACCGGTTGTTCATTAACTGACTTTCACAGTGGAGTAATGTGGCTTTTGATCTTGGACAATTATAGTCAAATGAGAAGCCTTTTTAACAGTGTGAACTGTCTGTGCTCCTGTCAACAGAAGGACCTGGTGTGTGGACTCAGAAGACAGGAGGTCAAATGGAGAATGCACAACGACAGAACGATAAAGAGCGCCAGGGGTGTTGATGGGAGAAAACACACGTCTTGGGGGGAACCCTAACCCCTCCAACAAAGAGCCGTGTGGTCAGGGGAGTAGCAAAGATTTGCATGTGTATAGACGAGCAGACACACACACACACACTCTCTCTCTCTCTTTCTTTCACACACACACACACACACACACGCACACACACATACATGCACAGATATTCACACACATGTATACACGCATACTCACACACTCACAGGAACACACACACACAGACACACACACAGCACAGCAGGGTGTGTTCGAGGGACCCCCTTTCAGGGAGAACAATAGCCGTCCGGCTCATTCACATGCAGATGAAGACAGAACACGGAACAATCAGGTCTCCACCTCTCTAGAGCCACAGCTATATTGCCACCTCTATAGAGCAGCAGTCTACTCCATCTTCACCTCTATTATTATTAGAAACTGCAAGTGGCAGCTTGGATCTAAGACGGATTCGAGAAACCGCAGATAGAGTGCGGCTAGTTAGATCAACACTTCTATTATTGTTTTTGTTCATTTTATGTTAAGCACTTTGAGCTGCGATTCTTGTATGAAAAGTGCTATATAAATAAAGTCTTACTTACTTACTTAATTACTTACTTACTTACTATAGAGCCACAGACAGTCTGCTCTATTTAATCTCTTTAGAGCCACAGACAGTCAGCTCTATTTTCACCTCTTTAGGGCAGCAGTCTACTCCATTTCCACCTCTATAGAGCCACAGACAGTCTGCTCTATTTCACCTCTATAGAGCCACAGACAGTCTGCTCTATTTTCACCTCTTTAGAGCAGCAGGTAGTCTGCTCTATCTCCACCTCTATAGAGCCACAAACAGTCTGCCCCATAGATTCACATTACTACCACTAGACATATCATTGCATTGAGCCATGTATATTGCTTTGTGTTGTTACCTTTTGTGTGCATGTGTGTATGTGTGCGTGTGCGTGTACTGTACGTATGTGTGTGAGTGTGTGTGTGTGCTGCATGTGAGTGTGTTCATTCTCCTCTTCTTCTAAGGAACCATATAGAATTCCATCAGAGCTCCCACTCCCCCGACCTCTCTCCTCTTCTCCCCCACTTTAAACCACCTCTTTGGTGTTAATCATCTTCTACAACTGCTTATGGGGTCAGGTGATTTAGGAGGCTATTCGGCCAGGCTGTTTGGCAGCAGTAGTCAGGAGCTAAACACTCTCACCCTACTATACTGGGTGGGACTGGAGACACACAAACACACGCATGCATCCATGCACACACACACACACACTGCTGCATACTGTATTGTATGCACACACATGGGGGGTTGACCAAAATGAATTCAGTCAATTGATGAAGCACATTTGATCAAGCCAAACAACGACAACATACTTTTGATGTAAAAAGCTTTATAATGTAATATTTGACATACTGTCTGTGTTGTTTTTTGTTACAGCTATATAATGGAACTGTCATCCCTACTATCTACTTATATTCTGAATTAATGAAACAAAATTTACCCCAACCATGACACACACACAGAAAAACACACGCGCACGCACACACACACGCCCTCTTTTGCTCTCTCACTGCTGCTCTGTGGGGGAAAACAAGCTCATTAGCCAGCTAAGTGTCTGATCGAGTCTATCAGTGTCAGAGCTGGGACATGAGATGGAGAAGGATGAGGGGAGACTGTGGACTCCTCATACAGATAACCTCCAGCAGCAGAGATTGATAGCAAGCCAGGCCAAGCAGATTATCACTGTGCCACTCTCTCGCTCCCTCTCTCTCTTTGCGTTGATGAGTATCTGATGAGAACACATCATGCCATCAATAGGTGGGCAGGTTAGGAGGAATGAAGACAGACTGGAGGACAACCTACTGGAGAAATACAACGCAAGCCCCGTCACGTCCACAACCACAGTTGTTGATGTTAGTGAGAATGATCTATTTATGATACATTCCGATTAATTAATCAATGAATTAGCATATGAACCACTTTTTTGCTGGTAGTTTGATTAAAATGTGAACGAACACTCTTTCACGTCTCTTTAGGGTCTTTGTCTTCTGTGTCTTGAGCTGTTTGATGATTCTGATTCATTCTGAGTAGTACTGAGCACGTGCGAAGAACAAGCTGGCCTCTTCCCAAGCTGTGTCTCCCACCATGGTGGATTCTGGGAGAGCGTTTGCTGGGGTAAACAACGGAACATATGGTTCGCAGAACCTGCCGATTGTTCCGCAAGCTCACAGCAACAACATCAGTGGGGGCCATGCAACAATAGAACGTTGTGTCGGCTCTAGAACTGAGCCAGGAGTCCGTGAAACAGGGAGGGGGTGCTTCTAATTGGTGGGAGAACTCAGGCACGGAAGTGAATTCAGTGATTAACGTGAGTTATGATCACACATCCCCCGTCTGTGTGTGTTTTCTGGACAGGGCAGTGTGTGTGTGTGTGTGTATGTGTGTGTGTGCGTGTACATTCACGTGCGTGTGTGTGTGTGTGTGTGTGTGCAAAGGGGAGAGGGAGTTGCGGGACCCCCTTGGAGCACCAACATGCTCAGACTCACGCCCACTACCACAGATGGTGCAGGTGACTCAGTCTGTCTGCCACACACACACACATGCACACACACGCACATACAACTCCTCCAGACAGTATGCGTACGAGATGTAAATGACTGCAGAGCGTTGACAGCAATTGATTAATTACACTAGATAAACCAGTGTGAGTGCATCTGTGTGCGCGTGTATTTAGCGTGTGTGTGTGTGCATGTTGCGTGTGTATTTGATAAATGATCAAACTCGTATTTATAAAGAAACTGTCAGGAGTAACACGCAGAAACAGCTCCTGACTACATCTCTGTACCAACGGATCACGACAACTGCAAGTCAGTCCATATAACCGCATGCAGTCAATTCCAGACACAAACTGTACGATACTACGGTATTTCCTCCTTCAACGTTGACAGTAATTATCCCTGAAGCTCGAAAACAAACGCAGTAATGGGAGAGTGAGCGTCAGCACGTTGCAATTCAGCTGTAGCCTGATAGCTGCAGCCTGTTTTGCTAGCCCCCCTCCACGCTGCCGGGACCCTGCGGGGGGACGTGTGACTGATGAGGCTCGGCTGTTTTCAGAAGAGCAGCCAGCCGTCCAGCTGAGCGTGAGCAGGGGAGGCTCCGTCTCCAGAACACCGGAGAGCTCCGCCTGCTTGCGAAATCGGTTAGCGGAGATGTCGCTAACTACGACTGCCGTGCTAACTCGCACCGACACACACACCAGCTCTTGCTGTGTGTTGCTGTGCGGGGCCTCACTGCACGGGGGCTCACCTGAGGGGAGGACACACACACATGCAAGGGTGGTAATACACACATGGCGGGTGCACAGACAGATCGAGACACAAACAGAAACACACACACACACAGGTAATCCTCACAGCAGCTCGGTAACCTTGCCACAAAGCCTCAGGTGTGTTTGTGTGTGTTTGTAGTACTCATGTGTGTGTTTACAGGCCTAAAGCTGTGGTGATTATCCTTTAACACAGCGAGAGAACACCAGTGTCTTAACACTATGATACTGCCTCTGAACTTCACAATGGGGTAGATTTGTCAATTGCTGATATGGAGAGAGAGGAGAAAGGCGGAGAGAAGGATTGTCAGCGTGTGAGTGGGAGAGAGAGAGGGAGAGGCAAGGCAGGAGGGAGAGAAAGGGTATTGAAGATCAACAAGCAAAAAGAGCATCATCGATCTTGCAACCACCTGCCCCTATACCTCACTTGCAAATGAACACACTAAGGATTGGTTTGTAATTACATTGAGATGCATCCCTTGAACCTCATCGCAAGCTCATTGTTTGTGTGTTCACCCAGACACCAGACAATGGGGACATCCCATAATAAACAGCTGTTACATACAGTAGGTAATTACAGAGGCTGGCAACAGAGGGGCTATATGTCTGTCTGGTCTGGTTATACCCACGAGCCCCATTTCTCTCATACTGGTCGCTAGGGAGACACATTAAATTAGCCCAACTGATGTTCTCAACTGTATATGTTCCTCCTCAGCCACTATCCAGCAGGGCCCAGTCAACCCAGGTGCAGGCCAGACCTTAGGCTCGGTCCAGCAGATGAGACCGAGCGCCTGTCCCCATGGGCCAGTTAGCTTAGCATTGTCACTCAGGGCCAGCGTGGACAGCTGGGTTAGCATTACTCACCCAAAGCTAGCTTTCTGCCATCCATCACAACTGATGGCTTAGCCTAGCGAGCTAGCGCAGATGTGTTTTTGCAAACACCATCAGAGGCTGACAGCAGCTAGCCAGGGTCCCACATGCGACCCGCCCTTTATTCCAATTTGGAGCAATTAGCCTTGGGGCTGAAACGCCCAGGCCTGGTACCCTGGGACGGGAGAGCCGGCGGGGGCCACAATGCTAGGCTACGGCTACGTTAACTCCCCCATCGGCTCAGCTGTGTTAGCCTGCCTGTGACATCTAAACCAGTAATTCATGGCAACATTAACAGCATTGATTAACATATGTGCCAGTGGCGCTCTGTCTGCGGCAGAATTCCCTATTGATCTCAGTTTGTGTGTGCGTGTGTGTGTGGGACTGTGTGTAGTGGGACCGGTCTGTTTGATCCTCATTAGCTCAACTCCGAGAGATCCTTTGGGAGGAAGGAGAGGAGGCGTTTCCTTGACACGGCTATAGTGGGGAGGGTGGGTGAGGGGTCACTGCCGGGGGAGAGGGGGTCAGTTTTCTCTCCATTTTCTATTGAACCGTTATTCATATAGTCTCATTACAATTGATGAGAAGCAATCGGGCCTTTGTATGTTGGTCCTGCTGGCAAAAACATGACAACTAATCAACCACCTGGCATATTTTACTATTATGTTATATTTTTTATATTGTTGAATTTTTTCCATCCCATTTATTTTAGCTTTTAGTCACAGACTAACCAAGGGCTCGCTTGGTAGACTTGTCTCACTGATTTGCGGTAAACAAACAAACATAGTTCGAATTTCTATTGTCTGTTCGCCACAACAAAGTGAAGCATTCTTCATTCCTGAGGTCGGGGGTATTGACAGAGAGACAGATAGCCACAAAAGAAGCCTCTGTGTGTTTCAGCGTCGACACAGATAGAGAGGAGTACAGATCTTTCTGCCAATGTGCATGAAGAGGAGAATCTATCACAGCTCGACTTTACTGTCAGACTCGGTCTCCGTGGTTACAGTCCTGTCAGGGACTGGACACAGCCATCCCATCATCTCCAGGGGTTCCCATGGTGACAGGCCTGTCCCAGCAGCCCGATGATGTACTGTGGACCAGAGGTGATTTATAGTTGTGTGTGACTGCTCGGAAGAAGAGTAGAGAGCTGGCTAAATGTGGGGAATATCACAGCAGACTGCCAAACCAGCACAACTAGTAACTGACAAAAAGGCAAATGAATGTAGACTTTCATTCCCCATGTGACACAAAAGTGATTAGACTCCACAGGTACATCTTGCAATACTCCCCGGTTCAAAAACACCCTTCTCTAGATTGTGCTACAACTCAAAATCTGTAATGAAGACTGCCAACCGCAACAGGAAATCACAGTTGATGACAAATTGGCCTCTTGGCCAACATAAACCGGTTTAGGACCAACCCAATGTGGCCTGGCCTGGGTTTGCTTTGGAGGACTTTTGTAGGACTGTCTCCTCTCATTTGTGCCTTTGTAGCAATCGGAAGACTGTTTCATTGCACTTCCCCATCTCCCTGTGGCAAGCTTATTACCCAGAGTGCTTTGCCAGGTGCTGAGGGGGGAGGGGGAGGGCTGCACATACACAGAGTGGTAATGGAGGGAATGAGGAAGGGAGGGAGGGGCACAACCCAAAAAGAAGAGTAAAGAGCAAAGGAGGGAGGGAGAACTGATGTTGAATAGATGGCTGATTCAAGATGAATGGTCCTCTTGAAAAAGGAGATGGGGTCTCTCCTCTCACTGTGTGAAAAGAAACATTCACCCGCTGCCACTCATAAATGGCGTGTATGAGTGTGTGTTGGTGTGCGTCTGTGTGTTTGTGTGTTTCCATCTCTCTATCTTTCCAGGCCTTGTGTATAGGGTGTTGAGTGTGACAGACAGTGCCTACAGTTTCAGCTCCTTCAAGCTCGTGAGCTCATTAAGGCTCACTGGATAGCTTAGCCTCCAGACGTTACTTTTGGTTTGGCCTGGAATCAACAGTGTCCCGTAACCAGTCCTCCACACCCCCCCCTCCCCTCTCCCTCTCTTCTCTCCTTTGTCTATGCTGCTTTCCCCCTCCTCCTCTTCTATGTTTCTCTGTCTCCGGGGCCCACCTCCGTCTCACTCCCTGTCTCTGCTTCTCTCTTTATCTCTGTCTCTTCCCCTCCCCTTCATTCTCTTTTTCTCATTTCACCTTTCTCTCTCCTCTTGTTTTATCTTCTCGTTCTTTGATTCCATGTTTTTTTGTGATCTTTCTATGGTTCTTGTCCTTTGTTGATTTTTTTTTGTTATCTTTAGGCTTTTCTAAACTACCGAATGTTTCCCAGGACCAGTTAATCCAAATATGTTGAGGGGGATTGAGCACAGGCAATAGAATACAGTTGGGGCAGCACTGGGTAATAGAACAGAGATGGGGTAATAGAACACAGGTGGGGCAAAATAACACAGGTGGGGCAATATAAGATAGTTGGGGTAGTATAATATGAGGGGTAACAGAACATAGGGCAATAGAAAACTGGTTCTAGAGAACACAGGTGAGGTAATAAAACACAAGTGTAGCAATAGAACACAGATGGGGGAACAGCATTACGCCACACCTTACAAACACATCACATCACTTGGCCCAGATGTCACCTTCCTAGATAGCCTTAAATGACTGTAACCTTCAGTCCAACTGATTAATGCACCCTACTACACACATGGTTATAATGTCACCCGCAGCAAAGCCCCTCATATTGGATTTGGTAAAAGTCACTTAATCCACCCCGAGCCACGAGATTTGAAATTTAGCACGCTCTGAGTTACGAGCTTGATTTAGCATAATCTGCTTTCATAATTGCTGTTGCGCACACACCTCCGTATTTGCAATTCATTCAAGGCTATTAAGAGAGAAAATTCAACAATTCGCACCTTGGAAAAAAATAAATTACCAGAGCTTTAAATCTTTCATCGGCTATAACATGCACTTAACCTTTCTCACACAGGGTCAAACTAGTTCAAACTCCATCTCCATCAAAGCGTTCCCATGGTGGAATGGGCTTCTCAAGCAGGAAGTGAACATCAGGGGTGTGTCCCCCAGGGTCACCTTGGGCCAACCTGGCCGCTCTTTTCAGCTCTATCTGGAGCTAATTATCAGGATTCCGGTCACACTAGAGGGTTCCGTCGTGGTGCGAGTGGATCCAGAGGTCCGTTGCCCATATTAATGTCCTCCTCAGACAGCCCCATGCGTCTGTAACGCCCCCTGATCTACTGGAGATCACACAGGCCTGAAAGAACGGAGACAGCATGATTAATACCAGGAGGCGTAACGCCTGAATACATATGAAGCTAACGCTAATGCTAATGCTAACACCCAGCGAGGTCACGGTAACATAAGACCAACGGCAGGCTAGGTAGCAGTGCGCTAAGAAGCTAAAGCTCAACCTAATGCATATGTCAGGCCGGGTCACAGCTGAATACACATGAAACTGACTCCAAATCAAATGCATACGTAAGTCTGGATTACCGTTAAATACATATGATGTTAACGCTTAGAGGCTAATGCTAATTTGCTATCCACAGCAGGGGCTAACAGCTGTATAATAAAGCTACCATCAGCCACGCTACACTAAAAGATGACATGGGTCTGATTACACCTGGAGCAGGGAGAACGCTCCTCTCTGTTCCTGATAAAGGAGGCAAACAGCCAGCTATGACTGATAGTGACCTCCAGCTCCTGACCACTAGCCAACTTTGACCCTGTCTGACATACCCAAGGGACAGCTGCAGTAAGATGACCCTTGACTGAGCAGGCCAGAAGGTGAGAGGTCAAGACCAGTCCCCTAGCCCTTCTTGACCTCCACAAGGCCTTTTCCCTTCTGATAAACCCAGTGCGATGTTCATTAAACTGTGTGGGTGTGTCTGTGTGTGTGAGTTTGTAAGTGTGTGCATTTGAATATGTACACTTTTTGTCCTTTGTTTGGCTCTGAGTGTGTGTTCTGCTCAACCTTGGCAGAGGTTCAACACAAACACATTCTCAGTGTTCCTCTCTCTTACTCTCACTATCTATCTCACCCTCTCCTTCTCTCTTGGTCTCTCACTCTCTCTTTCTTTGTCTATCTCTTTCTCTCTTACCCCCCACACCCCTTCTACCTCTCCCCCTTTACGCTCTGTCTCTCTTTTTATCTCTCCCTCTCTCTCTCTTTACTCTCTGTCTGTCTGTCTCTCTCTGCCCCCCCACCTCTCTCTCTCTGTCTCTCACCCTCCAGGTGATTGTAACCCAGTGGATGTCTCCTGAAGCCTGTTCTCTCCTGTGATGGCCCAGGCGTCATGTTTCATACAGCCATCTGCAGCACCTCCAGCACGGAGACAGAGAGCTGCAGATTGCTCTTTATCTCTCCTCCTCTTCCAATCTCCTCCTGCTCTCCGTACCAGCTGCCAAGATGAAAGAGCGGACTGAGGAGAGGTGAGGGGGGGGGGAGCAGAGGAAGGAGAGATGGGGGGGGGGGGGCGGAGGATGGTGAGGAGAGAGGCTTGAGAGAATGTGGAGAATCACTCTGCTGGTTGTCTTGGAAGACTGAATAGTTTAGAAGAAGAAGAGTGTGGTGGGGAGGGGGGGAGGATGTGTGTGTGTGTGTGTTTGAGCAAGTGAGTACATGTGCATACCTGAAGATCCTAACACAAAATCCTAGTAGATGAACACACCATCTCCACTGAGCAACACAAGGCCTTTTCAGAGACTAAAGTGTGTGTGTGTGTGTGTGTGTGTGCGTGTCAATCCGGTGTTTAGCATTTTCTGCTCTCTCATTGTTGTGTCTGTCCAGCCCCTCCCTAGATGGTTGCCAGGTTCATAAATATGCACAAGCATGTGAATCTGCATAACGGGTAGTGTGATGTCACAGTCCTACTGTATGACACTAATACTGGCAGTAAAACACAGATGGGCTACAAATCTGTCGATAGCTGTTGTCCACAAGTGAATTTGTTCACCGAAAAGAAAGGTTGTTTCTGCCATTATTGCTGATGTACCATATATTTTTAATTAGGTTCTATTTAGCCCCAAATATGTTTAAAATGTCATGTTCCTCATAAACAAAAAATGAATACTAATCAGGCTGACATGTAACTGTCTAATGGTTGGAAGTGAAGAGCATTAAAATAACAATTATAACAACGCCCTTTGCAAGGTATTCAGAGTTTTTTTTCCTTGCCTGAGAATGCCATAATGCCATGCAAATGGCTCTTTCCATTGTAACGTCTTGCTTACTTAGCACTCCTTTATCCTCCTCCTCTTCTCCTGTCCTCCTCCTTGCCAGTCTTTATCCACTCATTTCAACAGTACTTACCCAGTACTCAAGGGCTCTCAGCCCAAATGGCGGTGAAACTCTCATTACACACTGCCTCCCTCTAATGTTTGTATTGATCTCTCACACAAAGGACAGACCCCCCCCCCCTCAATGCCAACACTCCCGCACACTCACACACACATACAAACATATACACACACACACACACACGCTAACAAAGAAGGCATCCCGTATGAGTAGTCTAATGGCCAGCCAGCCAGTCAGCAGTCAGTCAGGAAGTCGATCTCCCTACAGAGCTGTTCCTGGTGGCTCGATCCTCAAGGAGCCCCAGAAACACAGACGCACACTCACACAGATGCACTCACACAGATAAACAGGGTGACCACCAGGAGCAGAGCAGTAAAGTGTCAGTCAAGATGGTCAGAGATTCACATTCAGTCAGACAGGGGGACACAGAGGGTAGATGCAGGGAGGTGGGGGTGGGGGGTGGAGGGGGAGATATGAGAGAGACGGAGGGGAGACACAGTCAGGGGAGCAGAGATATGAGGAGGGAGACACAGGAGGGGAAAGTGTGTGTGTGTGTGTGTGTGTGTCAGAGACAGGGAGGAGAGCCACCAAGTCAGCCTGTCGCTTCCAGACAGCACAGATACTGTAGCAGTAATTATGCTGCCCGTGAGGGGAAACATTTGGTTTGGAATCTAGATTTTAATTTGGTCTCCGAGTTCCCTATCTGTATGGCAGGGGCTGGCGGGGTGGGGGCTGGTGTTGTGGGGGATAGGTGGGGGGGGGGCCCAGAGGTCTGACGGGGGGAGATAAGAGCCGGCTGCAGGGTAAGCCTGATTAGGGGGGGGCAGTAACAGGCTTTGTTAAAAGGGGTAAATAGACTGGCCCTCGGCAGCCTGGGACAAAGCTGATATCACAAATCACCCACTCTGCGCACACGCGCACACATACACATGGACGAACATCTGCATACACACACACATGCACACACACACACCAACACACACTTTTACCCTTGCCAGGCCTGTGCTGGGTGCACCTGTCAGAGAAAACGGTGTAACTGTTGAGCACATGGTCGTCGCATGGTACTGTTTTTAAGTGTGTGCTACAACAAGGCTTTGTACAGTTCATGTGTGCGTGTGTGATGGATGGAATATCCACTAAAGGCGTGGTGGCGTGCGGACGCAAATGTGCTTTCCTGGCAAGCACATCGTGAGTGTGTGTGCACGTGCAAGTAAACCAGTGCGTGCCAGCGTGTGTGTGTGTGTGTGTAGCACCGGCACGGTGGCTAGCCGTTAGCATGCTGCCACAGGTTTTCTTGTTCCCCAGAGACAGTGATGAATGAACGCTCTCGGAGAACGGTGAGTCACAGGGCTCGTACTGTACCGCGCTCCCCTCCTATTGTTGTACTGTAATACCCACGTTCCTCAGCTCTAATTAAAACAGCCCCAGAAACAGCCCACCCCGAGACCCAGCCGAGCTGCCGACACAAAAGAGCCTGTTCCGAGTCTTCAAAAAAATGCCTGCTTCAGTCCGTTCCCCCTTCCTTGGAAGTCTCGGATCTGACTCAGAGGAGGGGGGCAACAGCTGTGTGATGCGTATTCACCTGTCCTTTCTCGTTTGATCAGAGATTACTTGAATGTGGGCTGGAGGGCGTGTGTGGTTGTTCACTGCCTAATGCCCTTTGCTAAATGCACAGAGCTGTTTCTCTGGCAATGTGGGTGTCAAGGGTCTCAATAGATGTGTGTGTGTGTGTAAGTGTGTGTTTGTGCGTCGGCATGTGGTTCTTGCGCTGAACTTCAGCTTCAAAGCATTCACTTCACCGACACAAAAGAGAACAGTAAGGGAGGGCATCTGTGAGGGTGTTGGCACAGACGTTTTCGCAGCGTGTCCATAGTCTTGTCATGTGTGTGTGCTTTTTGTGTGTGTGTGTGTGTCTGTGTGCACGTGCACCAGATAGAGAGAGAGAGTCAGAGTGAGCTGTTAGGTACGCATAGTCACACCTAGAGTGCCGTTCTAATGAGCATCTGTTAGCGCAGACCTGATTACCACGACGACAAGCTCCCGAGGTGCTTCTGCACATGCTCAGTGGCGCTCGGAGGCTCTCCACAGGCTCAACATCTGGCCTGTGACCTCATCAACACGCAGCAGAACTCTCAGCTCCGTAGAACTCACCTCTTCTCTGAGAAGATTTCAAATCAGCTCAGTGGAATTCCCGAGGATTCTTAGTCTTTTTTCTCTGTAGCAACACAACACATGTGACACACACTGATAGATATGTCCTCGACATATTGTGTGTGCGCTTACAGCATGTGCCTGCACGTGTATGAATGTGCACGTCTGTGTGTCTGTTTCCCAGCGGTGGTGTGAAGCACACAGGGGACACACACGCACACGCACACACACACGCGCGCACACACCCCCGGGGGGAAGAGCGTCGATGTGCATGGCAGCATGACAGAGACGAAACCACAGGAAGGTCACGGGCGCACGTTACGGAGCGCACACACCGCGCGCCGCACAAGTGCTCTCCCAAGGACGACAAAGTGCTTAGCCAGGGGAAGCCGCAGAAGTAGGTTAGCCTTGCACAGTCCAGCACAGTGCCACGCACTACGGGGGGCCTGGTCACTGCTCTCCATTCACCTAACCAGGAGACGGAAATAGGACAAGGCTCGAGCCAGGCTTTATGCTAGCCTCGAAACACGCCGTCTATTCATATATCAAGGAGATCCGGCTTGGTGTATTTGCTGGGTCTTTTGTCAGGCTGTTGCTGGCCAGTGGGCACCAGCATGGCAGTATTAGCTTGCGAGGATGGCCTGCTTTCTCTGCTGCAGTAATCTGAACAGGCCCAGACCCCCTGCTGTGTCACTGTGCTGCCGATTAGAGACGTCACACACACACACACAGATATACACACTTGCAAAGACATGCACACACTCAACAATAACACACACACGGACACACACAGTAAGCACACACACACACACTCACTCCCAAAGGCACACACACAACAACACACAAACAATGACACACACTGTAAGCACACACACACACACACACAGTAAGCCTGAATGCATGCTCACACACACACAGACACAAACATCCTCTCACCAAACACAGGCTCTAAAGCTCAGATGGGGGATGAACGAAAGCTTTTTTTCTACGACACCAGTAAAGATGTCAATAATTAAACCGTCTGTCAAGCTGCCTTTAACATAACTAGCAGTCAGGCCAGGTTTAAATATTTCACTAAGATTGACAACAACCGACAAGAACAAGAAGGACCCCACTGGATTTGACCACAATCTTCAACATGGAGTAACACAATACAGGCAGTCTTCATGACATAAGAGCTGACCTTTGCCTGCAACCCTCCCTCCTCTCAGCCAAGGTGATTGCATTCCTGCTCGACAATCTAGCTCCGATACACCTCATTATCCCAACAAGCTCGCAGCGACCAGTCCACCATATGCGCCGAGCCCTGGTCCTCCTCGCCTCTCCCCTGCCACCCCAGGATTCCCCCCTCGCTCTCCTCTGTGCAGGAAAAACTCCCTGTCATTACCTTAATTAGCGCTCAGGGTGGGCTGGCACCAGGCTGGCGGAGGGCTGGCAGAGGGGGCCGGGAGGGGCCGGACATCGCCTGCCCGGGCAGATGCGACCGTAGCTGGGAGGAGTCTCGCCGGGCGGTCCCTCTTCCCAGATTTTCTTTTCTTCTTCTCTCATACTGGCAGAGGGAGTGGTCGGGATGTGGATGTGGAAGTGGGGAGGCTGGGGGGTGGCGGGAGGGATGGAGGGAGGGAAGGAGGGAGAGAGGAGGGAATGGCGGGGGTGGCAGCGGCTCGGGTTGCGGCCCTGCGGTAGTGAGGCAACATCACTCTGGTTGGAGGAGGGAAAAGACACACAGATGCTCCGACAAGTCATTATCCCTCACACAGCAACTGTGAGCTGACAAGTTGAATGTCCGTCAGTGTAAATTGGCTGCGTGTAACCTCTGGCCTTAGAGAGGAGAGGAGAGGGGAAAGAGGACAGAAAAGAGGAGAGGAGAGGTAAGAGAATAAGCAAAAAGGAAAGGAGAGGAGAGGAGAAAAGAGAAGAGGAGAAAAGAAGAGGAAAGAGAGAAGAGGAGGACAGAAGAAACGAGAGGAGAGGAGAAAGGGGTAGGTGATGGGCAGATCCTGGCACCATAACAAGCTGGCAAGACCAAAAGAGGTAGGTGGCATAGGGCACAGAGAGGAGAGAGAGAAAAGGATGTACCCTAAAAGAGATTGAGTGTGAATTATCCAACATTCTCAGCACAACAAGTTACAACATTTCTGAACAGTTTATCCATACAACAAAGATGGCGACTAAAAACAGCCTCCCATCTCCTCAGACAAATGACATTTCAGCCGACCAATTAAAGCCTGCTCGTCCTCAGATTCTGTCACGACATCGAAATTGATTCGCTGTAGAATGAGAGGACATTTAATTTGGGGGCTGTGTGTCCGTAGTGTAATTTCGACTCCCTGGGGCGTCAAAGTTCTGTCAGATCCCCGCAGACACTCTCCACTAAGACCACTCACAATTAAATGGTTCAAGTGCCATTCAATTAGTCTGTTGAAGAGGCTGATGGTTGGGTTAATGAAGACTGCATTAATGCCTGATGATTGCTTATTAACATCGGAGCATACGGAACCAGATAAGACCAGATATTATTAATGAGCCTCATTAGTTATGCGCGAGGCTTCCTCTCTAACAGGGTTTAATAGAATATGTTGACCTATCACGGTCAGCCTGAAAGAGCTGATGTCATCGTTGTAACTGCAGTTTGTTAAGTTGCCTAACTCTGCCCCAGTGAAGTGGTCATGAGAGGAAGAGGAGAGGTTGCTGTCTGGACACAACAATGCACACATACCAGCCCTGGTGTGCACACACAAACACATACACATACACAACTAGACATACATATTAACCAAGGAAATCACGTACACAAACACACAGGGATACACACACACAGACACAGACACACACACACACACTTAAACAAATGAGCCTAGGCAAATACATTTGCACACATCGTGATTACAGTAATCTTACAACACATCAAGAAAGCCAATCCTACAGCGATGTACTTTGATATAGTACATCTGTGCGCTTCACCTTGCATCTGTGGCGTTTGACAGCCCTGTAGCCTGAGGCATCAACTGGTGGGTGTCAATAGATAAATCATGGAGACCAATAGTTACAACTTATCAATTTCTGTGAAAGAAACAATGTGAGAAAAATTATGATTATTCTTGAGATTATTCTGTTGGGATTGTTAAATCTGAACAGCAGTGCATGTGGGCAATCTGTTAGGCTCCAGATTATGTTAGTGCAGTGAGCTAAAGCCTAGAGGGAAATAACCTGTGTTGAGTAGAGACGGGCGGGGGAGTTTAGTTCATCCTCACATCCTATGTTAGATGGCCCTTCTGAGACAGGCTGGATTGATTCCTCTGCCGTGTTTGGGGCTAGCCTAGCCTGGTCTGGCCTGGCCTGGCTTGGAGCGTGCTGGGGCCCCCAGAGAGAGCCTCTTGCAGCTATCTGTTTCTTAATTTCACGCTTCATTTGAGATCAGACTCCACCCAACTATAGTGTGTGGGTACGTGTGTGTGTGGGTGTGTGTGTGTGTGTGTGAGAGAGAGAGAGAGAGAGAGAGAGAGAGAGAGAGAGAGAGATAGAGAGAGAGAGAGAGAGAGAGAGAGAGAAAGAGAGAGAGAGGGGGGGGGAGAGAGAGGGTAGAGAGAGAGAGAGAGAGAGAGAGAGAGAGAGAGAGAGAGAGAGAGAGAGAGAGAGAGAGAAAGAGAGAGAGGGGGGGGAGAGAGAGAGTGGGTGGGGAGTGAATCTGCAAACAAACACACACACACACACACATAGGACACACACATCAGAAGAGTACTCTGATGGGTCTTGATGTGGTAATTTACATTTGCTTGAGCAGGGAAACGGACACACACAAGTACGCAGACACATACTTGCACACACACTGAAAGCAAGAATAGGAATCTATTAACAACAGGCAGTTTATTTCAGTTTGAGGTAACTGTGTGCCTTCTCCAAGGGTACAGGGGATCATGAGTCAAGTTGACAAGCCAGGTGGAATTGTTTTGCTTTTATAAAGCATGCAATCATAGTCCCATTTTGTGCCTAACCGATGTTATGAGTTTGGCTGGAAGACTTTAAGAACAATAAAGCACATTCTTTATACCTCATCCACAACCCCTGCCCACCTACCCCCCATGGATACAGGCAATAATTCTTTTTATATTTCTTGATATATTTTCTTTCATGTTTTTAATGATAAACAGCTGTTTACAATCAGAGAAAGATTTTTGCTGACCTTGGGCTTTTCTGGATGTAGTTGTATTGTGGGAGATTTATTGGGAAAGCACCTTGCAAATTCACAACAACGTCAATATCACAAGGCTCTCACCCTGCCACAGAAATCCATTCCTTTTCACATCCCTTTCCCACTACAGCAGCACATACAGCTGAACGGCTGAACAGAGCCGGAGCACAACAGGGCATTTTCATTGTGGCCGCCGCCGTATAAATTGATGGCAACTATCAGATGTGAGCCAAAGCAATCGAGTCTTAGATTAGGTACATCTGTCGTGCGCACGATGGCAGGTCAGGCCCAGCTACATCAACCCCTCTGTTACATCTGTCTGGGTGCCCCCCCCCCCACTCCCCCCCACTCCCCCCCGCCCACTACTCTCCACACGCTAACCTGCTGGCTGGGGATAGATGACTGTAATCTAGAGAGAGAGGGAGAGAGTGAGGGGGGGTGAGGGAGAGGGAGAGGGAGAGGGAGAGGGAGAGGGAGAGGGAGAGGGAGAGGGAGAGGGAGAGGGAGAGGGAGAGGGAGAGGGAGAGGGAGACAGAGATAGAGAGAGAGAGAGAGAGAGAGAGAGAGAGAGAGAGAGAGAGAGAGAGAGAGAGAGAGAAAGAGAGAGAGAGAGAGAGATAGAGAGAGAGAGAGAGAGAGATAGAGAGAGAGAGAGGATGATTTGTAGAAAACGAGTCGTCGGCATTTGAATGACACCTCAATTCGGTCATGGGATGAATCCAACTCCAGGTAATTACTATCAAGTCTCCCAGACCACTCAACAGGGCCGCAACCCGAGACATTATATTGAGATTCTATTAGACTATCAACAGTACTTGAAAGGTGAACAGCAGTGGTACAGTCTCACACTGTCTGTGCCTTGTCTCCAACATGGGATATAATAGGGGTCAATTGTTGCCTTGTTAATCCATTATCAAAATCCCACAATGACCTTTGAGTGATATTTCACAGCAAGTGCCTCTCTCTCTCTCTCTCTCTTGCTCGTTCGTGCTGCTCTTCCTCACACCCTCTATCTCTCTCTCTCTCCCTCTCTCCTCTCTGTCTTTCTCTGCAACACAGAGGGTTGGAGGGTTTTTGGTCATCCAGACTGTGTGACCAAAGTTAAAATCAAACACCACATCTGCAGACTCACTGAGCTATTCCGTACATCAAACCACAAATCCATAGCCTGACTTTGTCATACTCATAATTCTAGTCAGAATATGAGTCTGAAACTGTTCCGTTGGGCTGTGAGTATGGAGCGTGTTTCAACCGAACCCGGAAAAAAATGCCTCTTCACTAAATTGGATAGACCTACAACCAATCAGAGCAACGTAATATGTTGTTTGTTGAAAACGAATTCAACCCCAGTTCTCTTTGGTGACGTGGTTGATTACGTTACTGTTGATCATCTGTCCATCGCATAAAGCCCGCCCTGACAATTTGATTGGTCCGAACATTTCCTGTTCGGACATACTTTTCCCCAAAACTAGCGACCCCGGCCCAGACCCAACTTTCCAACCACATTTTTTTGTGGGCGGGGCTAAGTTGGGCTGGCAGCCAGGATAACAAATCCAACAAATGGTTCAGTTCTCAAGCAGGTTTACAGTTTTATATTAAAACCCATTGGCTGAACAAAACTCTCAGTTGCCTGAATTCATGTAGCTAATTTTGCCAGTTTGTTGTCAATACCTTAAACCATTTCACATGGTAAAACACAATTTGCAGATCTCACTTAGAATTTTTTGCAAAACTCTAAACACTTTCTCATTTTTAAAACACATTCTGCACTCTAATGCACATGTCATCCATACTGTTAAACACAAATGGCAACAATCAAATACAAATAGAGAAAACATGTCATTGACTAAACACAACAACTCAAAATTGATTTCAAATGATGTGACACAACCAATATAAGCCAGTTCAGAGAGCAAACACGTTGTTGAAGGTGTGAAAATATTGCTTGTGATTTTGACAAAGTGCTCTGGCCTAACCAGCCCAAAGACAAGAAGAAGCACATTGATCACGTTTACTCCTTTGATTTTGTCCCTTTTACTGTAATATTGTATACTGTAGTACAGTGCATTGTAGGCTGTATACTGTACAATTAACAAATTGTATAGTCTGAACATTGTGCTTTCCATTTGTTGCAGTAACAGTACTGACTGCTCAATGGATTTTGACTGGTTGTAGGTTCATATCAAGAAAGAACAAGAGTGAGTTGTGAGTAGTGAGATGCAGGGTACAGTACTGTATAGGGGTACAAGGAGGAGAAAGAGCAAAACAATTGCAAAAAGCAGAGTAGTAATTTTGATCAATTTTGAGCTACTATGATAGAACATGTTTTTGTTCATCAAAAGACAATGACGGATAAATATGAAATTTGTTTTGAGATTACGTTAAAACTTCTCCCTGAGAACTATATGTTTTGAACAATGTGTTTTCTATTTTTGGGTGTATTGTTTACTGACTGCTTGATAGTGTATATAATTTTTTTATCACTTTGTTTATGATTTGAGAGCAGTATTTGATTTTGAGGACAGGTAAATCTGTTTTGAGGCGAAAGTTTCATTTTGCAAGAAGATTCAGAGGTTTTTTAAATAGTGCTTGAAGATGAGGTTTTGTGTTTACAGTTTTGAGAAAGTGGGTGACTGTTTCAAGAAATATGTTTTTACAATTGTGAAAAACTGTATTATTATTTTTCTTTGTATTTGCCTAAATGTTATGGTGTTATTTTCTAGGACCATGTTCATGATTTCAGTTTCTTGTTCAGGAGACAGAAGAGGTTCCCGACCACCTTGTGTTGGTAATCTTTAAGTTCTGCCAAACAAATAGTAAAATAATGTAAGTACTGTGTAGGAATACAAAGTACGGATACATTTCCCAAATACTTGAAACATACTTTATTTACAGTACAGTCCTACAGAACAGTCCACAGGCAATACTGTGCTACTGTACTCATTGAGTACTGTATTGATATGCAGTAGGCCTACTGACATTTTCTAGTGAGAATAGATATCTTACCTATTCTCATTTCGGAAAGTCCAGATGATGGATGCTACGGTGTACCTGCTCAAATTTGGCTGTACCCTTTGCCCAGCCTCCCTTATTGTTAGACCATGGTTGACCACATAGTCAACCAAAGTGACTCGGATCTCATCAGAGATTACGGTCCTTGGCCTTCCTCATCCTCGTCCTCCCCGTCCATCTCCTCTTACTCTCACTCCTCTGGCTCTGCCTTTGTTTCCAATGTTGGCATACATTGCTCCAAAACAGAAGAGTTCACCTGTTGCCTTTTTATGCTAAAGCTCTGATTCCTTAGCCTGGCTGCCAGCCCAACTTCTCCCCGCCCACAAAAAAATTTGGTCGGGAAGTTGGGTCTGGAGGGTCTCGTATTGGGAACAACTACATAAAACTTTGAGAAAATACTAAAATACTAAAAAAATGAGAAATACTGTAATCAATTACATGTTTTCTCTATTTATCTTTGATTCTTGCCACTTTTGTTTACCAGTATGGATGACATGTGCATTAGAGTGCAGAATGTGTTTTGAGAATGAGAATGTGTTTAGAGGTTTGCTGAAAAGTCTAAGTGAGATCTGGAAATTCTGTTTTACCATGTAAAATGGTTTAAAGTATTAAAAATAGACTGCACAATTAGCTACATGAGTTCAGGCAACTGATAAATTTGTGCAGCCAATGGGTTTTAGTGTTTTAGCTATTGAGAAAAACTGTAAACATTCAACAGCAGAACAGTTCTAATTGGCTGGGCAAATGGAAACCTTGTCCGGCAGCAGCCGATGAGCTCTAATCGTTTTTCAGCGAGCAGAGAGGACAGGGCAGGATGAATCTGATGCGGATGAAGGACAGTTAGAGTTTTAACAAGACAAAGAATTTCTCTAGGCCACACACACATACACACATACACACATAAACCCACGTCTCTGTCGCCTCATGTAAACTCCACCTAACCTGAGAATAATTCAGTCCTGAAAAGGATTAAAGGGGATTTCTGATGAAGAATGTTGATTGACTTGATCTGATCGCAGCATGCTTGGCCTTTTGGTCCAATACAATTTCCATCGGATAAGTAATCCAATTTAGCCTTTCTACTCTCTTCAGTGTGGGACTCACATTTGGCAACTCAGCAAGGTTGAGGGGACGCCAATATTTCCAATAGATTGTCATGAGCTTCAGTGTCACCCTGTGGCCAGTTGTGTGTATTGCTGTCTGTCCTCTGGAATAAATCACTGGACTGTTGCTGGCACATGGATGGGCGGAAATATTGTTATGGGTCAGGACGGCACCATCTAAGGTATCCTGGAAGTTTCTTTAAGAGTAAAACCTGTCAGAAGAGAAAATGGTTATAATAAGCCAAAATGCTTAATATCCCATGTAAATTAACAGGAAAGAAAATGTGTAGAACAGTGGCGATTACATTTTTTTGCTGAAGCACCCCTAAATTTAATCTCAGCACCCTTGAAAAAAAAAATACATTATTATTGTTTATTATCATTTGATGCTGGTAGATCATGAAAATGGGACATGCTTAGTTTTTTCATTCGTTCAATATTTTGCATAAAAATACATAAATGTATGAATTGTTATCCAGTGAAATTAGGGATTTATTACAGGCATGCAAACTCCCCACCTTTAGGTGAGACTCACCTTTTTGAAACCAAAATGGATAACCTATGTGATTTGTGCAGCGGGTCGTGGCCGTGGCCAACACAGCATTTTACCCATGCTTCCCAACTTTACAACTGGCTCTGGAACCAATCGTAACTCCTAATGCCTAAACCTCACAGCCAATCAGAGGCAGAGTGGAGAGAGGTTTACACACCCATCTTACATCATCTAGTAGAAACAATTTTAATACAATATAAGAAATGATGTATTTTGGATGTGTGTTAGCTTTACGGTAAGTGATGATTTAGACTTTTGCTTTTTAAGTAGTTCAACACAGGTAACCAGTTTGTTTTTTTGTTTTTTTATGATGTATGCTATACAAAAACATTATTTATGATTAAAAGAACATGATATTGTTTACAAGAGCACAGATTCTACATAGATCTAGCCTCTTCATTTTGCTCTCAAATTTCACCAGATTTATGTGTTTAACAAAAAAAAAAAATAAAGAGCCTAGAGGGTCAGGAGTTAGCTGTATCCTTCTCACCTTTTTTTTTTTTTTTACCCCTGACCTGTTTGCATGCCTGTTATTAGCAAGGGGGTTTAGCACTTTTGCAAGGCATTGTATTCATGTCACATTCTAATTGGGGGCTGAGCACGCCTAAAGGTCTGATCCTAGAATCGCCCCTGGTGTAAAACATGTTCCTTGTGACTTATGAACAAAAAAAGATGCTTTGAATCGTTGATATAAGCCTATATTAAAGGGAAGCTGGCCGGAAAGATGCAGTACAATGAAAAAGAGTTGACTTTGTTTATTAGAATGAGATGCTCGGATCATGTGACCTTTCCACAATAGAGTGGTCAGATGAGTGAGGCACATGGTTCACAACCGTCCTTATATACAATGGATAGACAAGTTCAAATATAATGTACACAGAACATTTCCTTACATGGCCAAGCATAGTTAGCAAATGGGTACAGTAGAAAAGGCAAACAGGTGATAACATCATAACTCATGTAAGGCTGTTTCTACATACCGGTATTTCTTGCTTACTGTCTCCAGAGTCTGGACATATCCATATGTGGACTGTAAGATGCCCACTTCGTGACCTCTTGACCTCAGCAAAAGACAAGTCTCTTGTGTACAAAAACTCTGCGTATCTTTGATATAGCTGGGAAACTTAATTCCCAGGCTGCAAGAGTTGCACAAACCTCAGATATATGACTCATATATCAGTATCTACAGTTATGGAGGTGACAGGCAGAAAAAACATATCACTGCTGTGGCATTCAAACCGTCAGCAGCCCCACAATAAAGCAAACTCCTAATCGGATTTTTGAATCAAAATCAGTCTTCCCTATTTTCCCTGAGGCAGAAATCCCATTGGAATGTAGCAGAGGGGACGTTTTGATGATACAAGTAACCATCAATGACACTTGAAACGTAAATCTAAATTATATACCCTTAAGCTAATGGAAATACTTTGGATTGGCATTCAAGCGAATCGTTGGTCACACAACAGTGAAGTGTCCAAGAGCATTATCTGTGATTGCATTAGCCTCCTTCAGTACACTGTCATTACCGAGTGTCATTGCCCAAACAGGGTCAACGGAGACACAGAATAACCTGCATCATCGCCATGCAGGAGACGACAAGCCATTATACGACAAACTGCAGTTATCTGAAATGAACTGTGTTGACCCGAGAGGAACAGCGCGAGAGTGCTCTGCCAAATATTATCTACTCATTTTATATCACCATTACCTATGAGATTGGACTATTTAATATAATGACCAGGTTGATTATGTGTAACTGTACATAGCTGTCAATATAAGTACTGTTGAGGACAACCCCCTTGGCTAATACTGATTAAGGTTTGGCCCGTCACACTCACTTCATATTTTCAATTTCAATATAGCTTGATTATCTCCATATGACCAATCTTTCAATTGACCAAACGCAGTTTATATCAGCATTGAACGCTGTAAATGAATGTAACATGAATGATACGCACGGAGTTAAATAACCTTAACTACCTATATGATCTCTTGGCATTCACCTTGGCCCCTTGCCTCTCCACACAAGCTCTTTTAATGGAAGAAGTCTTCCATCTTTTCAAGCAGTTTCATATCAGCTCTTGTCTTCTCCCCTCCCCTCCCTTCAGGAGACCCAGTGGACACCCCTGCACCAGAGTAGAGCTTCTGTCAGCCATATTAAAACCATTAGTCACTAGGAAAAGCGGGTCAACAGCGGACACAATTAAATCTGATCCCCAAATTCACTTAGACCAGAGACAAGGAGGAGTAGAGGGACATGGGGAGGTCAGAGAGAGAGAGAGAAGAGAGAGAAGAGAAAGAGGACAGGAGAGGCTAGACGTCCCAAGAGAAGACGCACAGCAAAGAAGAAGAAAAAAGTCACTCTGGCAATGTTTCAACTGATTATTTTTATTATTACTTATTTTGAAATACATCATGATTGCCATCATCACTGTCAGCATTGCTCTGTTTCAGACTTAAATGGGAAAACTGCACACATCCATCATACAGTACATACTACATACAAACATATAGTGCTGCAAAAAAAAAAAGAAAAAAAAACAACACAGCGGAAGTCAATAACGACTTCAGTCATTCTAGATACCACTCACAGACACAAACTAGCCCTACACTCCCATAGTCAGTAAGCTTCCAAACTCAAACTCTGCTTTACAACATGATTAAAAAGTGCCAATCAGAATGATCTACTGTAAAGTACACTGCAGTAAGACAGGGGAGTAAGACTGTGCTTTACATGTAGGTCAGTGTACAGAAAGTCAGCTCAGTAGTGCATACATACGTACATACATCACAGCAATGGCATAGAGGAACACATCAGACGGACTGCTCAAAGTCGGGTTGGTCCGTACCTGGTCAACAAAAGGGCATTCTACCTTACCGTGCATACAACACAGGGGAATAACACAGGATAGGAGATGTGAAGTGCTTATTTCTTTTGGGAGAAAGAGAGAGAGATGAGAACAGATTAAAGGTTGTTGTGTGTTTTTTATTTTTTTAACAACACTCTGCGTCAATGTAACGTTTTGGCACTGATAATGGCGTCGCCATAGGAACGCCATTTCTGCGTATATGCATCTACCTGGGGATTACTGGGAAGCACAGTTAAGACTGGCCAGGCTAGCTTGCCAGCTACCCGAGATCGGCTAATAGAGCACAATAGTCAACAAGCTGGGCTAGCTGGACGAACGATTGGCTTAACCGTCCTAGTACCACAGACAGCACCTTGGAGCCTGACAGTAACCTAGAGAATGTGATTATTGACCATCTGCAGGTTATTGCTAAGAGAGTTTTTTTCCGGTAGTTTACACAAGTGTGTGAGGGTACTTATTCTGGTTCAGTACATTCAGATATCAGATGATAGTTAATGAGAGTCTCTATTAGGCTGACCCACACTTCCCAGCTCACTCAAGTCACATGCTAACATGAATAGCTCAAATGCTACTACTTAGTGCTGGAATGATGCTGCAAAATTACACTGCCCATGGAGGTGCACAGTCTTTGGTCGCTAAATCAGTTAAGAACTTCAAGTACCATGCTCATTATGTCAAGTACCAGTTTGCCTTTCCAAAAGCAGTAACATAAAATATAAAGCTACTAATCGTGGATGTGTGTTTGTGTGTGTGTGCAACGTTCTCAGTGGAAGTGTCCCATGGCCTCGGCAGCTTTCACCCTCACTACAGGGTCTGGGTCCTGTAGCAGCATCACCAGACCTGACAGGAAACAGGAAGTACAGGTTGAGAGGAAGCACCTTGAAAACAGGAAGTGAGCATCAAAACAAGGAAGTAAACACTTCCTACACGTGTCCTGTGTCCAGACCGACCTTTGGTCACGCTGCCCATGTTGAGGTGAGAGAAGAGCTCCTCAGGTAGGTTCCCCAGCAGGAAGCCTACAGGAAACAGGAAACACACCAAAGAATAGCTACCCTTCAACAGACTGAGCCCAGTGTTAAACACACTGCACATATTCTATATTGAGAGACTAAAAGAAGACCATTGAATGGGCCAAGTGGTTCTTGACATAGTGTAACATCACTTCCTGGTGTATATGGATTGAGGTGTTCCACCTACCTATGAACATGGCAGCTCCGGCTCGGACCTCGGCCCAGTTGCTCTTGAAGAACTGGATGACGGAGATGTGGTAGAAGTTCAGCATTCCAGGGAAGTCCTGGATCTAGGGACGGACGGAAACAACATGACTACTTTGGACTGCTCGTTATCAACTAACCTGAATGACTGAATTATGAATCCTCTTTCAATTCAGTTTTGAGACCATGCTCAATTTTGATTCCAGTAACTCAATTTCTCTTCAAAATCACAGACACAATACTCAATTACCAAAATAGTCATTTGTGACTACACATACTACAAAAAAACTATGTTCCGAGTGTGTTTGTGTGGAGGTAGGAGCATGTCCACTCACAATGTACTTGGTGAGGTCGTTGATGAACTCTCCGTAGTGTAGGCCCTTGTCATCATGGAGATGGTTTTGGAACATGGTGGTGATTTGCTCTGAACCCACAACAGGTGCACACACTCGCATGGCATACTTACAAGCCTGCAGACACGCACACACACACAAACAATCATTAAATATAATTGAGTGCCCACTAGGTACATTTCATGCTCTAAAATGGGATGAAAATCTATGATATTGACCTTGGATTGGATCTGCATCATTGTGTGTGTGTGCGAGCGCGCGTGTGTGTGACCAACCTTGACCACCTGCAGGTTGGGGTCAGCGAGGTGGAGCAGGAGGCTGACCAGAACATTGTGGATCTGGTCCTTGAAGATGGGTTCTCCTGAGCCGAACTTGGACAGGTTCCCTAACAGCATGATGGAGGCACAGCGGATCTCATCGTTCTCCTGCAGGGAGTTAGGAGTCAACCGGAGGTCAGCTACTAAGACTAGGATCTCATGTAGGCCACAGAAAACAGTTATGCTTCTCGGTCACCAGGTAGAATAGGAGATTCATCATAGACCAACATGCTATTAACATGCTTGCCAAGAAGGGTGTGTGTGTGTGTATGTGTGTGTACGTACACTCTCCAGGAAGGGTTTGATCTTCATGAAGATGTAGACCACCAGGAGGTGGACGTTCTTCTTGTCCAGGTAGAGCAGCACCTTGGACAGGCCAGACATGGCCTCCAGGGTGATGTGCTTGCCGGGGTCGTCCTTCTCCTCCATCCCAGAGCTCATGGCCGCCAGCAGCTCCTTGGCATATTTATTGACCTGGGAACACAGGGTGTGGAAGTCTGTGCATGTAAATCTCTGTGTGTGTGTGTGTGTGCACATGCATGTGTGTATCTGTGTATATGCGTATCACTGTGTGTGCAAACTCCCTCTGTGCGTGTACATCTGTGTGTGTGTGTGTGTGTATGAGAGAGCACGCGCACCTTCTCGGGCGAGCCCACGGCAATGTTCCCCAGGCCCCTGACGGCCAGCATGCGGACGGTGGAGCAGGGATCTGAGATCCTCTCCATCATGTTGTTCATCAGTACATCCATCAGCATCAGCTCTGTTACCACGTGGTGGTTCAGCAGCTACTCACACACACACACCAATGAAACAACCCCAGTGTGAGATACAACCATGGATTTTATTTGTTTTGAATGAACTGATCTGTACTTCTGTGTGACTTCTCTCTGAACGGTGTGTTTCTAAATCTGTGTGTGTGTGTCTACAGCACCTGTCACGTCTGTGACAGTCTTAGTTATTCCAAGCCAAATTCCAGCCTGGACGACCTTGATTATTTACTATAATTATTTACAAAACCTTGACGTCAATCAGAACCCTCTCCACACTATAGAAATCCCCAGAATACTCGAGCCAGTCCAGACTGTTTCCAACTCATTCAGTCTCCCAACCCAACCACACGCATACATCAGCCAATACATTAGCAGCCTGCTTGTGGTGAAGTAGCGCTGCTTACAAAGCTTGTGTGTTCATTAGCATGGTAAAGTTCTGGCCGACAGCCTGGGCCTGGCTAGCCAGCCAGCAGAACTCAGACAGCAGCCTCCTCCTCCACTGGGCTGGTGCTCAGGAGCCAGGTCCAGGTCTTACACTGGAGCCGTTGTTCAGGTAATGGATAACATTCCTCAATGATGTCACAGTTTTCAAGAATGTAAAAAAAGGCTCAAATAAATGGCAGCGTAGCGGGTATGGGAAACCTCTAGCCGGTGTTTGACTGTGTTTCAACCCAGGGAGACGGGGAGTGGGCCAGGTGCGTTACCTCAGAGAAAAAGGCGGTGACGGTGACCCTCTGGCACTCGTAGATGTTGTTGAGGCAGGGGCACAGGCACTCCACCACGGAGGGCAGACGGGGCCCCGCGTGCTTCGCCATCGCCCTGCCAAACACACACACACACAAGCAGGTTGGACAAAGACATGGGGAGAGGGAAGGATACAGATGCATGGGTCTTAGGTTAGGGCTGTTCTTGAGTCAGGTGTGTATGTTAGGGCTAGGGATCAGGGATCATGTCTGGGGAATATGACCCTGGAAAGCAGGGTCAGAGATAGGGGTCAAGTTCAGAGGTCAAAGCTAGTGATCAGGGGTCAGGGATCATGTCTGGGGAATATGACCCTGGAAAGCAGTGTCAGAGATAGGGGTCAAGGTCAGAGGTCAAAGCTAGCAGTCAGGGGTCAGGTATGTGAACCTGGAGAGCAGGGTGACCCCAGTGGTGTGCCTCTGGGGGTCCTTCATGGTGTCCCAGGCCACATCCTGATCCAGCCTCTTCACCACCTCGTCCAGCTGGACCCGGGCAAGGAGGATACGCAGGGCATCCACTGCCACCCTGTGGACACAAAGAGGATTACAGGGCTTCATGCGATCCTGCTGCTACTGTAGACACCTAGCATCTGACCCACACCTGGAGGGACATGGACATGGAGTGTTAACCTGAATGCAGCTTCTAACACCCACCTACTGCCTTCACTACAGCACACGTGTGGTGTCCTAGCCCAGACCAGGAGCACAGGGTCACACAGCTAGCTGTGGACTGTGGGTGCGGTTGCATGTTTCTTATGTTTCTATACGGGTTGCATTGCATGTTCCTGTACATGTCGAGGTGTTGCATGTTCCGGTACACGTCAAAGTGTTGCATGTTCCTGTACACATCGAGGTGTTGCATGTTCCTGTACACGTGGAGGTGTTGCATGTTCCTGTACACGTCGAGGTGTTGCATGTTCCTGTACACATCGAGGTGTTGCATGTTCCTGTACACGTCGAGGTGTTGCATGTTCCTGTGCATGTTGCTACAGAATGTTTTCCGAATCAGCATGTGTGAAGCCGTGGTGCAACACCCACCCCGGGACGTCAAAGCTGGGCGCAGGGTGCTTGGCTGCTTGGCCGCTCTTCCTGTCCTGGCCCAGGCTGGTGGCGTTGATGTCCTTGGGGAGGGTGACACCCACGCTGGAGCCCAGGCGGACCAGCAGGCAGGAGAAGAGCCTGGGGAACAGACTCACCACCGCCTCCTGGCTCTGACCGTTTAACATCAGCTCCTTCAGGGCACACGTCATCTGAAGGGAGGAGGGGGGACGGGGCAGGGGCAGAGGTGGGGGGAGAGGGAGTGAGGGAAGGGAGGCAATGAGGTGAGTAAGGGAGTGGGCAGGGGGTGGATTTGGTGGTTGGACAGAGGAGGCAGGGGTAAAGAGAGGCAGGGATGGAAAAATGTGTTAGTATGAAACACAGTATACATATACGGCAAGTGTTTTCATCAGAGCATCTTTGATCCATGACCATGTGTCTCTGTGTGTGTGTGCGTGCGAGACTCACGGCCAGGGGCTGGCTGGTGGCCACCTTGACAGTGAGACCCGGCCTCATCATGGACTCCTTTCTGTCGGCGTAGGGCGCCATGACAGTCAGCTTTTCCATCAGCATCTCCATAATCTGATTGGCCACGGTGCTGTCGGCGCCCAGAGCTATCCACATCTCACAGCTCCAGCTGTGGGGCAGAGGGAGGTAGGAGGGGAGGGAGGGAGCAACAGTTAGAGGAGGAGGGAGACAAACAGAGTGTAGCGTGGTAGGGAGGGGTGGAGGAAGGGAAGATAAAGAAAGAAGAGAAAAAAAGAGAAGAGAGAGAGAGAGTAAAAGAGAGAGAGATGGCAGGCTAGAGGGAGATCCTCACCTGTCGAAGGGCAGGGGGTAGGAGATGAGGGTGGACGTGACCGTCTGCAGGTGCTGTGTGGCCAGGATGAGGATGGTCTGCCCCACGGCCACCTTCACCTGGTCCTCACTGATCATCTGGAGACGCACGTGCAGAACCTCCAGAATCTCCGGCACCTGACACACACACACGACAGAGTTAGACAGAGACAGATAGACGCCCCAGCTTGTGTTTGTTTATGTGTGTGTGTGTGTGTGTGTATGTGTGTAGATGCATGTCGATGCGTACGTGTGTGTGCGCGCATGTGTGTAGGTGGCTATGCGTACGTGTGTGCGCGCATGTGTGTAGGTGCCTGTGCGTGTGTACGTGTGTGCTACCATGTCCTGTAGGCCGGCTCCCCTGTTCTTCAGCAGGGTGTTGAGGATGACGCTGGCAGCGCGGGAGCAGTTGGACTGGGAGTCCACTAGACCCTCCAACAGCATGAAGATGACCGCCGTCAGCTGCTGCTGTGGCACCCGCTTACTCACAATCTACCACACGACACATAGACAGGGTCGACAACGGCCGCGGTCGCAATCGGCGTACTGACAGTCTACGACAAAATGCTTAGGAGATCCCGAACAGGCAACGATGGGAAAACAAACAAGTTAACTGTCAATGAGAATGCAAGACTGCGTGACAGAGAACAAGACAGATGCACAGACACAGGAAACATGACAGACAGATAGACGCAGTGGGGCAGACAAGCAGACAGGCAGCCAGGGGTGTACCTTGGTGAGGTCAGAGCAGGTCTTGTAGAGGACAGTGTGGTCAGGGTTGTCCAGCTTCTCCTTCAGGGGGATCAGGTTCTCCACAGACTCATCTTTGTAGTCCAGAGAGAATCCTACAAACACAAAGCGGAGTCAGGTGACTGAGCGGTTAGGGAATCGGGTTAATAATCTGAACATTGCCAGTTCGATTCCCAGCCATGCCAAATGACGTTGTGTCCTTGGGCAAGGCACTTCACCCTACTTGCCTTGGGGGATTGTCCCTGTACTTACTGTAAGTCGCTCTGGATAAGAACGTCTGCTAAATGACTAAATGTAAACATGCCTGAAACCTGTATGTCCAGAGCCTACGTGTTTAAGTTTCAGTCCAAACAAACAGCCATCTTGTTCAGAAATACTTCAGCAGTGTTGGGCTAATCAGGGAGTTTGTTTATGTGTGTGTGTGTGTGTGTTTATGTGTATGTGAGAGTGAGTATGAGTGGTTGATGCATATGTGTGTGTGTGTGCTCGCTAACCCTCATAGCGTAGCTGGATGTAGAGCAGGGTGTAGATGCAGTCTATGGCGGCCCTGCGGACGGGGGGGCAGGGGTCGGTGCAGCGGGGGGCCAGACGTCCCAGGAGGGCCCCCAGGTTGTGGAACGACACCATGTTCTAGATACGCGTGGAAACAGGAAGCAAAAACAAATCATCTACATCAGTTTTGGTCCTCACCCGCACACACACACTCTTCGATATCCAAAAATGTGTGTGAAACACGACACAGTGGTGTGTGGTCACGCGTGTGTGTGTATTAAGGTGACAGCGTACAGGGGGCCTCAGAGCTGTGTGCGTGTATGTGTTTACCTTGACTGTGAGGTTGTCCAGGTAGAAGGCCAGGATGTGTGCGGTGGTCTTCAGGGCCCTCTCTCTCTCCTGCTCCTGACTGGAGCTCAGCCACGGCTCCAGGTGCTGCAGAACACACAGCATCACGCTTACGACGTCACCCGATGACACATGACATCACGCTGCGACATGGCACACCACGACATCACACTTTGACATCATGCTGACATCACGCCGAGGCCATCGAAACATGACTGACTGACTAACAGAGGAGAGAGTACGACAGAGAAGCCAGCTAGGCCTCAGTCGGGTAACGGTTCCTGGCGTCCCTCCGGCCTCACCTTGAAGATGCCCTGCAGGCCGTCTGGCGTTGGCTCCCTGGACAGAGCGCTCCTTAGGAGCTGCTGGAGGCCCTGGTAGGTGTCTGAGTACAACGCCTGAAGGAGAGGAAGCACCACAACTGACGTCAATTTCACTGCTCGCGCAGCGACAAATGACAGCGTGTGATTTGTGTGCCTGTGTCTGTGCGTGATCTTCTGTGAGTGTGGTGTGTGCGAGTGCGTATGTATGTGGGTGTGTGTTAGGGCGTGAGTGTAAGTGTGTGTGTGTGTCCATGCATGTGTGTTCCTCCCTCACCTCTCTCTGATTGGGGTCCAGGACCTCGTCATCCTTGCCCTTATCCGGGGCGTCCACCGGGGGCAGCCCGAGGACGCTGCCCACACACGTCCGCAGCATCTCGAAGGTCTCGTTCTCTGTCAGCGCCGGCTCCAGGTTACTGAACCCCGGGGTCAAGGGTCATATTTGTCAACGGAGCACCTTGCACAGGTGGAATCGGAACAGACTGTCTGTGAACCTGATACCAATTACCAACTCACTTACTTACTACCCAACAACTATTCCTTACCCATGCAAGCAAGTAGCCCGTACCCACACGTTAACAACCATGCTTTACCCATGCCAACAACTATCCCGTACCCACATCAGCCCCAAATCAAAGCTCACAACATATTCATTACAGCCATTCCCCCCCAACCAACCAACAATAAATGTTAAATTGACCGTCCAGTATCATCTAGCTAACCACCCCAATGGGCCAACCAACCGCCAGTCTCTCTGCCCCTCCACGTCTGAGGGAAAAGCAGTGGCTGTGGAACGATGTGATCGAGCGACGAGGTGACCAAAGGATACATCAGGTTGGCGCAGGTGCTCATCACAAGATGGCGGACTGGAGTCCTCATCACGTCGGTGGGCTCTGCTTTGATGAAATCCTACGGTTCATTCAAGACAAGAGAAATGCTTTTGTGTTGAGAGGAAGTGGACAGCCGCAGTTTGAAACATGGCTCTCTCAGAGAGCATGCATTTGAGATTTTCTTCCACAAACCGTGGAGACAACAACATTTTCAATATTAATGAGTGTGTTTACAGTAATTAAGAGTGTGTGTGTAGTTACTGACCAGCATGACTCCCATGAGCTCCTGCTTGCGTGTGAACATGTATCCTTGTCGTCGCACACACACACCGATTGCCTTGGCTATGAGGCCCACGCTTTTGATGAGGCTCAGCTTCATAGTCAGGTCCTGATGGAGGAGACGGCACACACACACACACACACACACACGAGAACAGACACATACACAGTCTCTCAGACTGTGGTAATGATAACAGCAACGCCACTCCAAATCACCTACTGAGCGCAGCCGGCACAACCGTTGTCTGGAAGAAATCATTAGAAGAAGGCGGCAACAAGTACATTCCCCGGGCCAACCATCCCACAGCACCGCAAACACCCTGCAGCGACGTCAGAACGAGGCCGTCACTCAACCCAACGCTCTACTCCGCTCCCTGCACCATGTGCCCCTGTAGGCCTCCATCTTGGAGGCCAGCCCAATAAACGATGGATCATGCGTTCATGTTTCATAAAGTACCGTGTGGACCAGATCGTTTACTGGGGTCTAAACACATGGCAGAAGGAACAGAAGGAACAGAAGGAACGTGCGTGAGTGATCGGCTGAGTTTCACACCAGTCGGGGGGTGGGGGGGTGGGGTGCCAAAAGCAGTTTTGTTGAAATGGGCGTCAAAACAGGATGGGCGAAAAATCAGTCAGTACCAACCAAGAGGGTGATTGGTAGGGATTGATCGTCCCTCGTGCCTCGATTTGTAGGGAAATGATGAAGATCAGAGGCTGGAAAGTTGGGTTTCGAAAGAGAGAAAGTGCAGCCCTCCTGCAGCTGTGTTCTCTGAGCCGTGGTTTAGGGAGAGACTGGCCCGGGACCAGAACGCTGCCTAGCATTAATGTGAAGCAGATCAGTTTTGCGTTAAGAGATTTGGTAAGTGGGGAAAATCCTTTTTGGACTGGTAGTGCAAAAGAAATATAGAGAATGATAGAAGGTGAGAGAGAAAAGTTGGCAAAGAAAACGAGTGAGGAACACACCAGGAAAAACAAAGAAGGTGAATAAGGAGGGAGAGAGGAAAGAAAGAAAGAAATAGTGGGAGAGACGGAAGGAGAGAGTCCTCTGTGTTCCCATTACGGTACCTTGGTCTCTACTTTAATCCCCAGAACCTGTACAACAATAAAAGTAGCAATGAGTTTAATCCACAAGGTTTCACGCTTAACATAAACACCTGAAAGCAAAGAAAAACCCTCAGGGAAGTTCCTGTACCCGACCGAACGAAGCTAATGAATAGTGGCTGAGTGTGTGTGAGGCTAGCCTACATGGGCTCTAATGCCTGCAGGAAGAGGAAGGTGTCACAGATACAGATGCCCCTGATCTCTATATCATTACTACAGAGTGACAGGAGGGTTAGCCAGTGTTACAGCAGCTGTCCTGGAGATGAACCCTGTTCCACTGAGGCACGCATGTCTCCCTGTGTGTGTGTGTGTGTGTGTTTGCATCTATCCGCCACCTAGAATAGACATCAAACCCTCATGGTCTAGTCTAGCGGACAACCTTGTGGTTGGGGTTCATACCCGGGCAGGCTCTAGGGTGAGAGGTGAACAGGATTCATACTCCTGTGAAAACCGTGACTGATGGTTTTCAGATCCTTTATGGAACAAAAATAGACAGGTGGGAAAGGGTGGATATAGAGTAAGCCCATCTGTATCCATGGAGACAGTACCGTAATACAGTACATACAAGGCCGTATACAGTTAAAGCCATATATAGTACAAGACTATAATACAGTATACAAGGCCATACTGCACAGAATAAGCCCATATCTAAGGGCATAAATAAGCCATATACAAGGCCAAATATAATATAAAGATTGGAGGAATTCCATGTGTGACCTCTCTTTAACCATCACCTAATGGCTTGTTTCTCTTTGCTGTGGCTCATTGTTCCATTCCTCTAAAAAATACCACAAGTATGCCTCTGGGCTTGACCACAGGCAGTTAGTGACACTCATGCAGCAGCAGACTCATAACAGCCTGTTTGAACGTGACGGTCATCTGGCACTCTCTAGCTCTGGGGCTCAGTGGAGCTGGGTAGACGTGGTTATTTTTGTTACTTGGCCGCATCCGACCCCAGAAACAGCACAGTAGGACAAGAATACTGAGCAGATACAGTTGAAGTCTCTGACTCCTACCTTGGTGTTGAAGAGTCTGACCTCTGACCCCTACCTTGGTGTTGAAGAGTCTGACCTCTGACCCCTACATTGGTGTTGAAGAGTCTGACCCCTACACCCTAGTGTTGAGGTGTCTGACCCCTGACCCCTATACCCTAGTGTTGAGATGTCTGACCCCTGACCACTACCTTGGTGTTGAAGTGTCTGACCCCTGACCCCTACATTGGTGTTGAAGTGTCTGACCCCTACATTGGTGTTGAAGTGTCTGACCCCTACATTGGCATTGAGGTGTCTGACCTCTGACCCCTAACCCCTACCTTGGTGTTGAAGAGTCTGACCCGACCCCTACATTGGTGTTGAAAACTCTGACCCCTGACCCCTACCTTGGTGTTGAAGTGCTGGCTGATGCTGCGCAGGATGTCCTGGTCGATGTGTTTGAGGACCGTGTCCTCGGGTGCGTGCAGAGCCACGTAGCCGTAGCACAGGATCAGTGTGCTCTTCATCTTCTCCACCTCCACGTCGTTCTTATCCTGGACACACACACAAACGCGCACACACAGGCTTAGGGGTTAGTGTTAGGTACCCAGTATGGGGGAAAAATTCTGCATTCGTGCTCAGAGGAATATGACTCTGTTTAGGCCCCAGTAGTAAAACGTCCACACCTGCCATACTGGGTTGGAAATGTGCTACATGAGCTTTGACTGTCCAAGCAAGATTGACCTGATCTGTGGACTAAGCTACGTTAATCAACACCAGATCAAATATAAACGCACATAGAAGTCTTGATTCCCACAGGTTCAAGAGTGTGACGTACTTTGAGGAGGCCAAATATCCCAGAAGCTTTCTTGAAGGCGTCTGACTTGCCAAACTCGCTCAGCTTGGTCAGTGTGCCCCCCAGGTGACTGCTAGCGCACAGGCCGACTCCCATGGCAACGCCCTAAAAAAAAACAGCCAATCGTAAACGCACCTTCCAGGAACGGTTGCCTATAGAGAAGTAGCATGTACCCAACCACCAAAACACACATTTGCTGTACAGTTTACTTTCTAAAACTGCACGAAAAGCTCTTTGCTATGCCAGACACGTTTACAGCATACAGTATTTAGAAGCTAGCCAGCCAGACAGCAGACAGGCGGGCGGGCGGGGAGACAGATGGGACGAGAACTGGTGAAAGGCAGCTTGTCACAAGACTGTCCCCCTAAGCCAGTCAGCCTGTTCAGTCTCTCTGGACAAAGTGCCAGTGTTTTTATAAAGAACTCAATATCTCATACACTGAGGGTCACTTTGTCCACCCACACATAAATACACTGAAGGAACTGACAAACGACAACCTCGGCACTGAGAACGCTCATCAGCTACCATCTACACCCCACTCTTGTGTCTATGAGTTCATGGGTAGAAAGAGGTTTTGAAGACTCAAAACACTAGTTTAGAAAGTAAAAAAAAAAAAAAAGAGTTATTTATCTTTGTGGTGCATGTTTGTTGCTAGTTTTTGGGGGGGATCTAGTTTTTGTTGTTGTTTTCTTTCCTCCCATAAAGGCGGCATGGGTACCTCTCTCTCGATGGAGTCGCTGTGCCGGGCTGAGACCAGCAGCTCCTGCAGCTGTCGCTTCACCACCTCCTTGTTGCTGCACTGCTGCAGAGCCACGCCCACACACTGGTACAGGAAGCTCTGGTTACGCAACAAGGAGACAGGGTTCAAACCTGGGGAGAGCACAGTGGAGGCTCTGTGTGTGTGTGTGTGTGTGTGTGTGTATGTGTGCTAAGGACGTTAGCAAGAGCGGTTTAACAACACGTATCGATATCCTTGCTTCTTCCAGGTAGCGTGCAGAAGGTTACCCAATGTCACAGAGCAGAACAGACTAGAATAGAATGTCGGTGGGGTTTGTTGTCCACCTTTTCTTCCATTAAGTTGTTGTAGGTGGAGAGGTAACGCGTTGCCTCGGCAGCCAGCTGACACGCCCACTTGTCGTCAGCGATGGCGACCAGGGATTTGGACAGCAACTGCAGCCAATCAAAACACAGATGGGCGAAACAGATCATTAATGCCTACACAGATTATTTGGATGACTTTACAGGGAACTTCACGAATATCTTGTAAAACCAAATGAACTATGGAGATGGTTCAGATTCGCGGACGATTCGCAGACGGAAATATATGAGGTGTTTAACGGCAGTCCACCTTCAGCAGTCTCTCCTCCCAGGCCTTCTGGTCAATACTATCAGGACTGGACTCTGGAACATATGAGAAAGACAGAGAGAGGGAATGAGAGACATAAAGAGAGTGCGAGAGTGAGGGGGGCAAGAAAGGGAGTGAAAGAGAGACAGACTGCAAGCAGAGTGCAATAGACCTAATGAGAAGAGAAAGATAGAATGAGCATGACAGAGTTAATGAGAGAGATAATTAATGAGAACGAGAATTTATGAGAGAAAGAGATGGCAGAGTGAGTCAATCCTAAACACAACAATGAGCGAGTGAGTCTCCAGCACACTAAAACAAGAAACAATAGAAAACTATGTTGACCCACAGACTCAGACTTGGCTGAACTTCCAGAACAAAAAAAACAAAAAAAAAACACAAGCAGAAAATCCGAAGGCCGCTCCAAGCCAACCAGAGAGCTAAGATGATTTAAGATCGGTTTTAATACCCTCTGCTCCACTCAAACTTCAGCTATGTCGTTTTTTATGAGGGAGAGGAGAAATAGCCCGGAGCTAAGAAAGCTCCCGGAATAAAAATACAGCTTGAGATTGGCTTCATAACTGGAAGCACTTATGATATCTCATAACTGGGGGGCTGTCGGGGAGGAGAGAGGTGACCCCTGTGGGCCGTCTCTCTCCGATTCACCTCAGCAGAACACCGGGAGAACCCTGTAAACCCGCTGACGCTAGCGCGGGGAGACACATAGACGGGACACGGTGTTGAAGCTTTCGATCTGCCGTTGCTTGGTGGCTTAAGTAGGCTCTAGCTCTAGCTGTCTGTTGCAGTCTTCAATCGAGCGAATTTAAGAGGAATTGAGTAGGGTACAGTTCAGTGGGTTTTGTTGAATTGAGTCTGAAATTGTTTTCGTTATACTTGAGGTGTGCTTGTTTTAGCCAGTGGTATCGGAGGCATACAGCACTGTGCTCCAGTCTGTGTCGCTCAGAAGTTGAATTCAAGTGCACCCCAGAAATGTAAGTAGTTCCGTATATTCCCCCTTGGGTGTGTTTGGTTCATACCTTCAAGCAGCGTGAGGATGGGGGGGATCTCCTTCTCCCAGAGTGCCTCAGTGTTGGGGTGGATGTTGGGGCTCAGCACGTTGAGCAGAGACAGAGAGGGGGAGCCGTGACCTCGGCAGCGGAACGGGAACGCGGCATTGACCTGGGGAGAGAGGGAGCGTACTCTGAAAGAATTCTTCTGAAGGAATCCATCAAGCCTGTCAACTCTCCTGCATCCTCTTGGTCTCATTACAGGAGTTCAGGTTCAAAACCAAACAATGTCACTGTGTTTTTGCTGCTTTATTGGCTCTTGATTGATGTTGCTTGATTGATTCTTAATTGATGTTGCTTAATATATTCTTGGTTCATGCTGTTTATTGATTCATTATTGATACTGCTCGATTCCAAAATAAACAAAATTCTCCATGTAAATAACTACAAAAGGGATTTAGAAGCGATGCACACTGGAATCTTTTGTGAATGTCCTGCACTTTTCCCTACTCACCAGCAGGCGGACCATGAGCATCTGAGGGTTGGGCAGGTTGACTGGAGAGGAAGAGGAGAGCAGAAGAGGGTAAAACTGAGTAGTCGTCATCGTTATCATCATCATCATCATCCTGGTTAACTACCTAAATGATTACCTAGCGCCACTAGACTCCTATCACCCCGCTAACAGCCTGGTCTAATCTGCCCCCCCCCCCCCCCCATCAGAACCATTACCGTACTGCGGGGTTCGTCTAGACCCGGTGATGAATCTGGCTGCTGGGTTGCTCGGCTAATGTGAGCCAGACTTGGCTGGCTGGCTCTCAGACTCAGGTCTCTAATGAGAACAGACTGTCTGGGTGGAACACTAACGGTCCCTGTTCCCCTGGGAGTGAGGCCGGGCCGGGCAGCCCCCATCTTGTTTACATTAAGCACTGATGGGGGAGGGGGAAGGGGGTGATAGAGTATGACTGACTCCCCTCGCCCCCCCCACCTCCAACAGCTGGAATAGTCACACCCCACCAGTCACCATGACATCATCCTCAATGGCCAGGTTTGGACCCTACCTCTGTGAGTGTATGTGTGAGCGTGTATGTGTGCATGCGTGAAGAAGTGTGTGAGCGGCGCGTGTGTGAGTGGCGCGCGTGTGCGTGAGCGCGCTACCTTGCTGTGTGAAGTCGATGGTGAAGCTGGGGTCCTGGGCGGCCCTCTTCTTGCTGCCCAGCAGGATCAGGCTCTTACACAGGGCGCTGGTGGCGTTGGAGTACTGGGGCGGGGTCAGGTAGAACAGCAGCATGGGCCACAGCACCTGCAGCACGCACACACGCACACACACAGCTCAGAGATTCTATAGTACCGAGGGCAGTAAAGCCAGCCAGCCAGCCACACTCAGACATACAGGATAACGTGGGCAGACGCAGTGATAAAGTGACAGTCAGTGTTAAGTCAAAAAATGCAGAGCACGAGATCTGAGACAGGCCGGCTGGCAGGGTTGATGATGACAAATGCTCTCCCTGCCTGGGGTGTTGCTCAAACAACTGTGACATCAATGTGCCCTGCCATCTCTGGCCCTCCGCTGTAAACGCTCGCTTCCAACCACGACTCGGGGGCTGGGGAGGATTTCACGACGAGAACAAACATAAAACATTATTTATTAGGGATTTGAAATGTGTTACTTTTATAGCATCGACTCCCTGTCTGAATAGTGTCCAGGACCAGTAAAATGAAGTTTTGTATAAACAAACTCATCTGATAAAATGTGCAGGGTGGGAGAGGGTGGAAATAAAGTGAGAGAGTTACTGCCCGAGGAGTAGGCAATGGAAAATGGAGAAAAGAGAGCAAACGAAGGAAAAAGAGGGTGACAGAGATAGAGTTTCAGAGAGAGAGAGAAAGACAAGAGTTCAGAGGGGTAGAGAGAGACAGGAGAGAGGGGTAAAGAGAGAGTTGAGAAGGTCAGAGAAAGAGAGAGAGATGGGTAGATAGAGGGGTAGAGAGTTGAGAGGAGTAGAGAGAGGGGTAGAGAGAGAGAGAGAGAGAGAGAGAGAGAGAGAGGGAGAGAGAGAGAGGGGTAGAAAGAGAGAGAGGAACAGAAAGCAGATGGCTCACGTCCGTCAGTCTTCCCACGGTTGTAGTGAAGAGGTGGAGCGTGTTGTCGCACATGCTCCGCAGCGCCTCATTGGTCACCTCCTCTGGGTCTGTGGGCCGCTGGCCGCGCTGCAAACACACACACACACATAGAATTATATACAAATACATACTCTCCACACACACCACAGCACACATCCAGGATGATGGAGCGTTCAGGACACATGGTCACCTACGTAGTAGGTGTCATGCAGGGCGCAGTGCTGGACTATGAACTTGACCAGCAGGTCTCCGCCCTCCAGTTCCAGGTAACCATGGTGAGCCATGGCACTGATGACCTGCACCACCCTTTTCTTCACCTGCAGAGGGCAATAGACACAGCTATGTTTATACACACACACAGTATGTATATACTGGACAGATATATTGGATACACGTGTGTGTGTGTGTGTGTGCTACCTTATTGCTGTGGTCAGCCAGTGGTTGTCTGATGCTGGCCAGGATAAGGAGCTTCTTAGTTTCCATCATGGATGCTAGAACGCAGAAAGGAGAACAACACAGTGAGTGATAGACTTTGTGAGTGAGTGTGTATGACACACTCTGTGTTTCTGGTGTTCTGTAATCTTGAATAGGATTTCAGTGAGGGAACTGATGAGGTGTATAGTTCCTCTTGTTATGAAGTGTGTGTATATATATATATATATATATATACACACACACACGTGTGTGTGTGTGTGTGTGTGTTTGTGTGTGGTTAGTCCTACTGGTAGAGTTGATGAGGTGTCGGAGCACAGCCAGAGAACCCATACGGTTCCTCTCGTTACTGTTCTCCAACTTCTGGAGCACAAACACGATCAGACGATCTGGAAAGGTGTTGGCTGGAGGGAAGAGAGACAGAGAGAGAGGGTGAGACACAGAGAGAGAGGGTGGAAAGAGGGAGAGGGGGAAAATGCAAGGGCAGGCATAGATTCAGGGATGAAGGAACAAAGAGCGAATGAAGGAAGGAAGAAAGCAAGTAGTGGAGGACATGGGGAGGGGAGGAAGGAAAGAAGGAAGGGGCCATGGTGAAGGAAGGAAGGGGCCATGGTGAAGGAAGGAAGGAATGAAGCGGCCATGGTGAAGGAAGGAAGGGGCCATGGTGAAGGAAGGAAGGAAGGAAGTAAGGGGCCATGGTGAAGGAAGGAAGGAAGGAAGGAAGGAAGGAAGTAAGGGGCCATGGTGAAGGAAGGAAGGAAGGAAGGGGCCATGGTGAAGGAAGGAAGGAAGGAATGAAGGAAGAGGCCATGGTGAAGGAAGAAAGGAAGGGGCCATGGTGAAGGAAGGAAGGAAGGAAGTACAAAAGAAGGAAGGAAAGTAGGACAAAAGAAGGGAAGGAAGGAAGTAAATAAAGAAAAAAGGACGGTAACCAGGACAAGAAAAAGGAGAGTGGGGCCAGAAGGAAACATCTCACAACATGTTATCTCTGTATGCAGTCACACCGTCCTGGATAACGACATTACAGAAGCCGGTCATGTGACTGCTCTACCTCAGCAGGGAGAGCAGTGCAGTCACAACTCATAGCACACCCCCACACACACAGCCCATCAACTCGCAGATTCTCCAAACAGAACCTTCCTCCCTTCCCTCCATGGAGACAGCATCTGATCCGACATCATGTTACTTCATGTAGGGGGGAAGAGGGAAAGTTGCATTTCTAGACGATTCAAGCAAGGCTATATTTTATGTAATCCAGGCTTGGCTGGAACACAGTAGAGCTCTCTCCAAAAACAGTGCTTATGTGGGACTTCCTCTTCCTCCCCTCCCCCCCATTCCCTTCTTCCACACTCTCCTATTCCACTATCCCTTCCTCCTCTCCTCAGTCCACCTCCGCACATGACCACATGATCACCACAGGTCAACCTCTCTGGTCAACCAACAGTGACCACTAACCACAGTCAGGCATCACAATACCCGACTGATCCATTGGTGTGAAGGGTTATGAATACAGAGTGTATGGATAAAAGCTATAAGGGCAGTGTTCCAGATGTAGAACAATGGGCGCTGGTTGAGGAGCGGGCCTACCCAGGATACTGAAGCTTCGTAGAACCTCGTTGTGGTTCTTCACCGTGGGGGGGCTGTTGTAGTCCACAGGAGCACACACCTGTGGGGGGAGGGCAGTAAAGTTAACGCTGGTGAACATCTTCTGGGCCAGCAGCGAAACGAGTCGTGACAATATCCTTGAATGAAAATCCATGAATGTCTCGTGATGGGGATTAAGGAGTGACTGTGTCAGGAGTGTGTCAGGCCATTAGAATGCTGGTCTCTGGGGTGACTGTGGTGACATGGTACAACATGCTACTACAGCTCCTGTCCCAATAGCCTGGGGCCGTGCGTCCCTGTTCTGCAGGCTGCACACTGACAATAGAGCTGTTCCAGTCTGCATGCTGGTTCATTCGCTATGCGGTGACGTTTCAAAGATGTCGACGCGAGATGCTTAGCGTTGACTACAGACTGTACACACTGGCTTGTGTGTTGGGGTCAGTCAGCGAGGGTCAGTCTACTGTACCTGCTGGTGCAGGGCAAAGAGTAGACCGTCCACCTGAGTCTCAAGCACTCTGCTACCCATGTTAACAGCTGCATCCAAGACCTGGCACAGGCTCTGTAGAGGACAAACACACACGTTACAATTCAACCTGCACTAATGAATATTTACATTCTGTAAGTACAGGGAAATTCCCCCGAGGCAAGTAGGGTGAAGTTGACACCCAAGGACAAAACGTCATTTTGCACGGCCAAGATTCAAACCGGCAACCTTCTGATTAATTGCCCAATTCCCTAACCGCTCAGCCATCTGACCCCGCAAGGTGAATATGGTTCACCTTGCTCAATACACCATCCAGTGAGTGAAGGCCTACCTTACTGATGATGTAGTGCTCGTTGTTCTTCTTGTAGAGGGAGAGGATGGTGGGGATGAGTTTGGGAATCTGCTCCTCCAGTTTATCGTTGGCCATCAGGTGACTCATAGACCCCAGCGCCTCAGCCACGGTTAGTCTCAGCTAGGTCGTTGCCACACACACGGTGGGTTCACAAGGTTCAGGGTGATTGTGACGGAAAGGATAAGGATTCAAAAAGTGTCTCATTAACTTCATTAACACCTCTGGGTGGGGGGAGGGGGGGTAATGTCCTTTTAACCTCTAGCTGGGGCCAAGACAAATAAAAAAACACACAGTTTGGAACCAGTGACTACTAGAACCACTACTAGACTCTCATCATCCAACTCACTGGAAAAACAGTCAGCGCATCCAACTCAACCAGAACGGTGTTTATCAATGTGGGCAAATAATCAGATTTTAAACATTCTGAAACACGGTCTTCAGATGGAACATTACTCTGCATTTGTGGCTCTGCGGTCAATGATGTCAAACCCAAACGGGGTCCATTACCTGATTACAGATAAGGAGCTGGTTCTTTGGTTGTTATGGCTGCTCTTGGCTCAGACCAGAACAAAAAACACACCAGACAAGACAGCAGCCTGCAGTATGTAAGCTCTCTCCTAATTAACCTGGCAGAGGTCGACAGTCTCCCCCCCTGTCTCCTTCACGTCTAGCCTGGCCTGGGCCTCCTTCTCTGCTGACAACATGTGGCCTCGCCCTGCGTGTGTGTGCGTGTGTGTGTGTCTGTGTGAGAGAGAGAGAGCGAGAGAGAGAGAGAGAGAGAGAGAGAGGCTGATTTGTGCTCATACATGTCCTATCTCAACTCGAAGAGAGCCTTCGTGCACTCTCTCTGCCTCAACAGAGAGGCCTTCCGAGACAGGAACGAGATGAAGTCCTGTTAGGTTTCCCTGGCAGTGTCCCCGCAGTTCCCGCTACCTTGGACTCCCTGCTCTGCAGCCAGCTGGAGAAGAGGATGTCGTAGGCGGCGGAGACCTCGCTGGAGAAGGTGTCCTTGCGCACCGTGGGGTCAGGAGCCTTGTCCAGGTTGGCCAGGTACTCCAGGATGCTCTCACTGAAGTGGGAAAGAGCTGGGGGGGTGAAAAGGGTGAAAGACCGAGAGAGGGGAGTGAAAAGAGGAAGAGAACAAGGAGAAAGAGGAAGAAGGAGAAAAAGGGAGAGAAAGACAGAATTGTATTTTTATTTTTTTAATGCTCTTAACTGAAACTACGGCAGTAATGCAGTATACCAATGTGTGTATGTCTACGGTGTCCAGGGGGCTCACCAGAGGAAAAGGCCCACTTCATGTTGTCATGTTTGGCCAAGGCCAGCATGGGCAGCATGGTGCCCAGGATTGCATTCAGGAATGGCACCATACCATAAACTGGAACCAAGCACAGGAGCCACTTAAGTGACATAAGGGAGGTAGACATCACCACAGCACAAACATACCTATGTATCAGTAGTATTAGAGGTCTGATTAGGAGGCATTTCAAATTTGAGAGACGGATGAAACAGTTTGATCTGTTTGAGTGTCCCATTATCTATGTAACTATGTAGCTAAAGATGACTAGTCAATTATCAGACTTCCATAGCTGCTGTTATCATATAAGTTGTGTAGTGGACATCCACTGAGTAATGGAACACTATTTGTGAACAGTGTTCATGTAGAAGTGCTGCTACAGGGTCAGTTTTGCCTTTCGCATACAACTATATGGACTGCAGCAAAGACATGATCACAGATCAGCACTCCTTGACCGAAATGCAAAACTGCAGGTCCTGGAGCATAACGTGGAGTTGTGTGTGTGTGTGCGTTGTATGATTGTGTGTGGCTTTTCTCTTACTGTTGGAATCAGAGAGGCTGGCTAGTGTCTGGACCACAAAGAAGTGGGGCAAGACCCCTGGCTGGAACTTGGTCAGGATCTCCTCCATGATGTCATTGATGTGTTTGTTACCAACGGCGACCAGGATGTTACTGGCTGCTTGCTGCCAATCAGGTATGACATCCTGTAGAAAGGGGGAACAAACTACCAGCTGATTTACTGTATATAGACTAGTACTTCCTGTTATCAGATCTTGAAATCAACTGAAAACCCTATTTTCCGTTGAAAAATGTTGTATGGTAATTTAAAAAAAACGGATAAAACAAGTTTTACATAGATGGGATATTGGGTCTTCTATTTGAATCTGAAAGTATCGTATCTGAATGAGTACTTCATTCATACTCCAGCACACACACAGAGACGGGACAATGTTTATTGAGAGATCCACACCTACCTTGGATCGTGTCATCTCGTCAGAAGCCAGAGAGATGATGCTCTTGATCCTGGGGGAGCTGATCTCATCTATCTTACTTTTGACCACCAGTTCAATGGTTAGCAAGATGACCACTCTGTGGCTGACCACAAGCTAGAGAAACAGGTAAGGAAAGCTGTCACTTTCAACACTGTGCCACAGCACAAACAGTCTTCCAAATCGGATGACATTTTATATGTATGCCACCACATCTGAGATAAGGGATATGGTTTTAGGGATGATGCGAAGGATAGGTAGCCAGAGGAGTGAGACGCAGCCGTAGATGGTCAGAGCCAGACATCACTGAGCTGCTATTTTAACAGCCAAAGCCTTCTCTGTCTCACTAACCACACACAAATCTGTGAGTGCGAGCCGGGCCTGGCAGAATCAGATGATGACAGTAGTGGGACCACAAATCAAGAACCACATTTACCCAGAATACAGACAGAAAACTATAACATGGTGCTAGATAGTGTGCCTACACAGTGTAACAGTGCTGCTCTTGAGACTTAACAGTGTAGCAAGGATTGTAGGTTCAGCCTTAACATTGTGTGTAAAGTATTGTTAGCAGCACTAGGCAAGAGGGTGAGGCAGATCTAGAGCAAATAGGAGCCACATTTGTACAGAAGTCTGAATATATGGACTTATGAATGGACATATATATATATATATATACACACAAACACACACACACACACAGACCACATCTGTAAAAAACTGTAAAACATAGCACCAAAGCAACCATCTCACACATATAAATTAACTTGACTATGAAAGGTGATCCTGATACTAGTGACCTTGAGATATTGAAACAAGCAGGTCATTCTGCCATACACACAGTTCAACACCATAGCTAGTCAGTGGGATGAATAATGCTAAACAGCTCCTCCACGTACCAACCTTGGGGTGTTTCAGTAAGTAGTCCTGGCACATGGACAGCACCCTGTCTGGCTGCTGTTTGCCCAGAGTCAGCATGGACTTTCTGACCTGCTCTTGTACTACCCCATCCTTGTCGTTGGCCACATCCAGCAGGGCCAGGGTCACCTCTGGGTAGAGCACACAGACAAAGAGTGACCATATTTCCCTCTAAGGCAGGCAGGAATAAATAGAAGGAGGAAGTGTTGTAGACCCCAGGGGACAAAGACTACAAAAGACATCAGACAAAGATTAAACCAGGTCAGGACAGGCCAGGGTGACGTCAATAACACTGGACTAAGGGACAGAAGAGCCCAGTAGATACAGAAGAAGATTAGGGAGAAGTCTAGACACAAACTTGAACATGTTAGTAATATGTGTGTGTGTGTGTGTGTGTGTGTGTGGGGGGGGGGGGGTACTTTACAGAATACAGTACACACAGAGGCCTACTTCTAAGTCTGAACACTGCAGAAAGAAAGAGATCAGGAGCCTTGAGGTTGATGCAGGGGAGAGGTCAAAGGTAAGATGCTAAGAGACTCACGCTCTATATCTGACTCCTCCATAAGGCCTATGCAAAGGCTGGGAGAGGGGAAACTTTCAAGAAGGCATGTGGTGAGACCTGGGTGCAAAGACTGGTCCAACTAGATTGACTGCAAAGAGAAGAGACAGAAGCACAGTCAAATTATGTTAAATGTATTTAAGTATAAGAATGTCAAAACGTCCCATTGAACAATGTGTTATTTGGCAGGCGAGCTAAATTGATAAGCAACGTGAACAAAATCATAACAACGTGTTGCAATGGACAGGAGTTGTCTTCCAACATTTGCGTTTGATGAAGACAAAATAAAAACGAATCTAACACGCTGTTTACTGGATTAAGCAAACCACGAAAGCTGTTTGCTAGACACCAATCAAGGCCACCGTAGAGTAATAACGAGTAGCTAGCTGATAAGCAACGTAACACTGACCAAACATGCTTCTACTAGTTAAACAATTTGTAGAATGAGCACTTCCTCATCAGAAACCAGCAGTACCAGTGAATGTACTAGCTGGCTAATTAGCGTCATCAAGCTAGTCGGTTGCAGTCTGGACTAGCTGGTATAATGTTCAAGTAGCTAACAATGACATTCAAAGTTTTAATCTCTGTTATATTTTAGAGTACTGGTAAACTTGTAACCTATGAATGGAAGGACTGGGCTTTGCGGAGGTGCAAGGTCGGCTTCCTACCTGTGTCTGTGTGTCGGGCTAGCCTTTTGCTAGTAGCAAGCAAGGAAGCCACTGCTGCACTGTGAAAAACAGGATCTCCGACCTTACTGACAACAGTGTTGCGATTTGTGCTGTACCAATACACAGTGAACACAGTCACTTCTATTTAGCGATTGGGTCTTTACCCCTTCACACACGGACAGAGACAGTGGAATCGCTAGCTAACGTTGGAGCTGTCACTCGGACTGCAGGTAGCTCTATCGTAAACACCCTATCATGTGCCTCGAGTCAGCAGGAACGTATCAGAGACTGTGGGCGTGACTGGCCATTCCCAGTTTTGGAGAACCGCGAGTGGAGTTTTAAATGCGTAGCGGTCCCTATATCACGAGATACGATGCTATATCACGTTGTTAGTTATGCAACGTTATTGGTATTTATTTTTTGACATACATACCATCTCAAAATGATTATTTGTCGCAAATATGCAGTCATCTTGTATTGTCATATTGCACATGTTGTTATGTAGCAGTACAGCCATACTATTATTCATAGTCTGCGTAAAATGGTGCCTTTTTCTTTGCTTTGACAACGATAAATATTATTTGTGTTACTGCCATCGAGCGCGGTGGTTTTTAACTAGGAAAAGTCGCTAGAGGGAGCCAGTCAGTTGGACTTCTCCCCTTCACCTGTCAGAGCACTCATGCTGACCCTCCTCACCTGCATAAACAACGTCCCGACTTGACTAATGTGCTCAATAAGCACCTACCGAGACACATCAGCACCACCTCTTTAATGGGAAATCTCTTTTGGTATGTAGTCGTAACAGAGGAAGCTGACGGAGCACAGTAAGATACGTTTTGCTCTGACACTGATCTGGAAGTCTGGAAAAATGATTCGCAAATAACCAAGAACCCAAAATGTGTTTAATAATCCAGTTGTGTCATGGACACACTGTCACACAGTGTGGGCAACTGTCTAAACATCACCTGCTTCCTCTGTTTCTCAACCCTGACTACTGTCAAACATCATGCTGTTCTATCTCATGACTGCTAGTCAGAATTGCGCCATAGGACCGAGTTAAAGGTAAAGAATTTACCATCATGAAACTCAAGCCTGTGTTAGTGAACTGCAGGGTCAACCCAGTCTAGAAATAGACCTTGGTTTATTATTGTTAGCTGCTCAGGTAAGTTCATTGTCTTTGTATAGTCTATGTGTCTTCATGGTATGGAAATTACAGAACAAGTGAAATATGTTTGTAGGGATTGGCAAATCAAGGGGAATCAAATCGTTTGAGTTATTATACAGCTGTAGCAGTACAGTAGACTAATGAGTTGGTTTAGTAAATGTGGTTTAACTGATGGTAGCCTTGTTTGTCATTTGTTGTAAATACTTTTTTAGCATTTTAGGGCAGACTTTTTTCTGCAGACCACAAATCCTGTTTGGAAATGGTGCAGCTGTGGTAACAGGAGCAGAAAGTGATTATTGATATGTAAACTTAAAAATACCAACTGTAAACTGAAATGACGCACCTGCCAAATGGAAGTGTCAAATCCACAGGAAATTGTAATCTGGGTTCCGTGTATGGGTTTGTGTGTGTCTGGCCTATGTGTGTATATGTGCAACCATGGTTGTGTGCATGCGGACATTTGTGCGAATGTGTCCACTGCACTAGGACAGTACTCTGGGTGCAGAATGGAAATGGAGAAACATGTTTATTTGAAGTATTTTTTTATTAAAGAATTGCAAGTCTAAAGTAGATAACATTCATTGGAGATTCATCATGTCTTTTTATTTTGTAGAAGATTATTGTATCCATTCGTTGTGCACTTTTCCTTTGCCTTCTAGCACAGTCTGTATAGTGCATTTTTACCTACTTTGACTAGTCTGCATAAACAGCAAGGACGATTATGGAACCATTCATGGCAAAAATTCAGTGACCTCAGTTAAATACCGCAGTAGTTGATTTGCGGGTGCCGACTGTTTATAAAGCTCAGTATTTTTCACGGTTCTGAGTATGTTCCCCTTGCAGAAATTAATGTGTTCTTATTGCTGCCCATTCTGTTCTCCAGGGATTAGACCGAGACGTAATGAAAGGTTTAGGAAGACAGACGAGATGGAGTGGAGGTTTACAGTTTTATGAAACAACATTAAACAAATGAAAGGCCAAGAGGCAGGGCTGCCCCTATGACCCATCAGGAGTGTGTGTGTGTTTGGGTGTTTGGGTTCCTTCAGCTATAACCAATCACTACCTCACTTGTAAATTGCATGGTACAATAAACACTGCTCTGCAGTATTACATCTGACCATTAATCTATCTTAAAATAAAGAGGCTAATAACTAGAGGATTTTCTTTTTACACTCATACTGCAGTTACTGTAGAGCTGTGAGGTTGGGGTTACAATCAGAGATACCTAGAAACAGAACAGGCTCTGTGGGTAGGTTTTTAGGGGCGTCTTACACTGCCAAACCTATGGAAATGATTTAATACCATTAAATCCATGTAACAGTTAAACAAATCTTTACCCCCCTCCAGGCAACGTTCTCTTTGTTAATATTTTTATATGCTGTAAAATTAGGGTGTTTAATATTCAGTAATGGCCTGGTCAGGCACACGCCAAAGCCTTTAAGACCAATTCAAGGGCACAGCACCTCGTGCAGGGGGAGCAAGGGTTGTTGATACAGCTGAACCCTCCAAGCTCCACACATCACCCTAATACCGGGCCCTCAGAGGCAGCCTGGAGGGGCCGCCAAGTCGAGGCCTAACCCAAACACGCAAAAAACAATCAGATCTTGGACTATGCACACACAAATGCATACACGCGTACATTCACACTTACATGCACAAACATGGATGCATAAAAAAATGAGGCATGCACACACAAGCACACACACCTTCCGCTGTGCCCATACCTCAGGTAGGCCTTGAACTGTATTCCAGTTGACAACTTTAACCCTTAGCCCTGAGGGAACCCCTCCAAAGCTCCTGACATCATCACTCAAGCTCTCCTTCCTCATAGCCTACAGACAGTTTTGACTTGAAGCCAAACAATCCAATACCAGGACTCAAGGAGCCTTTTATTCCCATTCTGATTTAGGGAAAAATGCCATAATGGTAGCAGTTGTAGTGGGGTTTGGGGCCGTGTCTTGTTTCAAAATGGGACAGTTGTGGAATTTCTTGAATCAGTTCCGAGATTCAGTTTCAGATATAATAGCATGCCCCTTTTCTTTGTCCCCTCTTTCTCCCTGTCCTCCAGTGCCTTCCCCCCCTTTCTCAGTCCTCTTCCCTTGTCCTCTTTCCATGCTCTCTCCATCATCCTCTCCTCTCTCCCCTTCCTCTTTCCATCCCCTCCCTGTCCTTCCCCCTGTCCTTCTCGCTGTCCGTCTCTCTGTCCTCCCCCTGTCCTTCTCTCTATGTTTGTTGTTCTTGGCGGCGTGGCTTGCCTGGATGTGACACTTCATCACGGGAAGACTGGGGGTGGCTCTGGAGCAGCTCGCTGGA